>NW_017619177.1:841801-1239301 GCF_001879475.1 Ipomoea nil | reverse complement strand
CAATTTAACCTAGGGCTCTAATCATATTCAAATTATCAAAATCATAGTTAATCTTTAAAATCAAGAACATCAAGATTTATCAAAAACATCACACAATCATCAAGATCCTCTTACAATCATCAAGATTATCAAGATCAACACATAAGATCATCTCATCAATCATCAAGATCATATCATGATCATCATAAAAGATTTATCAAGACATAAGCATGGAGAATGAGCCAAAGAAGAATATTAGAGCAAGGAAAATAGGCTTTGTTGAGACATGGGTTACCTCTTAACCTTAATTAGATTCCTTGGCTATTAAGGTTCTTTCTCTAAGATCTCCCTTTTCTTGATTTCTCCTACGGGGAATTCTCGAGAATTCTTGTGTGGTGAAATCTATTGTGGTGTGAATTCAAGGTGCCTCCTATACCCCTATTTATATATATATCTAAGAGTCCTAATTGGGGTTTGAATGGTATGGGTTTACTAATTCTATTTCTTATAGGACTAAGGGTTTGGGGGTTCATGGTCTATGGTAGACTCTTCCTAACTAATTAATGGAATTTAATTCTCTTTTTAGGGTAAGTAATTGAATAATTAATTGGTTTAGAGGCCGTAACAAAAGTGTTACAACCCCCCCCCCCCCCCTTAACGGAAAGCTTTGTCCCTGAAGCTTTGGTTTGCTGAGCCGACTTCCTCCCTTATCCTATGATTTCGCCTTGGTTACCTTGTGTGAAGAGTTCGGGGTAGCGTTCCCTCATGGCGTCTTTAACTTCCCATGTCGCATCTTCGGTTCCGTGGTTGGACCAGAGGATCTTTACCATTTCTATCGTTCGTTGGTGTTGGTCCCAAAAGAGATAAGGTAAAAGTCGGGAAGGGGGGGGGGTGAATAGACTTTTAAACTTTTTAGCACAGTACAACAATTGCTAAGGCAACAGAGAAACCAAGACTCTTAACTAGATTGTTAGAGTCTGGTGCACAGCGGAAATAATAAACGATACAGTGTGTGTGTATATTGTGTCATGATTATTCTCGTGAGAAGCAAGCAAGAGCAGTAAGTAAAGAAAGAAATAAAGAACACAAGGCAATTTATAGTGGTTTGGAGGTGGTGTAATCCTCCTACTCCACTTGCTCTTATCTCCAAGAGCAATTCACTATATCCACCACTTCTTGGTTCCAAGAAACAATGAATTCCGTGATCTAGTGCTTTGATCACCAAGCCCACACTAATCGCGCCCAGTGCCACCAATACTTCTGCTTCGGGTTTCACGTCGCCGCATTACTTTCCGAGGATTTCACGACTCTGCGTTACTCTCCCCCCGTCTTCTACGCTCCGGTAGAAACGCTCCTTCCGTGATCTAGTGCATTGATCACAAAGCCCGCACTAATCACGCCCAATGTCTTCCGAAACTGCTGCTTCGGATCTCACAACTCCGTGTGACAATCCAGGATTTCACAACTCCGTGTTACTTTCCTCCCTTCTCTTGTTTTGCTCCAAAACAAGTTTTGCCTTGATTCCAACTTCGAGACTCTGTAGATGATCTTCAATGATGCTTAGTCACTTGTAGTTTATGAAGATTCTAACACTCTTGGATATTTCTTTTGTAAGCTCTGTATCACTCTTGAGTGTTTATCTCACAAAGAATATATCAATTTAAGCTCTTGAGATGGAAAGCTTTCTTTGATTTTCGTATGCTCTGTTTAGCTCTGCTCTTTTTGCTTCTTGCTATTTGCTTCTTTCACCCCTGCTTTCCAAAGCTTCAATCTTCATCCTATTATAGCTGGTGTAGATCACGCCTCTTGGGATTTCTATCTTCAAAAATATAATCTCCAATTTAATCCCTTACTAGTTTAGACTAGTATTTTTGCTTCTGCAACTTCTTCTTGTATTTCCTTTGTACTTCACGTGTCTGGGTTTGTTTACTGCTTCCAAACTTCATCTTCTTAATTGACTTGGGAAATCTCTTCCCATGTAAACTTCATCCCTTACTATATTTGGAAGTGAAATCTCATCCCTTACTTGATTTGGACTTGCAACTTCATCCCTTGCTATTTATATCTCCAATTGAATTGAAGCCCTTTGTAAATCTCATCCCATCAAGTTGAAACTTCTGGCCAAGGGTGAGAATCATGAACTTCATCCGTTCAAATCAAAATTGCATCCCCATGTCAATTTTGAGAAACTTCATCCCTTCAAATCGAAATTGCATCCCCATATCAATTTTGAGAAACTACATCCCTTCAATTTGAATTGCATCCCAATTTTGATTTTGAGAAACTTCATCCCTTCACTTTGGAAAAATCTCATCCCATAGTCAATTTGGAAATCCCATCCCATTTGACTTTGTTGCTTCCCTTCGGCCAAACCATCGCCAATACTCATCTGATGGATTTAAACTTGGCTTCTTTAAAATATGTGGGATGTGAGATTCAAACCTATGATCTTGCGTATAATATTTCAAGCTTCTACCAACTCGTCTATACAACCTATTAGTCATTTTCTTGGTTCACTTGGTGTACTCCTTTCTTTCTATAGATGCTTGATCTTCAAGATAGCTTCATGCAAATTTCAAGTCACGTTCTTTCTTCTTCGGGGATTTCTTGACGGAATTTTTTCTTGAATTTCTTTGAGAGATTTCTTCTTAGGATGAAAGTCTTCATAACTTGTGTACACATCTTCATACGCATACATCTTCCTCTTTTGTTTGCCATATGTCCTTGATGTGTTCTCTCATCTTGCAGATATCATTTTTGAACTTTTCACATTTAAATCTCTTGGTCACATTTCCAGCCATGTAGTGTCCAAAGGCATCTTTAATGTTGGTGCCTGGAAAAACTTCGGCTTCCCACCAAACTATGCATTCTTCAAAGCTTCTTTGGAATCACAAACTTTCAGCATTATTGTTGGTATGATCTCTAAGCTCGTACCACATCTCAGTTCGCTTCCTTTTTGCTTCTTCTTCATTATTCTTGTCAGATATCCATTGAGCTTGATCAGCTTTGGGCCATCTTTTCACCATACTCGGCACATTCTCGGATGTCCAGATTTTCTATGGTGTTACGGTTCCTTTTGAGCATTCGAACCAGCCTCGAGTTTCAGCAACTTTCGATGAGCTTGATCCAAGACTCGGATTTGCAAACTGAGCGAAACCAACTTGGGATTGTTGACCACGTCCTCAGCCACGGCCTTTTGTTAGTAGGGCGGTCAAAACTGGCTATTGTGGTTGACTTCCAAGGATGAATTCCTGTTGTTGTAAAGCCTGATTGAGAATTTCTTCCCCCCTTATGGCATTATCAATCAAAAAGCCAATGGATTTGGAATCTTGTTCTTGATTGGCGTTAACAAGTTTAACACCATCATGTGTTTTGAGAGAAACATCCTGCAAAACAGACATTTTATTAGCCATAGAGGATAATTCCACCTCAAGGTGATTTATCCTTGTCTCTTGATCTTGTATGGCCTTTATTTGTCTCAAGTGTCTTTCATTGTTGATCTTTTCGGTAGCTTCTCGTTCCTTCTTCATGAGTTTGATTATCTCCAATAATCCTTCAGTGAGATCTCCCTTCAGATGTATTTTGGCTGTGTCTATTTTCATCTGCAGAGCATTTTGATGTTCCAATAACTCTTTCAGATTGGTTGGTGTGTCCTCAAAATGTTGCAAAGAGAGATGTCCTTGCTCGGTTAGAGTATTTCCAATCTTTTGACACACAACATCACTTGTCTCTGTAAGTTTTGCAAACATTGATGTTAACAAATCTTCTTCATCTTCTTCACGGCTTCGGTTTCCACTCATGTTTAGAGAGTGCAAAGATTTGAACAAATTCCTTCGTGAATCAGGTAGAACTGGGTTTTCAACAAGTTGCATATTTCCTTCTAGTGATTCGGCTTCTTGAAGTTGATTTCAAGTTTCTTCTTCTGCAATGATCTCTGTTCTTGAAATAATCTCTATATTTAAATTGACTTACAGAGAGTTGTTTTGATGTGACATCACAGAGTTGTTATCATGTACTGGCGCTTCTTACAAATATCCCCCCCCCCCCCCAATTGATGGTCTAATTTCACCGTCAATTTGGTCCCTTACTTCATCCCTTGTAGGGTCCATTTTTTTGACTTTTGACCATATGACGTGATGAGTAAGTTTGTTCATTTTCGTTCCTTTTTAAAGGGGTAGGAATCACGATTTGTTTTAGAGACAACAATCGATTTTTATTTATTACTCCTATAGTCAGGAGTACAAAACGGTCACGTAGGGATTCTTGACAATACAACCACATCAACTGCGATTTGTGGAACAACATTCATCTTCATTGTTGTCTGAGTCATTGTGTGGAGGAGATGGGCAGTACCCTGGTCCTGAGTTTTCACTGAGCATGTTTGAGCTTGAGGACGAGTACGTTGCATTGAAAAACCTTATGTAGTCCACAGGTGGACGGATATGAGGATTTGTCGGCGGTGGAGGAGGTTGCAGAACAAGTTATGGTGGAACTTGTGGTAGATCTTGTTCCACTGCCGGTGGTGCAACATCTTGAACAGGTGGTGCAAGAGGTTCTTGAGAATTCCCTTCAAATCCGGGTGGTGGCATGACCGGTCCGAAAGTCAGCTGCTTCAAGTGGTGAAGGTATTCTGAATCACTCATGTTCAGAATCTCTTGGTAGATGTGTGGTTGAACAACCGGTGAGAACTTCAGGAAAGGGGATTCAGACCCTTTGGACTTCTCAGGTTCGGCCAAGCCTTGGCGTTGTGACGACGGGCTTTTCTTGAGGTTGGCTTCTCCTTCTTCTGCATATATGAAACCTGGTTCATATGGCGGTGAGACAGGTGCACATTGATCAGGGCTTTGAAAGTTTTCCTCTTCAGATAAATAAGAGGGTCGTTTGTAGTATCCCCAATGAGATGTCCTCTAGCTTCCATCCGTCTGGCTCGCAACTTTTGGAGCCATACTTACTCCAAGATTCTTTTGGATGTCCTCCTTTCTCCATTTTTCTTATCCTTTGACACCATGGTTCTCCTGTAAAATAAAAACAAATTGCTGCACGGTTGTGCTTTGGATTACTCTTGCCAATATATAGGCTCGAGAACGGCTAAAGACTTCTAGAGTTGGCTTCAAGGATTGTGGTCGACAGTTGGGTTCTGAGCGAGTGTGATTGACGTCCATTAAATTTGGATGAAAGGTCATTGATTGAGGAGGGCGGTGCTAAGGAGAGGATTAGGCATGTAACTACTGGGATTTGAGATGAGATTTACTCAGATTTATGGCATGGGTAATTATCGGTGACGATCGAGATCTTCAAGGGAGGGAGTCAATCAGAATTTAAGAGAGGGGATCTGATTTTGTGGGATTAATTATGGGTGGAAGTTTAAGGGGTGTGGGTTTTGAGAGGTTGAGAGTTTTAATGGGATTGGGTTTTATGGGTAGAGGTTTAGAGGGAGGAGGTTTCAATCCAATCTGATCTCTTCCTTTTTCTTCTCAAAAACACGTACACATCAGATTTAAACACATAATTTCACATGAATATGATCACACAATTACAAATTTTCGTAAATCTCACATGTATTCGAAACAGATAAGGAATTTTAATTTATGGCAATTAAATCACATCCATATATATTCATGCATATACTCGGAAAGAAAAAAAAATTAAGAAACAAGATTTTTGGAAATTAAACAAATTAGACAAGACTTTCCAAATAACATATATACACACGGTTTAACACTTTAGTAAATAGTCAAGTAACATATACATATACATATAAAAAAATAGATAAATTGTTCATGCAAACAAATTAACACAAACATGAACATAACTTGCGGTCCAAGTAACGATTTAAACATGCAATTCAAAAAAAAAAAAACAAATTAGATAAAACTGCACATTTTGTACAATTAATTTGCATGTCATATAAAATCACGTTAAACACCACATGCAAATTTGTAATTAAAAACTTAACACATTTAGCAAATTAGTTTATGTAGAAATTGAGTGCATAGAAATATGCAAACATGTAAAACATATAAAAGCATATAAACACGTAAAACACATAATTTGAGCATATGTATCATTCTAGATCAAGAGATTAAGTTCAGTGATACTTAGATCATTTCCAACATTCCCAATTCATGCCTTAAAGTAGCAAATCTCGTTTCACATAAAGGCTTTGTGAGAATATCTGCAACTTGGTTCTCCGTAGGTGTGACACCCCGAAATCCAAATTCAATTAATGGATTAATTGAGTAATTAATCCTATTTCAATTGGTGAATTAATTCTTAAAATCCTGAAAATTCAATACTTGGGGACTAGTAATTGACTAGTCAACCCCAAAGTCAAAGTTGTACCTTGAGCTTTGAAGGGAGTTCCCTTGTTCCTTACATTTCCTAATGTTAGTAAGGGCATTCTTGACCTTTCACATGGTGTTAGTATTGTAACCTAACCTAGTAGACCATCTTCATTCTATCCCTTACACTTCCTAAAAATCTAGCTCTACCTTATCTCTAAAAGGTGAGTAGCTTTTCTTCTAAGCCAAGTTGGGACCTTTCCAAGACTTCAAGAGTTGCTTCCAAGATTCAACCTTTCTTATATTTGGGCATCTAGGAGGGTAAGATCTAAGTTCATCTTATGTTTTTTGTTTCATCTTATGTGTCTTTTCTTAAAGGTAGGATCTTTATGATCTTTTGGTTTGTTCTTGAAGTCGGTTTGGAAGGTGAGCCTTGAAAAAAGCGTATTAAGGTGTAAAGTGAAGTCTTTTAGTCTACAAGAGGTAACCCATGCTCTACAAAATCTATTTTGCTTACCTATATGTGATTTCTTGGATTCTACATGTGTTTTGCTATGAAATGAGAGTGTTTATGCATTGTCTTGTGAAAATGCATATCTAGAGCTTGATGTTTAGGGTTCTTTTGTGCCATTGCTTGGCATTTCCTATGATTCAAGTCATTTTGTTGTATTTGGTGAGATTTGGCATTTTTGGACTCGAATTTGTGTTTGGAGATGAAAATCCGCGAAGAGTGTGGTTGTGGTACAGGGTGTACACGTGGGGTACACGAGATGGGGAGCCTGTACCCGCGGGCGGAACCGCGGGTAGAGGCCTACCCGGCCTACCCGCGTTGTACATGTTGTGGTATTGTTGGGGATTTGTTCCCCGTGATTCTTCTGACTACGTATTTGATCTTTGGACTTCCCGATGTTCTTTTGTGGAACTATTTGAGTGTCTTCTTGATGTTTCGTATGTCTATAACTATACGGTAGGAAGGAATGTAGGTATTTGGTGTCTTAAATCGTGCTAAGTGTTCAACATTGTGTTTCGTTGAACCGTGATGAGTCTTGTGTGTTCCTCGGAACTACCTTTGGTTTATCCGTTTGATAAGCATGCTAGTTTGGTGTCTAAATGCTAGCGTGTGGTGTCTAAATGCTAGCGTGTATGTTGTTTGTACCTTCCGATTGGTTGATGATAACTTGTGTTATTCATCGTTGTTGTTGTCGGGCTGTGAACCATTCCTTGATTCCGTATGTTTCATACCTTCGTTGAGATCCGTTGATTGATTCATGTTGCGGTGTGGTGTGTGTGGCTGCACCTGGATTGCACGATTTCGGTTTATGGGGCCTTAATCACCAATATACGGCTGCGGTCCTCGTGGCGGCCGTGACGTGATTATGGAGCCGTGACGTGGTTCACATGATTCTTGGGTGGCATGTGTTGCCGTGTGTGTGATCGGTACCCTCGTGTACTATGAAATCGGTGGTTCTGTTATAGATCTGTTGGAGAGGGGACGACGGTCCTCGGAGGAATAAGGTTAGACTTGGTGTACAGGGGTCCTGGAGGTAAAGGTTGGAACTAAACATAAGGTTGGGGGTAGCCATAAGGTTGGAACAGGGCATAAGGAAGGCATATCAACTCATGATGAGTGATGTCACGAGGGCTTGTGTAGCCGTGGTTGTGTGTTCTCTTCTTGTGACGTGTGTAGTCACGAAGGCATGTGTTGCCTAGGCATGTGTTGCCATCGGTCTTGTCTTTATCCTTGAGTTGTTGTTGTCCTTTGTGGTCTTGGGATGTGTTCCCGTTTTGTTGTTGAGAGTGTTGAGTCTTGTGTGGACTGTTACTCTTGGTTTGACATGTATATATATGTATTCCGTTTTGAAAATGGTTTTATAACTTATATCTTACTTATGTATGTTATTTCACATGTATTGGTGGGTTACCAGCATTATTCGCTGACCGGGCGTCGTCCCATGTTTTTATTGTGTTCTTTCAGGTGATGTCTAGGTGAGTGCGCAGTCTAGTGGCCGATAACATAACTCCTTCCGTTTGTTTTATGGCCTGTGTTTCGATCTAGTTGTAGACTTGTGAGATTTGGGATAGTTGTGAACCATGCATATTTTTCCGTAGCGTTCATCCTCGTTGGTGAACGTGGCATAACACCCCATGACTTGGATTTATGTTTATCCAGTTATCTTTTAGTCTTCCGCTGTGCTAGTTGTTTAGTTGTGTTATCTGCATGTGTTAAGGCTTTTTATAGCATGTGTTTTAGGGGGTGTTACAGTTGGTATCAGAGCCTAGGTTTGAACCTAGGAAGTGTTAAGTTTAAACTTTTTAAGTGGCTAAGTGTGGTTTGAGACCCTTAAGCGACCTTAAGAATCTAAGTGTTAGGCTTAGGACTCTAGGTTGCACGGTGAGCTGAGTGTTGCTTTCTATTCTTTGCTTGTTTGCTATCTTTTGGTAACCGTGTTGTTGTTGTAGAAGTTGCGATGCCTCCTCGTCCCCGAGCACGCACCCCGGAGACCCCGACCAACGAACAGCTCGCTCAGAATCTTCACCAGCTGACTCAGACCATGCAGACGCTCAGTGAGGCCTTGCTGAACAACAATCACGCTTTGCCGCCTCCTCAACCTTCTGGTCACCGTGATATAGGTCGTTTGGTGTCGGGACATAGGCCGCCAACCTTCGCCGGCGAGGAAGACCCGGTAGTCTTGGAAGAGTGGCTAAGGGTGTTCGACAAGATCTTTACCGTTGTGGGTTGCCCCGAAGAGAGAAGAGTGGAGTTGGCAACGTTTTACTTTTGCCATGAAGCGAATTTATGGTGGATCCATGAAGGTCCGGCTTTCCTTGAAGAACCTGAGTTCGACTGGTCCGCGCTCAAGGACAGAATGCGCGAGAGGTTCTACCCAGCACATGTGCGTGCCGCCATGTATGAAGAGTTTCTCCACCTGCAGCAAGGATCCATGTCTGTGGTCGAATACCACAAGAGGTTATTGGAGTTGGCACGTTTCGCGAGGATGCTCGTTCCTACAGAGCTCGCTAAAGTCGAGAAATTCGTGGCCGGTTTGAACTATGAGGTGCGAAAAGCGTTGACTGTGAGAAAGCCGAGTTCTCTTAAGGAAGCTTACGTGTGTGCCGCTGATCTGTATCGCGTGCAGCAGCTTCAGAGAGGATCATACGAGCAAACTAGGAAGAGGACTGAAGGCGGAGGTTCTTCCACCTTTAAGAAGCCACGACCAGGTTTTCAGGCCAAGAATGTGTCATCTTCATCTCAAGGACCTAACAAGATGGAGCAAGGGAATCAAGCTAAGTTGTTTCCGTGCCAAAGATGTGGGAAGGTGCATGCTGGACAGAACTGCAGCGGCTTCGCGTTGCGATGTTTTCGTTGTGGTGATAGAGGTCACAAAGTCGCGGAGTGTCCCCAGCAAGCCAGTCAGAGAGCGTTGCCGCCACCCCCGGGAGCCGGAGGAGCATCGGGAGGTAGTTCGGGTCGCGGAGCAGTTGGAGCTAGACCACCTAGAAGGGTCTTCGTGATGGCGCGTTCGCAGGCTGAGTCGGAGGGCTTGATGGATGAGGAATTGGCAGGTAACCCTTTTCCCCTAGCCTACCCTTGTTTCTGCGAGCATCGTGTTCTTTGTTGTCTTGTGTGCTATCTTGTGTTTCGTAGTTGTCTATTTGAATTACTTGGCAATCCTGGAGGGCTTGATGGATGACGAGTTGGCAGGTAACCCTTTTCCCCTAGCCTACCCTTGTTTCTGCGAGCATCGTGTTCTTTGTTGTCTTGTGTGCTATCTTGTGTTTCGTAGTTGTCTATTTGAGTTACTTGGCAATCCTTGGCATGCTTCTCTTTGGTAGTGATTCTTTTGAAGCTTAGTGTAAACTCTTCTTGCTAAGTGACTTCCTTAGTTTGCCATATAAGTTTCGTTGTGAAGTTAGCTATTCATCTTTGGAATGAATTGTACTTGAGTCAATTCTACCATCCTTATACTTAGTTGTTTTTACAACAATTCCTTTGTAAACTCCCTAAATTTTCCAAGTATTCTTTGAATTTGGAGATAGCCAATTCAAATCAAAAATCCTTTCCTGTGTAGCTTAAAAAGTCAAGCCTAATGTTTAATTGTTACCCTTGAGTTTCAAACCCAAGCCTATTTTTTTTCAACCCAACCTCTAAACCACTTGAGCTAATTGTCTTTCCTAAAACCTATCCAATTTTAATTCCATCTAAACCCTAAATTCTCACTTTACCCAAAATCCCCAATTAAATCATCTTTTTCCCCAATTTCTCCCAAATCCCTAAATTATTCCAAACTTCCCTTCTTCTTCTTTTCTCTACCCATGAGACCACCGAAAACCACCCCAGCCCGCAGCTTCTCCGTCGCAACCCTGAGCCACCTGCCCGCCGCCACACCGTCGCTGACGCCGCCCCTGCCGCCATCGCCGCCGGCCGACCTTCTATCGCCGTGAGAGAGCAGCGAGAGAGGGAGAAGCCGCGTGAGTGAAGGAGGAAAGAAGAGGTAGTGTTGTGGGCTTCTTTTGTTGAGCTTTGGGTCATCTCCTACCATGCCTAGAAGATCAAGTTTGGCTAGGAAAGCGGAATGGGTGGATACCCACTACCTTGTTCTTGAAGGTAAAGCTTTTAATCCAGAATATTTTCCTAATTCCTTGTTGGATATGCTTAGATACCAGGGCTTGTTGGATGGGTTTCTCGCTATAAGGGCCGAGACTTACCCGAGTTTGGTTAAGGAGTTTTACCGTCACATGGTCGTGACAAAAGAGGGCGAAAAGCTTGAGATCACTTCTAAAGTGAGAGGTGTGAAGTTGGTGCTTTCTGAAAAGAGGCTGGCTAAACTTTTGAGTTTGACTGCTTCCGGAGTTACTCAATATAGTGGTTATTCTTGGATTAGTACGGATACCATGGGGTACTGGGACTACTTGAGCTACTTGTTGGGCCGTACGAGTGGTTTCAATCAAGCTTCAAGGCCGGAGAAAAAGTGGTTGTCCGCGGAACAAAGGATTTTGGTTATGTTGGTATCAGACTGTTTGTTGCCTAATAACAACAAGAGCAAGTTGTTGGGTAAGTTGGAGTGCACTTTTGCCTTTTGTCTCAAGAATATGGTTAAGTTCAACTTGCTTGCTTTGATGTTGCAACACATGGTTTTCTGTTGGGATCACAATCGGAAAAGCCTACCGTATGGGATGGTGTTGAGTTAGATCTTGGTTAGGAAGGGTGTCAGTGTGGATGGTTGCCTTCTGAAGGCCGTGGGAAAGTTAGTGTTGGATGCCACCAACCTTCGGAGTTGTAATTTGTTTCAACTAGATGATGGTGAGTACATCACGCTTGAAGAAGTGGCAAGGAAAGCACCTGATGAACGGGCAGAGTTGGCAGCCGAGCTTGGAATCCATGCCGGGAAGTTGAGCCTCGCCGTTCAGAGCTTGGGAGGTGAAGAGGAAGCCGAAGATGAAGCCGATCATGAGGATGTGGTGGGAGCACCAGAAGCCGTTGAAGCCGAAGAGAGTGACTCGGAAGATGAAGAGAACCGACGAAGAAGAGAAGCTCGCACCAAAAGGGAGCACGACTCCATGTCGCACGAAGAGCGTGTTGTCGCCTTGCTTCGTCAGTAGAACCGCATGATCGAGGAGGGCTTCGCCTACATGAAGACGCAATTTGTCGCCGTGCACCATAGGCTAGACCAGATCGAAGCCAGCTCGAGTCATAGAGGAGAAGACGATGAAGAATCCGAGGAGTCGGAGAGCGAGTCCTTCTAATGTGCAGCTGTGGCTACCTTGTTCACCTTTTTCTCTTGGTAGTTGTGCTTCCTTAGCCGTTGTTGGTTGTTTGTTGTTGCTTTCGTGCTTGTTTTGCTTGTTGCATTGTGCCTTAGTTAGCTTAGTAGTGGTAGTGAGTGTTTTGTGTTGGTTGTCTTGTCCTTGGTGGTTGGTTAGTGTAACACCCCCCAAACAAGGCCCAAATAAAAGCCCTAACACATGCAGATTAAACAACAAAACTAGCACAGCGGAAGATAAAAAGAGAACTGGATAAAAGAAATCCAACGGGGTGTCACGCCACGTCTACCAAACACGGTAAACGCTACGGCAAACAATCTGCAAGTGTATACATCTATCCGAAAACATCAGTCTAACTACATTGGCGCACAGGCCACAAAAGCAAAGATAAAGGTGCTAAGCTACCAGGCACTAGACATCGCGCTCGTCTAAACATCACCTGAAAGATACAAAGATAAACATTGGGACGACGCCCGGTCAGCGATAATGCTGGTAACACACCAATACCGTTAAGTATCATATATAGATAGATATAAGTCATAAAACCATTTTCGAAACGGAATACATAAGTATATAACTGAAAAGCCAAGATCAACAGTCAACACAAGACTCATCACTCACAAAAGATAACACGGGAACACATCCCAAACTGCAAAGGTTAACCACAACACAAAGGAATAAGACTCACCCATGGCAACACATGCCCTTGTGACAACACACGTCACAAGAAAGAGAACTCACAACAACGGCTACACAAGCCCTCGTGACATCACCCATCACGAGTTGATATGCCTTCCTTATGCCCTGTTCCAACCTTATGGCTACCCCCGACCTTGTACCTTCATTCCAACCATTACCTCCAGGACCCCTGTACTTCTTATTCCAACCTTTTCCCTCCTGGGATCGTCGTCCCCCACCAACAATCCACCAACAAGACCACCAATTCATAGTACACAAGGTACCGTACACGGCGAAAGACATGCCCGGATAACACATGTTATCCCCCAATCACGTGAACCTTACTCGAAGGAACACATCTCCATAATCACGTCACGGCCACCACGAGGACCGCTGCAATACCTTGGTGACAAGCGTCCCATACCACTAATCGTGCAATCCAGGTAAAGCCACACACGCACCACCACTCACACGAATCAATCAACGGATCACAACGATGGTATGAAACAAACTCAATCAAGGAACGGGTCACAACCCAACGACAACAACGATGTATAACACAAGTTATCATCAACCAAACGGAAGGTACAAACCACACACACGCTAGCATTAAGACAATAAACTAGCGTGCTTAACAACGGAGAAACTCAAGATAGTTCCGAGGAACTCACAAGACACCTCTTGGTCCAACGAAACACAATGTGGAACACTTAGCACGATTCAAGACACCAAAGTCCTACATGGGATACCTACCATATAGTTCTAGACATACGAAACATCAAGAAGACGCTCAAATAGTTCCACCAAAGAACAACGGGAAGTCAAAAGACCAAATACCGAGACAAACGAATCACGGGGAACAAATCCCGAACCAAACACCACCGTGTACCCGCGGGTGGACCCACGGATAGTGCCCCACTCGTGGTTCCGCCCGCGGGAACACATTCCCACAGGGCTTTGTACCCGCGGGTGGGCCGACGGGTGGTGCCCCACCCGCCGTTCCGCCCGCGGGAACATTCCTGTTCCACAACAAATCCCTTCGGGGATTTTCTTCTCCAAACACAAATTCAAGTCCAAAACATGCCAAATCTCACCCAATACAACAAAATGACTTGAACCATGGAAAATGCCAAGCAATGGCACAAAGGAACCCTAAACACAAGCTCTAGATATGCAATATCACAAGACAAATGCATAAACCCTCACATTTCATAGCAAAACACAAGTAGAATCCAAGGAATCACATATAGGTAAGCAAAATAGGTTTTGTAGAGCATGGGTTACCTCTTGTAGACCAAAAGACTTCACTTTAGACCACAACAAGCTCCCCACAAGGCTTATTATCCAAACCCACTTCAAGATCAAACCAAAAGATCATAAAGATCCTACCTTTAAGAAAAAGACAACTAAGATGGAACCAAAAAGACAAGGTAAACTTAGATCTTACCCTCCTAGATGCCCAAATAGGTGAAAGGTTGAATCTTGGAAGCAAAACTTGAAATCTTGACAAGGGTCTCAACTTGGCTTGAAGAATAAGCTACACTTCTTTTCTAGAGAGAAGGTAGAGCTAATTTCTAAGAATTGTAAGGAATGAAATGAAGAAGTCTTCTAGGTTAGGTTACAATACTAACTCTTGGTGAAAGGACAAGAATACCCTTACTAACCTTTAGAAACTGTAAGGAACAAGGGAACTCCCCTAAAAGCACAAGGTACAACACAACTTAAAGGTTGACTAGTCAAATACTAGTCCTTGAGTATTAAAAATCAGGATTTTAGGAATTAATTCCTCAAATGAAATAGGATTAATTACTCAATTAATCCATGGATTGAAATGTGGATTTTTGGGGTGTCACATCCTCTCCCCCTTCAAAGAAGCTTCGTCCCCGAAGTTTGGGTACGACGAATCAAAAGTAAACGGTGAAAGGAAACAACGTTGTGACAAGAAGTTCAAGAATAACTCTTTTGGTCAAAAACTCCAAAAGAACTCACTAGGATTCCAAGGCAAAGAAGTATTCCAAAGCAAGAAAGAAGGCATTTCGAATTCAAGGATTGGTCAAGAGTTTAACAAACGGATAAATTGAGCACCAAGAACTTTAGCCTCACACAACCACCGACTTCTAGACAACAACCAAGAACTAAACAACTAACTCCAAACACCAACTTACTAAGCTAGCTAAACAACAAGACAACAAGCAAAACAAGCAAGCACGCAAGGCAAACAACAACCTATCACCAAGCTAACAACGGCTAAGAAGGAAACAACAAGGAAAAAGGCGAACGGGATTACCACAACACAAACTAGAACTCCTCACTCTCCTACTCCTCAGCCTCTACAGACTCCTCTTCGTCTTCGTCTCTGCGGCTAGAACTGGCTTCAATCTGGTCCAACCTCTGATGCACTGCGACGAACTGAGCCTTCATAAACGCGAAACCCTCGGCGATCATGTTGTTCTGCTGACGAAGCAAGGTGACAACGCGCTCCTCATGCACCACGACATCATGCCCTCTCTTCGTGCGACCTTCATTCCTTCTCCGGTTTTCCTCACTGTCCGAATCACTTACTTCAGCTTCGGCGGCCTTCGGTGCTCCTACTTCTTCCTCAACTTCTTCGTCACCGCCCAAACTCTGGACTGCGAGGCTCAACTTTCCGGCAGGGATTCCAAGCTCAGCAGCTAACTCCGCTCGTTCATCAGGTGTTTTCCTTGCAACTTCCTCAAGCGTTATGTACTCACCATCATCCAACTGAAACAGATTACAACTCCGGAGATTGGTAGTATCCAACACCATCTTTCCCACGGCCTTCGGGAGACAACCGTCCACACTAACACTCTTCTTAACCAAGATCCAACTCAACACCATGCCATAAGGTAAGCTCTTCCGATTGTGATCCCGGCAAAACACCATGTGTTGCATCATCAAAGCAGGCAGGTTGAACTTAACCATTTTCTTGAGGCAAAAGGCAAAGGTGCACTCCAACTTACCCAACAAACTGCTCTTGTTGTTATTAGGCAACAAACAATCCGACACCAACATCACCAAGATCCTCTGCTCCGTAGACAACCACTTCTTCTCCGACCTAGAGGCTTGAGTGAAACCAGTCGTACGGCCCAACAGATAGCTCAAATAGTCACGATACCCCATGGTATCCGTACTAATCCAAGATTGACCACTGTACAGAGCCACTCCGGTAGCAGACAAACTCAACAACTGAGCCAACCTCTTTTCAGATAACACAACCTTCACACCTCTCACCTTAGAAGTGATCTCCAACCTATCGCCCTCCTTTGTCACAACCATGTGACGATAAAACTCTTTCACCAAACTCGGGTAAGTCTTGGACCTTATGGCGAGAAACCCATCCAACAAACCTTGATACCTAAGCATATCCAACAAGGAACTAGGAAAAGATTCTGGATCAAAAGCTTTACCTTCAAGGACAAGGTAATGGGTATGCACCCATTCCGCTTTTCTTGCCAAACTTGACCTTCTAGGCATGATTGAAGATGATCCAAAGCTCAACACAAAGACCCAAGGCTTCTCCTCTTCCTCCTCTCTCTCGCTGCTCTCTCACGCTCTCTCGCTGCTCTCTCTCTCTCGGCGGCACAGCTCCGGCGAACAGCGACGGCGACGGCTCGACGAAGGGCAGGTGGTGGTGGCGGGTTGCAGATGAAGCTACGGGGAGGGGGTGGGTGCTTGGTGGTTCACGGGTAGGGAGGGAAGAAAGAGAAAGAGAGTTTGGGGATTTTAGGGATTGGAAAGAAATTGGGGAAAAAGATGATTTAATTTGGGGATTTTGGGTAAAGTGGAAATTTATGGGTTAAATGGAATTAAAGTTGGATAAGTTTTAAGAAAGACAATTGGCTCAAGTGGTTTAGAAGTTGAGTTGATAAAGATTAAGCTCAGGTTCGAAACTCAAAGGTTACAATTAAACATTAGGCCTTAGCTTTTAAGCTACACAAGGAAAGATTTAAGGTATGAATTTTGCTATTTCCAAATTCAAAGAATATTTGGAAAAATTTAGGGAGCTCACAAGGAAGTGTTGTAAGAACAACCAAGTTTAAGAATTGTAGAATTGGGCCAAATCGCAAAACATGACAAGGATGGATTGCTAACTTCACAACGAAGCTTATAGACCAACTAAAGAAATCACTTAGCAAGAAGAGAGTCTACACTAAGCATCCAACGAATTACTAACAAGAAAAGCATGCCAAGGATGGCCAAGCAAAAGACAACTACGAAACACAAGGGAACACTCAAGACAACAACGAACATGATGATCTCGGAAAAACAAGGATAGACTCGAAGACAAGGGTTATTCAGGGAAAAGAGGCTCACAAGAAGAGATTCGGTTCAACGGAAAAAGTTAGAGTGAAGGGTTCAGGTATTAAGCACAAGGACACGATGGTTGGAAAGGAAAAAGGGAATGAGAGTTTGGGTTCCAAACTTGAGACAACGTCAAATAGGATTAGGGTCAACGTAATCAAAGTCGCAACTTAGGAAATAAGGTTGCCACTTTGCACATAATCATTTGAAACGAAGGATCGAGAATGAGGTTTGAAAGAATTGAAAGGATTTCCTAACGAAGGGTACTAGATTTAGGCTCCATGATGGCATAGATTAGAAAGGAAATCAGATTGTCAAGGTTACAACTTAGGAAAACGAGGTTGTCATCTTGTACAGGATCGGATTAAGAAGGAAACAAGAACGAGGCTCGAAGAGATAGGAAGGATTTTCCAATAAAAGGCTTTTGGGTCCAACAAGGTAAAGAGACGAAAACAGCTTAAAGAGGGTTAGGGATTAGACAAGGGTAAGAGAAGAAGATCGGTTGCACGAGGTGAACGGGTTCACGACTTCCGGCGAAACTTCAGCTTGAAGCTGATGAAGGTCCTGAGCAAGCTGCTCGTTGGTGACTGCTTCTGAAGACCTTGCACGACATCTCGATGGTGACATCCTCGACTTCAACGGCAACTGTAACACCCCAGATTTTCAAGACATTTAAAACTTATAATAAAGGTAGAATCTTATTAAATCCCAAGATATAAATACAAGCGTTCGGGGTGCTATGCCACACCTGGGCTAGAGAACCCAAGTGCACAGGCTAACTAACTAATATCCTCAAAGCGTAAATACGTAAACGTGGCACGCAGGAGCTTGGCGGGTCACTTTCCCACGGGTCCCCAACGGGTCCTTGACGGGACCTTGGCAGGTCCTTGGCAGGAGCTTGGCAGGCGGACGACCGCCCACCTCGCGCCCACTGGTACAATGTGCTGATTTCTTAACCCCTCATTTTATTGATTTGTGGCGCACTTGTGTGCCTCGATTGAGGAATGTGAGTCTTGGTAAGGAAACATGGACCACCCAAACATAGTGTCCTACGTAAAAGACCTTGACGCACGAGACACCATCGGAAATCACAATCAATTACATTGCACGAGTAATTGAAATCGGATCCTACGATACAACCGACTAGGATGTTTGGCGTAAAGGATTGCGCAAACCAAGGAGCGAGTTGGAACTCGTACTAAGAACCACGAAAACTTAAAAGTCAAAATGCTAAGGAGGACCGGACTCCTCCAAACCATGGACATCGTTTGAGCAAATCAGAGGACTCCTTACAAGTTGTATGGAATCAAGAACTACGTAGCCATGGTGCTAAGCAAAAGGGTGAAGAACACATTCGCGCAAGACTTCAAGGGTCATTAAGGACCACAAGGAAATGAGGTGACTCGTAAAGTCGCCGAGTCATCCCACAACGAGATTTGGTAACCGACTGCGCTTTAAAAGAAAAAGGGCACGCAAGGACACCTTCATCATTTAAAATAACACAAACAGGGCACAACAATGCCGAACCTCGGGTAAGACATGAAGTCTTACTAAGAATTTCATCCACTAAAGAGGAGATGAAATTCAATAAGAAGAGAAATTCAACCCAAAGTCCATCGACTCCCAAGAGACTTTGGGAAGAATTTGGGAAGTGCGCCCTAAGAGATTGGCTTGGTTGACCCAACTCGGTCAAGACCTTGGGCGCATTAAAGAAGTAAGTGTTGAATCACCACGGGAAATTCCCTCAAGAAAGAAGAGAAGGATAAAACCTTAGCCTGGGAAGCAAGGTCTAACAAGGATCTTAAGGTCAAGCAAGCACCAACACCAAGGAAGGAGGATCATCAGCTCGTTGGCGCATCGTGATCAAAGCATCTAACCAGATTATTCACTTGGGATCGAGAAACCTTAACCCATCCTAGCCGAATTCCTTTCCCTCCCTCGGAAAATCGGCCCCTTCCTTATTTCAAAACCCTTTCTACCCTTCAGACCCCATTCTCAATCCCATGTTTTAACAATTCCATACAAATGGCAACCTCACCACCTAAGTTGCAACCTCGAAAACTCGATCCTAATTCCTGAATTCACCGTGTCCTTAAGTTTGAAACCCACTCTCTTAGCCCTGTAAACCTAATCGTTCCCAAAAAAACCCAACACACATAGGCGTGCAAGTATACAATTTCCCCGTGGAATACCTTCTCTATAGGACCACGGTTCTTCTCTTGACTCGTTAACCCTGCAATGATTTCCAAAGCTTCGGGGACGAAGCTTCTCGTAAGGGGGGGAGAGTGTAACACCCCGTGTTACGGCCTTCAATCCCGGATTAATTATTTAATTAATCCTGTTAATAATAATTAAATATGATTTAATTATGTTAGGTTTACCTTTAATTAATTAGTAAGGTCCACCATGAACCGTGGACCCTTGCCCGAATAAGAATCTTAAGCCTATTAGGAATAAAGGAAGTAGGCCTTTTACTATTCAGATTATGATTAGGATCCTCTTTAATTAATATGGTCCACTATGGACCATGGACCCTTATCCCCAAAACAAGCCCTAGCCCTATAAGGAATAGAATTAGTAAACCCATACCATTCAGGCCCTAACTAGGAGTCTTAAATATATAAATAGGGAACTTAGGAGGCACCTAGAATCCCCACCACAATAATCTCTCACCACCCAAAGAGTTCCAAGAATCCCCTTAGGAGAAATCAAGAAATCAAGAAAGCTTAAAGAAAGATCCTTCATAGCCAAGGAATTAATTAAGGCTAAGAGGTAACCCATCTCTCAACAAAACCTATTTTCATAGCTATGATTCCCCCTTAGGGTTTCCCCATATTATTGTGTATTGGCGAGTTATGATGATTATTATTGGTAATTGATGTGATGATCCCATGGGGGATCTTGATAATCTTGATATTGGGAGATTCTTGATAATTATGGTGTTCTTGATAATTATATGGAGTTCTTGATGATTATGTGTTTTTCTTGATAATTATGTGATGCTCTTGATGTTTATGTGTTATTCTTACCGAATCTCGCAATTAGAAGACGAACCGTATTCTTGTTGATATAAAAGTGATTAGAACCCTAGGTTGTATCGTATGATCTTATTTTTGGATTATCCGGTGGGGAAATCGCATGTTTGGGTGTTGATTATATTTAGAAAAGCATGATAGGTTATGTGCCGTTCGTTTCTTGTATTTGATTCGTTAATTGTCTACGTGTTGTCGTTAATTGCGTTGTAAAGTGTCTAAGCATGGTTTCGGGTTCCACAACGGTTCCCGGGGCGTAAAGTGTGTGAAAAGAGTCAGTGGGGGGGTAGGTGGAGGGTAGGGGACCCGCCACCTACCCACGGTCGTGAAACACCGCCCGGCAGCGGGTAGCCGGCGGGCGGGCAGCTGCCCGCCGGCGACCCGCTGCCCGGAACAGTAATTCCGGCAGGTGGCCCCCCACCCACCGGCTACCTGCTGGAAATTTCCCCGATTCGGGATCCCAGCTTCCCCGTTTGATGTTCCCCCGATCCCCGTGGTGTCCCAACGGACTCCGTTCATCGTGCCTATGTCTAGTTTGATATTTCGGGTGCCGTTCGTAGGTTTACGAGTCTATTATATTGCATGCTAGTTGAATTGGTATCCCGTTGACCTAGGTGGTAGAAGTATGAACCCCTTAGGACTATTCCTAGTATGTGATGGGTCACGCATAGGTTTTGTTATACGTTTTCTCCCCCTTCCCAATGTGCAATGTGGGTTGCATGTTCTTGCTATGTGTTATGTGTGTGTGTTACCCCAATTCGGTTGCGATCGGATTGGTTATCCTGAGCTGCGGTTCGGAAGCTGGCTGCGGTCAGATTGATACTCTTGGGCTGCGGTCCACCGTTTGGTTGCGACCAAACGTTTCTATACGAGCTGCGGTTCGTCCTTTTTCCTGGCTGCGGTCAGATGACATTCCCTTGGGCTGTGGTCCACTGTTTGGTTGCGATCAAACACTATGATGAGCTGCGGTTCATCGGTCGTTTGCGATCGACCCCTCCGTGTTGCGATACGGGGCAGGGTGTTGCGGGGCCGTGTCAGAGCTATATGCGCTGACCCTCATGTATGGGCATGCGATTGGTCCTGTGGCGCCAACAAAGTGTGTTATGTGTTGTGACATGGACGAGTTGTGATTACGAGTGTCTTGGGGGATGTGACTATGGGATTTATATTGGGGATTGTTCATGTTGGGTTATGATCATTGTTTATGCTTTGCCTTATCTGCCTTATGTGTTGAGGACTGCATATGCTCGTTATAACTGTTGCTTGTGTCTGGCCTTATCTGTCGAGTCATTCCCGATTTTCAAAGCTAGAGTTCGTAGGATATATCTTCATGCTCAAAATGGTTTTCGTATATCTATATATATCTCTATATGTATTGTATTTCAACGCGTTGGAGTGGGTTACCAGCATCTCTCGCTGAACAGATATATTTGGCTTTCAGGCACAGAAGATTAAGTCACTGGAGTGCGCTAGAACTTAGAAGTAGATAGTTTCCCTTTTGGCCTGCGTGCCACGTTTACGTATTTACGCTTTGAGGATATTAGTTAGTTAGCCTGTGCACTTGGGTTCTCTAGCCCAGGTGTGGCATAGCACCCCGAACGCTTGTATTTATATCCTGTGATTTAATAAGATTCTACCTTTATTATAAGTTTTAAATGTCTTGAAAATCTGGGGTGTTACACCCGGTTCCAACCTTATGGCTACCCCCACCCTTATAGCTAGTTCCAACCATTACCTCCAGGACCCCTGTACATCCAAGTCCAACGTTTCACCTCCGGGAACCATCGTTCCCATCCGCCGACGACCGCCAACAATTTCCACCAATTCATAGTACATGAGGGTACCGATCACAACACACGGCCGAAGCCCTCCCAAAACACGTGAACCCGACACACAGGTCACAAACTCCATAATCACGTCATGGCCACCACGAGGACCACTGCCGTACCTTGGTGACTAATGTCCTATACCATTAATCGTACAATCCAGGTACAGCCACACACACAACACCATCATAGGAATCAATCAACGGATCACAACAAAGATATGAAACCATACTTAACAAGGAAAGGATCACAATCCGACAACAATGATGATCAACACATGTCATCATCCATAATAGGAAAGGACAAACCACACACGCTAGCATTTCAACACCAAACTAGCATGCTTATCAAACGGGTAAACAAAACATAGTTCTGAAGAACACACAAGACTCATCATGGTTCAACGAATCACAAGGTTGAACAATTAGCACGAAGCAAGACACCAAATCCTACACGGAATCCTACCATATAGTTCTAGACATACGAATCAGTAAGAAGACGCTCAAATAGTTCCACAAAAGAACATCGGGGAGTCAAAACATCAAATACCGAGTCAAAGGAATCACAGGGAACAAATCCCCAACATACCACCATTGTACCCCGCGGATGGAGCCACGGGTGGACCCCCACCCGTGGTTCCGCCCTCGGGAACCATGTCCCAAGAGGTATGTACCACGCGGGTGGGGCGGCGGGGGGACCCCTACTCGTCGTTCCGCCCGCGGGTACACAACCCTGTACCAAAGTTATCCCTTCGGGGATTTTCAACACCAAGCTCAAATTCAAGCCCAAAACACCCAAAATCTCACAAAATACAACAATATGACTTGAATCAAAGGAATATCCAAGCAATGGCATACAAGAACCCTAATAACTAGCTCTAGATATGCATTTTCACAAGACAATGCATCAACACTCACATTTCCTATCAAAAATCACAAGTAGAATCCAAGAAATCATCATATAGGTAAGGAAACTAGATTTTGTAAAGCATGGGTTACCTCTTGTAGCCTAAACCTTCACATATTACACCTTTCAAAGCTTCTAACAAGGCTCTCATTCAACACCAACTTCAAGAACACACCAAAAGATCATAAGGATTTCATCTTTAAAAAAACATACCTTAGAAAGCACTAAAAACACTAAAGGACCAAAGATCTTACCCTCCTAGATACTCAAGGGTAGGAAAGGTGGAATCTTGGAGACAAACTTGGAAGATCTTGGAAAGCCCAAACTTAGCTTGAAGGAGAAGCTAGCTAAATTCTAGAGAGAAGGAGGAGCTTTTATTTTGAGTGTGTTAGGGAAAGAATGAGAGATGACTCTAGGTTATCTTAGGATACAAACATGAGGTGTAAAGTCTTCTTTACCCTTACTAACATGAAAACGTGTAAGGGGACAAGGCAACTATTCATGAAGCATAGGGTACAACCCATTGACTTAGATTGACTAGTAAATTACTAGTCCTCGACTATTGAATTTTCAAGAATTTAAAGAATAAATTACCAATTAGATTAGGATTAATTACTTAATTAATCCCTAAATAGAATTTGGATTTTGGGGTGTCACAAAAGAGACTCAAGGGAAAGAAAGTGAGTCAAGAGAGACTCAAGTAGAAAGAAAAAGTTGCACTAGATTGCATGAGTAGAAGCACGAGATTGCTTATTATATATCTTGCACTAGATTGCATGAGTAGAAGCATGAGATTGCTTATTTTATATCCTGCACTAGATTGCATGAGTAGAAGCACGAGATTGCTTATGGTATATTGTTGCACTAGATTGCATATGAGTATGAGTATATTCTTGCACTAGATTGCATATGAGTATGAGTATATTGTTGCACTAGATTGCATATGAGTATGAGTATATTGTTGCACTAGATTGCATATGAGTATGAGTATATTGTTGCACTAGATTGTATATGAGTATATTGTTGCACTAGATTGCATATGAGTATGAGTATATTGTTGCACTAGATTGTATATGAGTATGAGGATATTGTTGCACTAGATTGCATATGAGTATGAGTATATTGTTGCACAAGATTGCATATGAGTATGTGTATATTGTTGCACGAGATTGCATATGTTTATATTATTGCACAAGATTGCACATGAATATGATTATAGTATTGCATGAGATTGCACATGAATATGATTATAGTATTGCACGAGATTGCACATGAATATGATTATAGTATTGCACGAGATTGCAGATGAATATGATTATAGTATCGCACGAGATTGCATATGATTATAGCTTTGCACAAGATTGCACACGAGTATGATTATAGCATTGCACAAGATTTCATTTGAGTAAAGTATAGCATGAGAGTACCTGTTATATGGTTTATTGGCATCATCCTATTTGTAAGCATGAATTGCTTGATAAGTTAATTGAGAAGTTACTTGCTGGAGTATCTAAGTGTTCAGTCTTATATAAGCATGCCAGTTGATATTATAGGGTGCAACCATCTAGAAAGTATATGATAGATCAAAAGACGTATATGAGATGAGTTTGTTGAATACAAGTGAAATCAAATATTTTCAAAGTATACTCTATAGTACTTTACATGGTAGAGTGTGGTTATACTTAGCTTCGTGCTAACAGGTGTTTTCCTATCTGTCTATGTGTTTCTTGCAAAACCCCTTTCAGGTGGACCCAACAGTGAGAAGAGATCAAATTAGATTAGTCTCGTAGTTTGAGATGTCTAAACTCTAGTTGTTGATGATTTTGTCTACGGATTCTAGACTTTTTTTGATATTATGGTTTTGAGGATGATGTAAACTTTTGGGGTGACATTTTTCCACCTTATGATTTTAGTATTTAGTATGGATGCCAGACATTTATCTTATTTCTAGTTTTACCCCTTAGCCTGTGCAATCACCACAGAGTGGTGGTTGTGGCGGTGACACTCCCACTTGTTATCTTATTAGTTATTATTTCCACTGCTTAGCTTATGTTAATGATTGTTTAGAGTTATGTTCAAGAGTTAGAAAAGTGGGGTGTTACAAATTGGTATCATAGCGGTACGAACCGCGGGAGACTTAGGAAGTTTGACCATTAAGATTGAGTATAGAAACTCTATGTAGAAGTCCTAGTAATGACAAGTTAAGGAAAGACCTCTAAGTTGAAGTCTTAAGTAGGACAAGTTATGATGAGAACTCTAAGTGAAATCCTAAGAAGGATAAGAATAGGGAGAGAGCCCTAAGTTATGAAATTTGAGATAAGAAAGAGCCCCAATTTATGAAATTCGAGATAAGAAGGAGCCCTAAGTTACGAATTTGAGATGAGAAAGACTCTAAGTTCAATGATTAAGTATGAGAATCAGAGTTAAGACAAACTCTAAGTATCAGTTAGGAACGCGATGTGGTTGTGAGATCCCTTGCGTTTACTTATCTGTTTACATGCTTTATCAATGTGTTTAAAGTGCTTTTGTGTATCTCTTGAAAGTAAAGCAGAGAAGTTTTCAGTGAAAAGTTGAAGTGAAAGTTAGAAGTTGAGGCTTTGAAAGTTAAAAGTTTGAAAGTAGAAGACTTGTAAAAGTTCCTAATGTGAAAAGTATAAGAGTTTATACTTGTTTCTTACTTATGTGATTTACCAATGTGCTTGTTATGCCTTTGTTATCTGTTTCGAGCAAAGTAGAGAAGTTAAAAAGTGAGAAGTTGAATGAGAAAAACCAAGAGTTTGGAAGTTGAAAGTAGAAGTAAAAGCTGAGAGCTGAAGGTGAGAAGCTAAGAAAGCTAGAAGTTGAGACTTCGAGAGCTCAAGTAGAAAGAAAAAGTTAGAAGTTAAAATTTGAAAGAGAACCTTTGTGAAGTTGTTAAAAGTAAGAAGTACACAAGTTAATACCTTTGTGTGTTTGTGCCTTACTTGTTGTAAACCTTGCTTAAAGAAAAGGAAAAGTTAAAAGTAGTTAATTCTTGAGTATCTCGTTGTGTTCATTGTGCCAACCTTCTATTCTGAATTTCTTGTTGTTGATGGCATGATAATCCTTGAAATTGTACTGTCGAGTTTGAGCTTATGCTTCTGGAAATTTTCTCGTAGATTGATATTGATCCCTGAGTCATTCTGACTACTTTCAGTTTGCTTTCAATGTCTATCGAAGCTATCTAATATCTAGAGTTGAGAATGAGAAGTTGTTTTTTTTTTTGAGTTGAGCCTTGAATTATTGCTAATGTCTATTCTTGACATTCCATGATTTATTGTTGAATCTGTATCTAGAATGCTTATAAATTCTTTCTAAGTATTCTTATGAGCTATCGTTGACTTGCAATGCTAGTATAATTGAATCTTGAATCTAGTATGATCTTGTTGAAAGCCTTATTCTTGGAATCTCATTGTATTTGACTTGAGCTTATTATCCTTGCATCCATATTGTTGGGATCCATTGAGTTGTTGAGTCAAGATCAGATTGTTGTTGTTATGCCATTGGAATCCGTATTTGTTGAGTTATTCCTATGAGCTTATATTTGATGAGTATTCTTGAAAGTGTTTTGCTCTTAGAGAGCTATTGTATTGACTATGCGTCCTTTTTGTACTCTCGGATCGTGTTGCTATAGTCTTGAGATCGCCCATTGTGGTGTTATTTCCTTGTTATTGAGCTATTGAGCTATTGAGCTATTGATTTGAGATCACCTTTCTTTTATATCTCCATTTGGAATCCACTAGTGTTGATCTATCGCTTGGGATTAAATCCTTATTGCATCTTTATTTGGAATCCGTTAGTATTGAGTTATATCATTGAGATTATTCCTTGTTGTGCCCTTCTCTTGGAATTCTATCCACAACTTTTGTTTCACGAGACCTTGTTGAATCTTGGAAAATCGTGGCTTTGATAAGCAGAACTTGGGTTGTAACCCATAGTACTCTTGAGTTTCAAGTTTAGAAACCTCTTACTTTCTCCTTCTGTGGAGTCAATTTCCTTCAAATCAAGTGTACACCTATTTGGTGAATTCAAGTTTGTTTGTTAAGAAGTTACTTTGTCCAGTCTTGTTATCATCCTTGAAAAGTGAAAGTTGAAAGTTTAAAATTTAAAAGTTATATGAAAGTTGTTAATGTGATAAGTATGAGAGTTGTGCTTATATCATATTTGTGTGTTACTTGTGTGATCTTTGCTTTTGAGAAAAGAAATTTAGAAGTAGTGAGAATCTTTTGTTGCGAAGAAGCAAAGTAGTAGCGTGCATATCCAAACAATCGAAGAACGTGATGAAGAGTTTACTCCACGTGCAGTTTGGAGTCAGTTGCAGCTGTCCTTGCTCGAAAAGAAAGGCATCCTCGCACGTGCAACATCGTATGCAAGACCTAAGTAAACCCCAAAAGTTGAAGAGAATCTTCGTGCAACTGGAGACAAATATGAAGAAAAAGAAGCAACGGGAGCTTAAAGACGAAGGTTTAAAGGTTCTCAATCGTGAATAAAAGACAACTGTGAATGCTGATGCAACCTAGAAGGAAACAAATTATGCCAAGTGGATGCTTTCGAGATCAATGGTGAAGGAACCTTCAAAGATCAAACTTGAAGACTAAAGGTTAAACCAAAGAATAAGAGTTAAATCCGGGAAATAGAAGACTTGGAATTTAGGATTGGGTTACACAAACAGAAGGCAGTACCATCTACCTTTAAGAAGATAAGAAGGAGATGAGCTATGAGTTGTGAACTCCAAAGGTGCGAAAGTCTAAGACGATGGATGGTAACTTTGGGCTATGAAAGATATAAAGATAGTAAGAAGCGTTGTCAATAAGTTGTGGGTCCCGTTGAAGTGTGAAGAAGTTAAGGGAGGAACTAAGCAAAAAGGGACAAGTAAAAGAATGTAAATTTCAAGGAGGATATGTTATGTGAGAACTTAAAGAAGAATGTTGGTAATGAGAATGAAACAAGAAGCCGTTGAACTTATGATAGAATGATTGGGTAATTGAAGGAATGAGATTGGCAGAAGTAAATCTAAACGATTAGCACAATCGTTTAACTTTCTTGAAGAAGAATGAGACTTTGCATCGAAGGAATTCTGAAAGGATGAACGTGGCTAAGGCAAGGAAGAAAGTAACGTTAAGAGTTTCGTATAAAAGCGATGGTAAATATTAGTAAGAAGAGAATAATCAAGTCGGAGTTTATTGAACTATAATAAGTTTTGGAAAAGACTTAGTAAAAGAGACTTATAAGTTGGCACTGATGACTAGCGTAGACAAAGATTTAAAGTGTAGAGGGGTGTATGATTGTATTTCTCGTGTGGGGAAATCCCTTGAGGTAGAGAAGGTGAACAAGGCTAGCAAGAGATAAGTAACAAGTTGATCAAAGTAACAAGGATAGTTAAGTAGTATCAAGAAGTTTTATATCGAAGTGCTTGTGGTAAAGGGATAAGTTATACCATGGAATTAGTAAGGAAGCCGTAAAGGAATACACCAAACCAGATTGAAAGGGAGTTGCTACTTTTGGTCTACAATAAAGAGAACTAATAGTGAGTTGGATCACATTACTTGGTCAGGAGGGTTGATATATCCCTAAGATGAGTATCCATGTATGGTATGAAAGAAGGGCTACGACATTATGTCTAGTATGATATTAGAAATCGAATGATGAACTTGAGAAGTGAAAGCAGTAATGAAGGTTGATTTTGTTTGCTATCAATAGTTAAAGGATTAAGTAAACGATGAGGAAGTGATGACATCAAATGAAAGGATCGAGGTAGTTGAAGTTTATCAACTACAATCAGAGTGAACGTAGTAGTGTTATGAGAATTAGATCTCATTATGCGTAACCTATCCTTGAGGGGTGAGAACAGTAAACGATATGTAAGGAAGTATATAGTAGTTCAAGCAAGAGAGGTTGAGATCGGTTTTAGTTTGAACCTTGTGGGTATCTGACCCTAGTAAAGACGAGCAAGATGCTACTGAATAAGAAAGAAAAGTGTTTGTGAAACACTCTCAGTTTTAATGAGGGGAAAACGTAGAAGTTCAAGTGTGGAGACAAAAAAAGTGGTAAGAACGATAAGAATAAGAGAAGTGACAAATAACTTTGAGTTAGTGAATTCTAGCAGTTAGATTAAGTTTAGCGCCTTAGTTGCTTCGGTGCTTGTTTGGAACTCAGAGATTCCATTTCTTCTTAGTATTCCAAGAGAAACTTCTAAGCCAATTCTTGAGATTCTTACCATCTTTTCGGAAGCTTTCGTTCTAAGGAAACCGATCTGTTCCTTCTAAGTTTCGGGACGAAACTTCCTTTAGGGGGGGGGGGGGGGGGGGCGGGGGGATAGAGTATAACAACCCAAAATTTCATTTTATAAATCCGGTATTAAGAAATCCCAAAATAGCCTTTTTCACTCCATTAAAAATTTTTACGAACAATTGGTGTGTGAATAAATTATTTTTCGACATATTTTAAATTAAATCAAACACCAAAAATGGATTCTATTCGAAAATTCCTAAGTTTTCGGGTACTTCGCGTACCAAGATTTAAATCAAGAAATTTATCTGAGTGAGACCAGGAGAATTCAAAAGGATTTTAAACAAGTGTTCATCCAAATAGCGTTTTGGGAAAATTCATTTTCAACCCCAAGGTAGTTAAAGTTAGCATTTCTAGCCTTGGTCCATGATACAAGGTGAACCATTCCATTCCAAAAGACTTTTCTGAGAATTCATTTTATGCAAGCTTTTACCATTTTTCCATCAACCAATCATTGGCATTCTACCTAGGGTTTTGGATCCTATATAAACCCCATTATTCCATCTTGATTTCCTGATCTCTTTCTTTGCCTCTCCACATAAATTGTCTGCCAAGAGAAAGAGAGAAAACAACATCACAGTAAGCTAATTTCATTCTTCAATCCTAGCCTTCATTTCTCTTCTAGTTTCTTTTAATCTTTGAGGTTCTAGGCTAAGGTTGTATGGTGTGTTTGGGAAGTATAGGTGGTAAAGGAGTCTCAAGCTAGATAGAGAGGAAGAAGAGATCCAAGCTAGAAGAAAGACTACAAGAGGTATAACCCCATGGATTCCCAAACTCTTTTTGGCTCTGTGAAGCCTAGTTATTGAGTAGAAATGAGTAAAAACTATGAGATTTTATTGTGTTTATGTTTAGAAGTGATCTATTATTTGTTTATGAGTTGTTGAGAATGTTTTGGACTTGTTTGATTGAGAATTGCATATGAAATTGTCATCTGGTGCACACTCAGGGTGCACCAAATCAGACCAGCGGCCCTAGCCGCGGCCCATCAGGAGGGCCTTCAGCTAGAGCCGTGGTTACACGGGACTAGGGCACGGCCATAGAGGAGGGTCGCCGCCTAGTCCCGGTGGAGTGACGGGACTCATGGGGCAGACCATGAGGAGTCGCGCCCCAAGTCCCTAAGTTTGATTCTGAGGAGAATTTGTGCAATGGTCGGGCCCTTGCGGCTCAGCTACGTGTCATTTCAGACTGAGTGTTATGGGCCCTTGTGGCTCGGCTCTTCGGGATCGTCTCGACGCACGTTTTGACTTCGATCTTGTTAAATTTGGATTTAAAATGAGTATGTTATGAAGGAAATTGTGAAGAAATACTACACAGAGTATATATTTTGCCATGCACTATATATGAGAAGTTGTATCCTGGTGATCTGTTTGATGTTTTATTAAGTATAGAAGCATGATCATTTGAGAATGTGATTCACTATTATAACAAGATTAAGTTGTATTATTTGATCCAGAGAATAGAAGTATATTTGTTGAAGTGAAATGTATAGAAGTTGGCTATTTGCAAATCGAGCATGACATTATACTTTGAATACTTCATGATATTTTATACATGATTTAGAAGCATGTTATAGAGCATTTTGGCATTTCACATGTGTCATATTTCAAAAATGCATAAGGGGCCAACGTGAGCACAAGAATACTTTCAAAAATCATAAGCATGCAATGTGGTATATCATTCTTTGATGCATTGAGAAGTAGTAGAGTTGTTTGCATGCATGAGAGATATAAGGGAGAAGTGTCAAATAGGCCAGTGGCTGTATTCTTTTTTTATTTTTTTTTAATTTTATTTTATTTTAATAATTAAATAGGTAACTTGTTATTAACCTGTAAAAAAGGCCAATTGAACAAATTTAACTCGTTGATGGACCTATTTGACACTTAATTTAGTTCGTGGTGGAAATTGAGCACTTCACAGTAGTAGATGTGCCTATTTGACACTTGTGCCGAGATATAATTATGTATTATCTATATCAGTGAGGTTTTGGAGGATACCTTTTGGACTATGTCCTCTAGGGAGATATTTATGGACATTGTGGTCCCAGTATATGTAACGCGACGTATTCCCACGTTACGAGGTTGGAAGCTTTTCGTCAGACTTGGAATCCTGGTCAGGGGGAGTGCACACTAATAGTTTGATACCTGATTCCACAGAGATAGAACCACAAGATTGGTTCCGTAGACGGTAGGAGATATTGGGTCGAATTTATGCCGTTCCCGATGGGGTAATTCACGAATCGGTGAAACCCTAAGTCGTCTACGAGTAAAAGAAAGAAGAGAGTCAAATGAGACTCAAGAGAAAGAAAGCGAGTCAAAAGAGACTCAAGAGAAAGAAAGCGAGTCAAAAGAGACTCAAGAGAAAGAAAGCGAGTCAAAAGAAACTCAAGAGAAAGAAAGTGAGTCAAGAGAGACTCAAGAGAAAGAAAGAGACCTCCACAGAAAGTACACTAATATTTTTATAATGAGTGATTGAGTATATATATATATATATATATATATATATATATATATATATATATATATATATATATATATATATATAAGCACGAGATTGCTTATGGTATATTGTTGCACTAGATTGCATATGAGTATAAGTATATTGTTGCACCAGATTGCATATGTGTATGAGTATATTGTTACACTAGATTGCATATGAGTATTAGTATATTGTTGCACTAGATTGTATATGAGTATGAGTATATTTTTGCACTAGATTGTATATGAGTATGAGGATATTGTTGCGCTAGATTGCATATGAGTATGAGTATATTGTTGCATGAGATTGCATATGAGTATGAGTATATTGTTGCACGAGATTGCATATGTTTATATTATTGCACGAGATTGCACATGAATATGATTATAGTATTGCATGAGATTGCACATGAATATGATTATAGTATTGCACGAGATTGCACATGAATATGATTATAGTATTGCACGAGATTGCAGATGAATATGATTATAGTATCGCACGAGATTGCATATGATTACAGCTTTGCACAAGATTGCACAAGAGTATGATTATAGCATTGCACAAGATTTCATTTGAGTAAAGTATAGAATGAGAGTACTTATTATATGGTTTATTGGCATGATCTTATCTGTAAGCATGAATTGCTTGATAAGTTAATTAAGAAGTTACTTGCTGAAGTATCTAAGTGTTCAGTCTTATATAAGCATGCTAGTTGATATTATAGGGTGCAAGCATCTAGAAAGTATATGATAGATCTAAAGATGTATATGAGATGAGTTTGTTGAATACGAGTGAAATCAAATGTTTTCAAAGTATACTCTATTGTACTTTACAGGGTTGAGTGTGGTTATACTTAGCTTTGTGCTAACGGGTGTTTTCCTATCTGTCTATGTGTTTCTTGCAAAACCCCTTTCAGGTGGATCCAACAGTGAGAAGAGATCAAGTTAGATTAGTCTCGTAGTTTTTGATGTCTAAACTCTAGTTGTTGATGATTTTGTTTATGGATTCTAGACTTTTGTTGATATTATGGTTTTGAGGATGATGTAAACTTTTGGGGTGATATTTTTCCCCCTTAGGATTTCAGTATTTAGTATGGATGCCAGACATTTATCTTATTTCTAGTTTTACCCCTTAGCCTGTGCAATCACCACGGAGTCGTGGTTGTGGCTGTGACACTCCCACTAGTTATTATTTCCGCTGCTTAGCTTATGTTAATGATTGTTTAGAGTTATGTTTAAGAGTTAGAAAAGTGGGGTGTTACACTAAGTTTCTAGAAAAACTAGGAACATAAAATGTATTTTCTAATGTCAATACAAAACCATTGTCCAAAACTAAATTGCAAACTTCGACAGCTTCGACTGGTGATGCAATCTTATTTCCAGAGAAGATGCTACACTCAGTTCCCGTCGTCTGTCTCAATTTTGTCAAATCCTGCAAAGTGTTTGCAATGTGGATTGTTGAACCAGAGTCAACCCACCAAGAATTAGTATTAACTTCTAACATATTAGATTCGAAACAAACAAAAGAAGATGGAACATACCCAAGCTTAGCCACAAGCCTTCGTTCCTCCATTGCACACCTGGTTATCAGCTCATTGATAGACCAGTCCACTTTATGTGTGATGTAGGAAATCTTAAAAGGATTGTACTCTTGAGGGAGGGTATCTAGTGCAAAACGCACCAAAAAATCATATGGTACAATGATTTCCAACTTCTTTAATTGAGCCGCAATGTCCCTGAGTTGCATAATGTGTTCCCGCGTTCCCTTGACAGTGGAAAGATGCAAATTTCTAAACTTCATTATTAGAGTTATTGCCAAAACTTTTTTTGATTCAATGAAGTTATCATCGATAGCTTTGAGCAAGGGCTTAGCTTTCTTAATGTCCTCAAAGTAAAAACGAACTTTTGTAGAAATTCTTGACTTAATGAAGAGCACACATAATCCATTGGATTTCACCCATCGTGCGCGAAGCTGCTTGGCTTCGCCAATGCTTTCTTCAGTAACCTCAGGGGGTTGCTCATTGAGAACAGCATAATCCAACTCTAATAATCTTAATTGCAGGAGAATAGCATATTTCCACTCCTTGTAGTTATCTCCATTAAGGATTGGAACATTAATAGTTCGTGTTTGGGTGATAGGATGAGTTGCTGTAAAGAATAATAATGAAAGCATGGTTAAAATTTTCGAGGCACAAAATTAGAGAGAGATACTGAAGTACATAATATTACCAATGTAAAATTATGCAAAAGATAAATTCAAATGCCATAAAAATTGCATGTGGGCTAAATTTTTACGCATAATGAATCTACCAAAATCGATTGGTTGAAACGGAATGGGTGCGATTTTAGTTTTTCCACCCTTAATGACAAAACTACCAAAACTATATGCAGATACATAATCCCCGTGGGCAAATTATGATTATAGTATGGTAATTCATCCTAATTAACCCTGCAAATATAACAAAATTTCCTGTGGGCTAAATTTTGTCATATCACACAGAGTGAATTAGAATATTCTTGCATTAACTTTATGTGAGTAAAACTTAATATGTAATTTTGGAAAATTAAAGATACTGTGGCAACTCTTTAATTAACCAAAGAACATAATCACATTAGCAAGAAAACCTAATAAACAAACAGATTAAACTAAAATATGATAGACAATCCTTAGGTATACTCCCAAAAAAGTTGGTCGAGGCGAAGCTCGGTTAAAAACCAACTCCTTAGGCAGAGTAAGGTCGCAAGGGGACTAATAGCAACAAGGCTTTTAAGCCAGGGCCATAGAACTAGTATTCCTCCCCAAGAAACTTCCCTAATTTATGTGTTCTCATTTTTGAAGTAAAATCGTTTGAGAGATCTAAAGAGTGTAGTTTGACCTATGGATAAGCCTTTGAATATGGTAAACTACGAATTGTTTATGTACTTTATGTGCTTTAGGAACTTTATAAAACACGAGTGGAGTAATAACGGAAGGAGTGAGTAATAATACGCATAATCTAACCTTAAAGGCACTAAATCATGCAAAGCCTATAATTCAGACCTAAAAGGCTCTAAATTTGTTTCTTAACGAACATGCTTTTCTACAGGCATAATTATAACAGTCAAATAATTATTGTAGTAAAATGATAAATAGCATGCTCAGATTATGCATATTACTCACAAATACTCCACAATTAAATTGCAAATACTTAAAGAGACAATTTAATCTGAAACATTATTAAATTAAAATTGAATAATTATTCAAAGTTGAATAATAATTTAATAATAGACTGAATAAAAAAAATTTAAATTGGATAATTTAATTAGATGAAGTCCAAATATGATGAAGATGTTAATCTGAATGAACTGATGTAGTCCAAATATCAATTCACGTTTGGCCCAAAACCAAAATAGGCCCAGATTGAATTATTATTATTTATTTCCTTTTTTTATAGAAGACCCAGGCCTGGTCGAATTTGGGCCAGACCTGGCCCAGAATCCATCATCATCTTCTTCATGTAACCTAGAAATGCAGACCATGGAGTTCGACGTCATGGAGGACAAATAGCAGTCAACCGGTCGCCGGCGTCGCCAACAGGAAAGCAGACAGCAGGCTCATTGCCGGGAAACCCAGCGCCGCAGCCGCCACCAGGCCTCCACGCAACACCGACGTCCGCCACCCACAGCGCGAACCAGTCCAGCTGAAGGTCCACTGCGTCGTCGTCCGACTGTCTCCATCACCGGAAAACCATTGTTGGTTGTGATTGAGGCCGCCGGCGATTTACTGAAGACCGGCGATCCACATCCGGTAAAAAAAAAAAAAAAAAAAACACAGCGGAGCAATGGCCAAAAATTAATTATCCAATAATTTTTTTTGTTTCTTAATGCGGAATAAACTTAATTTCCAACAGCCCAGACATACAATTGCATACAGATATTCAAATACGTATCTCAATTATACAGTGTATACAACATATTCAAATATTATATATATGCAATTAAACAAACTAGGCAAAAATTATTTATGGTGACTGATACCAACGGTTAGACTAAATATATATCACATGCATATAATATGTGATACAGGACCGACTAACCTCCAGCCATAGTTCTTGAGACGATTGAACGATCCGGACTACTGCAGAGATAACACGAGTATTTTGTCTCTCACTTTACTCAGCTCTCTCTAGATGGTGTATGAGGTATGTAATGTGAGCAGTGAGAGGACTAGGGACCTTATATAACCACTGGCCATCATTGTGGTTGTATGTCTTTAGGTCTCCTAAACCTTAACTAGACTCCTAATCATAAGGGACCTTATATAACCACTGGCCATCATTGTGATTGTATGTCTTTAGGTCTCCTAAACCCTAACTAGACTCCTAATCATAATGGTAGTCTAGCTATTAGGTTATTAGTGTTGCACCACATATCAAACACTGAATATTATCATAACTTATCCTAATGTTATAATAATAGTAACGGATAAAATGTTACACGAGAAAGATATCAACATCAAAATTTTAAGTGATAGTAAAAGTAATGAGTAAAACTTGAAAGTCCAAGTACTAATTTTCATATTGTACTACTTATTAGAACAACAGCAACAACATTATATGAAAATTAAAGCCGCATATATCCAGATTTAGAAGCAGCATCATCGTACTGATGAAACGTGAACCAAACCTCGTTAACTCTGCCCTTGAACTCAAACGGGGAGTTGTACTGCGCTACCGCGTACATGGTGGTGTTTTCTCCGCCGTGGCTTTTCATGATGGCGTCCAGCCACACCATCCCTTGCAGGCTACCACTCAGCGCCACCGCTTCCTTCCCCACATCGGAATCCGACACAAAACCTCCGAATTGCCTCACAGCCACATACGTTTCCCCCATTTCTGCACGTGCAGGGATTGTGCCGGCGGTGGATTTGGCTGGTTCGCCTTCGAAACGTAGAAGCTCACCACGAACGATGATGCACAAAATGGTCCATCGCTGGGTTTCACTTCGGCCAATACTGGTGCTGTCATCTCTATTTTCTCTTTGTAATAGTTCTCTCCTGAAATGTAATCAAACAAACTACAAACCAAAAAAGCTGTAATTTTGTCACGTCATAATAATCGACATGAATCAAGCTCATAATACTGAGAATAAAACTAGATTACCAGAAATATAGCAACAGAATTTATATATAAATCATATATTGTGATTGGTGGAGCTGAATTCTCACCGAATGAAGCCGGTTCTTGTGGCTTGAACAAGGGAGATATCATCAATGGGAGCGGTAGACATCCACATCGATGAATTATACCGACGAATTTTATAGTCTTTGCCAACTTCGATCAGGTCATACGTGGGACACTCGATCCGTTCGCAGGTCGGAGGAAACAGACCAAGCTGCACATGATGATTCTTAGCATTGATTGAGGTTGTTGTAATAGTGCTTATGGTCCAAGAATGGTGGACGAAGTAGTTGATCAGAATCACAACTAGCTTAACCCAATTCAACATTTTTCTTGAATGCCCCAAAATGGAAAGATGATTGGAGAAATGGGTGGTTTTTATTTTTTATTTTTTTTATTCTTTTTGCAAAGGTTGAGATATTTAGAGGTTTTTAGTGCTAATATTGTAAGAGTGGTCTAGAATTGGACACGTTTCGGGTATTGTTATCTGGTTCTTGTGGAGAAGTTTAATGGACTGTGTTTGTGGCATTTTCTGCAAGGAAATCACCGCAAACAACAAAGAAGATAATGCTCAATGACGGGTTTGAGTGTCTACACAACAAGTTTCTCACATCCATATCATTAGGATACCAAATTACAAATGCAACAGGACAATTAGAATCAAGTTGTCAAACGATTATTTTAATAATGACCGATCACCTTGTAGTCTTTTGTCAGTTAATGTCAATTATCATATCATAAGACAATCAAGTTTAGACGTCTAGTACATACCATAACATACCTAAGAGGCTAAGACTTCTAAAAAGCACTAAGGCCTCGTTTGGTTCGCGGGAAATATTTGAGGGGAAATGGAATTGAAATTCCATTGAAAAGAAATTATCGGGAAGATTAATTACATTGTTTGGTGGGTGAAAAATAAATTACTAGGAATATCAATTTCATTGTTTAGTTGAGTTTAGAATTGTAAGGAATAATGAGTATAAAGATAATTATACCTCTACATTTTTTGTTTTTTTGAAGGTATACCTCTACATAATAATAACTGAAAATAAATATAGACGTTTGGACTTGGTAACGTTGGAACAGACGTTGTGACACAAATATTTATAACGCAGTTTCGGGCAAGCAGCCCTAATCTGCCTAAATCCACTAAAAGCTCAATATTCAAAGTACACTTTGTTTAGGGAACGGGGATTACACAATATGATTTCCTATCAAGCTATTGAGACCTAAACACTTGTACTACTTTTCAAGGGGATTTGGGTATCTATTCTCAGTGACTCTCGTGCTCACAATTAGGTGCTGAAAGCGTGTCTTGAAGAGTTGTGGAGCAGCTTCTTTTATAGGCCAAGGGATGAAATTAGATAGGAATAGGATTGATATTCCTATTTAGATTAGGAATATAATTGCTAAAACCTGTTTGAATTAATATTCCCTATTTGTCTAGAATTTGACAATTTGTCTTATGTCAACAATCTCCCCCTTTATCAAATTTTAGCAAAAACCTTGATCCATTTTGATTCATGGCTAGGGTTGACACGTGGGGGTGTCTCCCCCTTGATTGTGGATCTCCCCCTTAATTTGTGGGATCCTTCCTTTTGATCATTGTATTGTTACCTTCAGATAATATTTTGTTAGTAAATGTAGGAGGTCATTTCAGTGCATATGTCTGGTCCTTCAAAACATTTGTCTATTGATTCTTCTAGTTGAGTCTGTCAGTAGTAGCAGAACTATACAAAACATATGTTACAAGAAGGTCTTGTCTGCTGTTTTCCTTGTACTTGATACATAACATTAGGGACACACAAAAGTAAGTTGTGAGCATAAAAGGTTGTGTCCTGTTTGCAACAAAAATTTCCTGATGGCTGTCAGCCTTTTCTCCCCCCTTTTGCTAAAACGGTTATCCCCTAACTTCTGAGTCTGATGTTGAAACAGGTGTTTCAACACTTTTTCCTTGTGAATGCTCCGGAATATCTTCTTCTGTTCCTTGATTTTGCTCTTGGTCATCTTCATTTTCTGCTTCTTGAGAATGTTCCTGGAGGTCTTCTTCTGTTCCTTGCTCTTGATCTTCTTTATTTTCTGCTTTTAGAATTGCCAACCATTCTATTATTTCTGATTTTTCCTCTTTGATGTTCAGGTGTTTTCTTAGAAGCTATTTTTCTGAATCTTCCAATTCTGTCAGTCTGCTTTCAAAGTAGTTAATTAGTGTCTTTGAATCAAGTGGGTTGTTCTTTGGGGCTTAGGACTTTAGAACATTTTGGTGGTTTCCCTTTCTTAGTTTCACTGTTGGGTTGATGTTCTTGACAGTGGTCTTTGGTCCTTGAGTTTTGAGGCCTTGTTTTGTCAAGATGGCAAAGATGAGGTTTGGAAAGATCAGGGAGGTATTGGATTTAGTGTCTTCTGCCATATTTGTGACTTGTGTATGAATAATAGCACCCATGTTGATTTTCAACCCTTTTCCTATCTTGTAAAGCAGTTCTGCTAAGGTCCATTTCACTGGGGATTCATGTAGTGAGGGCATCCAGTTTGCAAGTGCTATCTTTTGTAGGATGGCATATTCGCTTGTTAGAGAGGCTGCTTTGATTTTGTTCTTTTCGAAGCTAACATTGCCTGATGTAATTTCCTTGGCAACTTGTTCACTGTTTATTTCCATTTCTTGCTTAGTCTCAGGTGTTCCTAGATAGCTGTTGATTGTTTCTGGTGTAAACTCATAGAATTTTCCTCTCAAATATACTTTCCCATACATAGGGATGCTGGGTATTGTGGTGGTTTTGGTTAGGTTACAATAAAATTCCTGGATGACTTCTTTATCATAAGGTTCTATGTTGGTGACTGTTCCTAGGAGTTGATTTGAGATTAGAGCTTCTTGAATCTGCTCTGAGTTTTCAAGTTTGTCTGTGACAAGCAATTTTTGGTTTATGATCTTTTTCTCCACAATTCTTTTCCATAACTTTCCAGACTCCTTGCTTAAAAAGGTTGTACTATGTGGTTTGGGTAGGTTTGACATGTCATCACTACTAACCACTTTTTGTTTCCCCTTTTCTTTGGCAGTTGCCTTTCGTTTCCCCTTTGCTTCGGTAGACACCTTGGTAGATTGTGACTGTTTTCCATTCTTATTGGCTTCTAGGTTGGTTCTCTTTTGGGCTCGGGTTCTTATTCTCTCACAGCCAGAGGATTCAATTTCCTCATTTGGTACCCAGTTTTGTTCATCCTCTGTATTATTGTTTCTTGTTTTCTAGGAGGACCTGCACGTACTGGAAAATCACTTGGCCTTTTGGCCCTTGGATCAGCCCCTTCATGCGGGTCAGTCATCTTCCTCTTTCTAGGGTTTTTGTTGACCCGAGGGATTGAATTGGGGGTTTCATCAATTGTGGTTTGTTCATTATTTGTAGGGCTTGAGGGACGGTTTACCTCGTGATTTTGAGGATCTTCATGTCCCTCATTTTCTGATTCCCTTGGATTTTCCTCTTCTATAGAGCTAACGTAGGAGCCCAGATCAGGTTCCCAGCCTCGATTTATGGCAAACCGAAGTTGTACCACTAAATCGTTTGGATCAACAATCCTATTGTCTCCGAAATCAGCCGCAATGGGCATGGGCATGGGGATTTCCTCATGGTCTGTCAGAGAGAGATTCAGGTTACCTGGTGGGTTGCTCTGTTCTTGGGGTTCGCCGAACGGTACTCTGGCTATTGGAACAGGGTTCATCGCGATGATGGTGGGACTCTCTTCTTCGACACATACTGGGTTCGAATACTCTCCGGTGCCGGTGTAATTTGTAGTACTCTCAGTTGTTCCTCTTCGTGGTAACTTTCCCATTCTTTGATTTCTTGTTCTCACTATGGTTGCTGTTGTGTGAAGGTTGGGGATGAGTGAAAAATCCACAGGTGGATGTCGAGTGGAGTCGGGTAAGGGTGATGGTTCTGTTTTTGAAATGGGGCTTTTGCTTGAGATGTGGATCCGGGTTTGGGCTTTTTGTGATGGGGCGGTGTATTGTAACAGACATGGGCCGGTTCTGATTGATGGGTTTATTTTGTGGATTTGGCCCATGTGTTTCTTGTTTATTTGGTGTGGATTATAGAATACATAGGCCTATTTCGGCCCTTAGCTTTGTATATCTATTTCCATCTAGTGCTTTGGTTAAAATATCTGCTAGTTGTTTTTCTGTACTTTTGTGAGTGAGACTGATGATTTCATCTTCTACTAATTCCCTTATGAAGTGATGCCTGATGTCAATGTGTTTTGTTCTTGAGTGTTGAACTGGATTTTTTGAAATGTCTATTGCGCTTTTATTGTTGCAATGGATTGTCATGGTTGTTTGTTGTATTCCATAGTCCTCTAGCATTTGTTTCATCCAAAGTAATTGTGTGCAACAACTGCCTGCTGCAATATATTCAGCCTCTGTTGTGGATAGGGAAATAGAGCTTTGTTTTTTGCTGATCCATGATACCAGGTTGGTGCCAAGGAAAAAACATCCTCCTGACGTACTTTTTCTGTCATCTATGTTACCTGCCCAATCAGCATCACAATAGGCTGAGAGATGCTGATTGGTATCAAAAGAATACCATATTCCTAGGTCGGATGTCCCCTTTACGTATTTAATGATTCTTTTGACTGCTTTTAAATGTTGCTCAGTTGGGTTGGCTTGGTATCTGGCACAGATTCCTACTGCAAAGCTTAGATCTGGTCTGCTAGCGGTTAGATATAGCAATCCTCCTATCATGCTTCGATATAGGGTTTGTTCAACTGGTTTTCGTTCTGAATCTCTTGATATTCTTTCTGTTGTTGGAACAGGTGTTCTGACAATTTTGCTTTCTTCTAAACCAAATCTTTTGACTAAGTTCTTGGCATATTTGCTTTGTGATATGAAGATTCCATTGTCTTGTTGTCTGATTTGTAGACCAAGAAAGTAATTTAATTCCCCTACCATGCTCATTTCAAATTCTCCTTCCATGTTTGTAATGAACTGGTCTTTGTAGGTTTTAAGTGTTGATCCAAAGACTATGTCATCAACATATATTTGAGCGATGACAATGTTTTTCCCATAGTGTTTGACAAACAGGGTTTTATCTACACTCCCTCTCTTGTAACCCTTTTTTATTAGAAAGTCGGTGAGTCGTTCATACCAGGCACGTGGTGCTTGTTTTAGGCCGTATAGAGCTTTATTGAGTTTGAACACATTTTGTGGATAATGAGGGTCCTCAAATCCTTTTGGTTGAGCAACATAGACTTCTTCCTTTAAATATCCGTTTAAAAAGGTTGTTTTTACGTCCATTTGATATAACTTTATCTTGAGTATGCATGCTATTGCTATGAGGAGTCGAATTGACTCTATTCTGGCTACTGGGGCGAATGTTTCCACAAAATCTGTTCCTTCGACTTGAGTGTATCCTTGTGCTACTAGTCGGGCTTTGTTTCGTATAATGTTTCCTTGTTCGTCTGTTTTATTTTTGTAAATCCATTTTGTCCCTATAATATTGGCATGTTCCGGTTTAGGAACTAACTGCCAGACATTGTGTCTTTCAAATTGCTGTAATTCTTCTTGCATGGCTTCTACCCAAAATTCATTTTTTAAGGCTTCCGTGATGTCTTTGGGTTCAATTTTTGAGGTGTAGCAGTAGTCGTAGTCTCCTTCTTCCATTTTACGATAGTGTCATTTCTTCCCTCTAGTTCTGATTCCTTCATTTAGTTCTCCTATGATGTTTTCTACTGGATGATTTTTCTATACCCTTGTCTCATCAGTGTTGAGGGTTTCCTCGGTTTCTTTAGGTTCTTCAATTTCATCCTTTTCTGTTTTAGATTCCTGATTTTGCGGTGTTGAAACTATTGTTTCGACAACAGTTATTTCTTCATCACTGATGGGGAGGTCTTCTGATGTTGTATCATTGACCACAACATTTATAGATTCCATGACATTGTTTGTTCTAAGATTAAACACTCGATATGCCCTGCTGTTTGAGGAGTACCCCAGAAAAATCCCTTCATCTCCTTTGATGTCGAATTTTCCCAATGGTTCTCTATCTTTTAGTATATAACATTTGCTGCCAAACACATGTGTGTGTTTTAGGTTTGGTGTTTTTCCTTTCCAGATTTGATATGGTGTCATGTTGGTTTCTTTCCGTATGAAGTAGTTCTAGGTCCATGTGAAGTAGTTCTAGTTCTTTCCCAAATAGGTCCATGTGAAGTAGTTCTAGGATTTTAGTAGTGTGTATCCCTGAGGTTTTCTTGTGGGTTGTTCGTGTTATTTTGTTTTCAAGGCATGTGTAACACCCCGTGTTACGGCCTTCAATCCCGGATTAATTATTTAATTAATCCCGTTAATAATAATTAAATATGATTTAATTAATTAATAAGGTCCACCATGAACCGTGGACCCTTGCCTAAATTAGAGTCTTAAGCCTATTAGGAATAAAGAAAGTAAACCCTTTACTATTCAGATTCTAATTAGGAATCCTAGACCTAGTTAGGAATAAAGGAAGTAGGCCTTTTACTATTCAGACTACGATTAGGATTCCCCTTAATTAATTAATATGGTCCACTATGGACCATGGACCCTTATCCCTAAAATAAGCCCTTAGTCCTGTAAGGAATAGAATTAGTAAACCCATACCATTCAGATCCTAATTAGGAGTCTTAAATATATAAATAGGGATATAGGAGGCACCTAGATCGCTCACCACCATAATCTCTCACCACACAAGAAGTTCCAAGAATCCCCTTAGGAGAAATCAAGAAAGAAGAAAGCTTAAAGAAAGACCCTTCATAGCTAAGGAATTAATTAAAGCTAAGAGGTAACCCATGTCTCAACAAAACCTATTTTCATAGTTATGATTCCCCCTTAGGGTCCCCATATTATTGTGTATTGGCGAGTTATGATGATTATTATTGATAATTGATGTGATGATCCCATGGGGGATCTTGGTAATCTTGATATTGGGAGATTCTTGATAATTATGGTGTTCTTGATGATTATGTGGAGTTCTTGATGATAAATTTTCATTCTTGATAATTATATGGCGTCCTTGATGCTTATGTGTTATTTGTACCGAATCTTGCAATTAAAAGACGAACCGTATTCTTGTTGGTATAAAAGTGATTAGAACCCTAGGTTGTATCGTATGATATTATTCTTGGATTATCGGGTAGGGAAATCGCATGTTTGGGTGTTGATTATATTTAGAAAAGCATGATAGGTTATGTGTCGTTCGTTTCTCGTATTTGATCCGTTAATTGTCTACGTGTTGTCGTAATTGCGTTCGGGTCCCACAACGGTTCCCGGGGCGTATTGTGTGATAAGAGTCAGTGGGGAGTAGGTGGGGGGTAGGGGACCCGCCACCTACCCACGGCCGGAATGGTGATCCCGGCAGCGGGCAGCTGCCCGCCGGCGACCCGCTGCCCGGAATAGTAAATCCGGCGGGCAGCCGGCGGGTGGCCCCCACCCACCGGCTACCCGCTGGAATTTTCCCCATCTTGGGTTCCCGGCTTCCCCGTTTGATGTTCCCCCGTCCCCCGTGGTGTCCCAACGGACTCCGTTTATCGTGCCTATGTCTAGTTTGATATTTCGGGTACCGTTCGTAGGTTTATGAGTCTATTATATTGCATGCTAGTTGAATTGGTATCCCGTTGACCTAGGTGGAAGAAGCATGAACCCCTTAGGGCTATTCTTAGTATGTGATGGATCACGCATAGGTTTTGTTATACGGGCAGTCAGATGGGCTGAGAACCATACCGGCTGTTAACCAGGCTGGTAGAGACCGGTCAGGTATATAAATATTATATAGGACAAAGGTCCACTATACGGGCAGTTGAATGGGCTGAGAACCATCTCAACTGTTAACCAGGCTGGTAAAGACTGGTCAGGTATATAAATATTATGTAGGACAAAGGTCCATCAGTCGGTTGCGATCGGCTCCTCCGTAATGTGAGACGGGGCAGGGTGCTGCGGGGCCGCGTCAGAGCTATATGCGCTGACCCTCATGTACGGGCATGCGATTGGTCCTGTGGCGCCAACAAAGTGTGCTATGTGATGAGATATGGATGAGTTGTGGTTATGAGTATCTTGGGGGGATGTGACTATGGGATTTATGCTGGGGATTGTTTATGTTGGGTATGATTATTAATTGTGCTCAGCTTTATCTGTCTTGCCTGTTGTGGATTGTATACGCTTTTTATAACTGTTGCTTGTGTCTAGCCTTATCTGTCGAGTCATTCCCGGTTTTAAAAGCTAGAGTTCGTAGGATATATCTTCATGCTCAAAATGGTTTTCGTATATCTATATATATCTCTATATGTATTGTATTTCAACGCGTTGGAGTGGGTTACCAGCATCTCTCGCTGAACAGATATATTTGGCTTTCAGGCACAGAAGAGTAGACACTGGAGCACGCTAGAACCTTGAAGTGTAGAAGTAGTTAGTTTCCCTTTCGGCCTGCGTGCCATGATTATGTATTTGCATTATTGAGGATAGTAGTTAGTTAGCCTGTGCACCTGAGTTCTCCAGCTCAGGTGTGGCATAGCACCCCGTACTCTTTGTATTGTGTCTTGGGAATTAATGAGATTCTATCTTTATTATATAAGTTTTAAAAGTCTTGAAAATCTGGGGTGTTACAGTTGGTATCAGAGCCTAAGTTTGACCCTAGGATAAGACCCTTAAGACCGGACTTTAGGACATTAGGCTTGAACTCTAGGTATTAAGGGACATAGGATTCAGGAATCTTAGAACGCGCGGTGAGATTGTGAAACCTACACATAACTTCCCCTCACTTTATCCCTCTCTAAAAGAACTCCCCCTACACTTACCACACCACGGTAAGGGTGCAGCACACTGACTCATCATTACAATAAATATTGACCCTGAAAACCAGCAGCATGGCACCAATAAGAAGACAGTCAAGGATCCCACACTCCTCGAAGAATGAATCCGAACCTTCAACAAAATCCTCGGGTTAGAGAATGCCCAGAGGAACGCCACGTAGAGATAGCCTCGTTCTACTTCAAGACACGAGGTTGATCTTTGATAGCTCCACAAAGAACTTATGGGCAGCAACCGGGGGTTCAACTAAGAGTACCTAGGGGCACGGCTACAAGGACGACTCCACCCCGCACCCGCCATACTCATGGACCTCATGAACCGAGTATTCCGACCTCACCTGGATGACTTCGTCATCGTATTCATTGACGACATCCTAGGCTACTCCCGAAACAAGGAAGGACATGAAAGGCAGCTCCGCATAACCTTACAAAACTCTAAGAGAGCACCAGCTATACGCTAAGTTCTCCAAATGCGAATTCTGGAAAGACAGCGTGACCTTCCTAGGCCACGTAATAACCAAAGAAGGAATTAAGGTGGACCCCACCAAAGCCCAGGCCGTTAAGGAATGGTCCACACCGAACTCACTTTCAGAGGTCCGAAGCTTCCTGGGCTTGGCTGGCTACTACAAGAGGTTTGTACCCGACTTTACCAAGATAGCCCAACCTCTCATTAAACTCATGAAAAAGGAGACCCCTTTCCGAGGGGACGACAACTGCGTCGCAGCCTTTCAGGAATTGAAGGATAAGTTAACCACGGCACCAGTACTAGCCATCCCCTCCGGGGTGGGAGGGTTCGAGGTCTTCAGTGACGCATCCAAAAAGGGGGTTGAGGTGCGTGCTAATGCAAAAAGGCAAGGTAATAGCATACGCATCTAGGCAACTCAGAACCCACGAAGAAAATACCCCACCCACGACCTCGAGCTAGCCGCCATCGTATTCGCACCGAAAATTTGGAGGCATTACCTATACGGAGTGCAATGCAAAATTTACACAGACGCATAGAAAGTATCATACAACTAGAGCCTCCCGGCAATAAGGGCCTTACCTTGGAACAAGGACCTTGATGGTTTTAAGGCACCGTAAGAAGTACATGTAACCCACAAAATCGCCAAAACACCATACGACATCAAAGGGCAGTCAATCAAATGCATTCCAAGGAAGAGAAACGCATCACCAAGCACTTGGGCACCAAAGGATTGAACAAAGAACGAACGACAAGCCGAACTCCAAGAAAAAACAAGAAGGCTTGTGTAACACCCCAGATTTTCAAGACATTTAAAACTTATAAAATAAAGGTGAAATCCCATTAAATCCCAAAACATAATACAAGAGTATGGGGTGCTATGCCACAACTGAGCTAGAGAACTCAGGTGCACAGGCTAACTAACTAATATCCTCAATAATGTAAAGGCATACGCATGGCACGCAGGCCGAAAAGGGTAACTATCTACTTCTACGTTCCAAGTTCTAGCGCGCTCCAGTGACTTATTCTTCTGTGCCTGAAAGCCAAATATATCTGTTCAGCGAGAGATGCTGGTAACCCACTCCAATGCGTTGAAATACAATACATATAGAGATATATATCGATATACGAAAACCATTTTGAGCATGAAGATATATCCTACGAACTCTAGCTTTTAAAACCGGGAATGACTCGATGGATAAGGCCAGACACAAGCAACAGTTATAACGAGCATATGCAGTTCACAACAGATAAGGCAGATAAGGCAAAGCATAACAATAATCACAACCCAACATAAACAATCCCCAACATAAATCCCACAGTCACATTCCCCCAAGACACTCATAATCACAGCTCATCCATATCACAACACATAGCACACTTTGTTGGCGCCACAGGACCAATCGCATGCCTATACATGAGGGTCAGCGCATATAGCTCTGACACGGCCCCGCAGCACCCTGCCCCGTATCGCAACACGGAGGGGTCGATCGCAACCGACCGATGAACCGCAGCTCATCATAGTGTTTCATCGCAACCAAACAGTGGACCGCAGCCCAAGAGAATGTCATCTGACCGCAGCCAGGAAAGAGGACGAACCGCAGCTCGTATAGAAACGTTTGATCGCAACCAAACGGTGGACCGCAGCCCAAGAGTATCAATCTGACCGCAGTCAGCTTCTGAACCGCAGTTCAGGATAACCAATCCGATCACAAACGAATTGGGGTAACACACACACATAACACATAGCAAGCACATGCAACCCATATTACACATTGGGAAGGGGGAGAAAGCGCATAACAAAACCTATGCGTGACCAATCACATACTAAGAATAGTCCTAAGGGGTTCATACTCCTTCCACCTAGGTCAACGTGATACCAATTCAACTAGCATGCAATATAATAGACTCATAAACCTACGAACGGTACCCGAAACATCAAACTAGACATAGGCACGATAAACGGAGTCCGTTGGGACACCACGGGGAACGGGGGAACATCAAACGGGGAAGCCGGGGTCCCATAGAGGGAGAATTTCCAGCGGGTAGCCGGTGGGTGGGGGGCCACCCGCTGGTAACACTGTTCCGGGCTGCAGGTCGCTGGCGGGTAGCTGCCCGCCCGCCGGCTGCCCGCTGCCGGAGATATACTTTCCGGCCATGGGTAGGTGGCGGGTCCCCTACCCCCACCTACCCCCACTGACGCTTATCACACAATTTCGCCCCGGGAACCATTGTGGAACCCGAAACCATGCTTAGACACTTTACAACGCAATTAATGACAACACGTAGACAATTATCGGATCAAATACGAGAAACGAACGGCACATAACCTATCATGCTTTTCTAAACATAAACAACACCCAAACATGCGATTTCCCCACCCGATAATCCAAGAATAATATCATACGATACAACCTAGGGTTCTAATCACTTTTATATCAACAAGGATACGATTCGTCTTCTAATTGCAAGATTCGGTAAGAATAACACGTAAGCATCAAGAGTATCACACAATTATCAAGAACAACACATAATCATCAAGAATTCCATATAATCCTCAAGAACACCATAATTATCAAGAACCTCCCAATATCAAGATTATCAAGATCCCTCATGGGATCATCACGTCAAGCATCAATAATAAACAACAGATCTCGCCATTCACAATAATATGGGGGAAACCCTAAGGGGGAATCATAACTATGAAAATAGGTTTTGTTGAGACATGGGTTACCTCTTAGACTTAATTAATTCCTTGGCTATGAAGGGTCTTTCTGTATGCTTTCTTGCTTTCTTGATTTCTTCTAAGGGAATTCTTGGAGCTCTTTTGGGATGGTGAGTCGTTTATTGTGGTGGGGGGGGGGGGGTTCTAGGTGCCTCTTAAGTCCCCTATTTATATATTTAGGAGTCCTAATTAGGAACTAATATTATAGGCTTGCTAATTCTATTCCTTTTGGGACTAAGGATTGGGTTCCATGGTCCATAGTGGACCATATTAATTAATTAAAGAGAATCCTAATCATAATCTGAATAGTAAAAGACCTACTTCCTTTATTCCTAATAGATAACTAGGTCTAGGATTCCTAATCAGAATCTGAATAGTAAAAGGTTTACTTTCTTCATTCCTAATTGGCTTAAGGCTCTAATTTAGGCAAGGGCCCACGGTTCATGGTGGGCCTTATTAATTAATTAAAGGGAAACCTAACCAAATTAAATCATATTTAATTATTATTAACGGGATTAATTAAATAATTAATCCGGGATTGAAGGCCGTAACACGGGGTGTTACACTCTCCCCCCCTTACGAGAAGCTTCGTCCCCGAAGCTTGGAAATCATTGCAGGGTTAACGAGTCAAGAGAAGAACCGTGGTCCTATAGAGAAGGTATTCCACAGGGAAATTGTATACTTGCACGCCTATGTGTGTTGAGTTTTTGGGAACGATTAGGTTTACAGGGCTAAGAGAGTGGGTTTCAAACTTGAGGACACGGTGAATTCAGGAATTAGGATCGAGTTTTCGAGGTTGCAACTTAGGTTGTGAGGTTGCCACTTGTATGGAATCGTTAAAACATGGGATTGAGAATGGGGTCTGAAGGGTAGAAAGGGTTTTGAAATAAGGAAGGGGCCGATTCTCCGAGGGAGGGGAAAGGAATTCGGGTAGGATGGGTTAAGGTTTCTCGATCCCAAGTGAATAATCTAGTTAGATGCTTTGATCACGCTGCGCCGACGAGCTGATGATCCTCCTTCCTTGGTGTTGGTGCTTGCTTGACTTTAAGGTCCTTGTTAGACCTTGCTTCCCAGGCTAAGGTTTCATCCTTCTCTTCTTTCTTGAGGGAATTTCTCGTGGTGATTCAACACTTACTTCTTTAATGCGCCCAAGGTCTTGACCGAGTTGGGTCAACCAAGCCAATCTCTTAGGGCGCACTTCCCAAATTCTTCCCAAAGTCTCTTGGGAGTCGGTGGACTTTGGGTTGAATTTCTCTTCTTATTGAATTTCATCTCCTCTTTAGTGGATGAAATTCTTAGTAAGACTTCATGTCTTACCCGAGGTTCGGCATTGTTGTGCCCTGTTTGTGTTATTTTTAATGATGAAGGTGTCCTTGCGTGCCCTTTTTCTTTTAAAGCGCAGTCGGTTACCAAATTTCGTTGTGGGATGACTCGGCGACTTTACGAGTCACCTCATTTCCTTGTGGGTCCTTAATGACCCTTGAAGTCTTGGCGTGAATGTGTTCTTCACCCTTTTGCTTAGCACCATGGGCTACGTAGTTCTTGATTCCATACAACTTGTAAGGAGTCCTCTGATTTGCTCGAACGATGTCCATGGTTTGGAGGAGTCCCGGTCCCTCCTTAGCATTTTGACTTTTAAGGTTTTCGTGGGTTCTTAGTATGAGTTCCCAACTCGCCTCCTTGGTTTGCGCAATCCTTTACGCCAAACATCCCTAGTCGGTTGTATCGTAGGATCCGATTTCAATTACTCATGCAATGTAATTGATTGTGATTTCCCGATGGTGTCTCGTGCGTCAAGGTCTTTTACGTAGGACACTATGTTTGGGTGGCCCATGGTTCCTTACCCAAGACTCACATTCCTCAATCGAGGCACACAAGTGCGCCATAAATCAATAAAATGAGGGGTTAAGAAATCAGCACATTGTACCAGTGGGCGCGAGGTGGGCGGTCGTCCGCCTGCCAAGCTCCTGCCAAGGACCCGCCAAGGTCCCGTCAAGGACCCGTTGGGGACCCGCGGGAAAGTGACTAGGAATAGTCAATTCCTTCGGGAAAGACCCCAAAAATGCACAGATTCATGTCCTGACAAGTCCCATGCCCTTGTGCACAATACGAGGGACTTGGATACATAGGATGACCCATCGTACAATGTTCATTGATCCTTAAGCACGAGTTCTAGAGGTAGATATACATACATATATATATCTATGTTTTCTTGGTCTGGGTTTAAAGGGGTGTAAGAAGTGCAAGGGCTAGGTTTCAAAGTCGAGGGGCGGATAGGGTCGATGTCTCAAGGTCGTAATACAGGAAGGAAGGTTGCCACCTTGTACGGGTTTGTCTGTAATGAGGGATCAAGAGCGAGGTTTGGAGTGATAGGACGGATTCTTTAACGAAATGGTACTTGATTGGCAAGGGGAGGGAAAGGGGCTAAGGACTCTTGGCTTCGAGTGATTATGCCTGTTTGGGGCTTGGTTGTGGCGTGCAGTCGAACTGGTGATCCCTTTTCCTTGGCTTTGTTTGATTCTAAGATTTTCGTTTGATCTTCTCTTCCCATGTCAAAGTCCCCTTCGTCTCTATAGCTTCCAGGGGAATTCTCGTGATGGTTTCCGTGCACGTTCCCCTCGGATGTCCAGAAGTCTGGACCCAGTTGGTTTGGTGGGTCAAACCCCTAGGTCTTGACTCCTAATCCTTGCCGAGGGTTCTTAAGGGTAAGGGGGGTTTCGGGTTAGTCTTTCTTGTTCTATTGGGTTTCATCCCTTCCTTGGTGGATGAAATTCTTAGCAAGGCTTTATGTCCTCCTTGAGGTTCGGCCTGTTGCACCTATTTGACGATGTTTTCTGTAGCGAGGGCCCCTGACACATTGAACGTATTTGTTTGCCCGCTCTTGTCAACGCATGGCGTTCTTCGGTGGCGTACGTACAGGCTATGGTTTCTCGTGAAGCCTTCAGGTTTTCGTGCAAGGGTGGGGTGATACGTATTCGTAACCTCCACCTGCTTCGCCGATTCCTATCTAACAACTTATTTAATATTGAATTAATGAATGTCGGTTCTTCACGCCCCTGGGCAGGGTAAGGGCCTTATGCTGCTCTACGGCTTTTTAACAGGGTTTCCAAACGGAGTGGGGATAAGAACTTAGAGTAAGGGCAATAACAATTTAGGGTTTCCGAGGGTTTGGGTTAAGCGCAACGAAGGGTGAGCAAGGTCATGACGGTTGCGAATTTGCTCTTAAGGTAATTAAGGATTCGGGGTGGGAGTTTTCAACAATTAGGGGTATCAAGATGCTGGGGTTTCAGGGCGGATGATATTTTAAATTGGGGTGGTGGGGTTGCAAGGTGTCGCGATATACTTACCTTGCACCCAAGGATTCGACTAATGGTGTCGTTCCTCCGCTACTTTAATAGGTGTCCTAGTTCTCCTTCCTGTTTGTTGTAGCCGCAACCCGGGTTTGCCGAGATAAGGCAACTTGTCAGAAGGTGCATGTCATTTGTCTGACTCGGGGGTTATCGTGGTTACCTTGGGTAGGTGCGTATTGCAGTCCGTCCCTTTTAGCAGTCCTGACTGTAACGCCTTTTCTTAGCAGTCATCCAAATCTTCCTTTTCTTTGGTCAGGGTCCTTGTCAAGTCTTTTGACGGGAGTTAGGACGAGGCGATTTATCGGGTAAGTGTACGTTACCCAGTTGTGGAAGAAAACTTATCTATTCGCACCCTTACCTGGTGTGGTAAGCGTAGGGGGAGGTTCCTTTAAGTTAGAGAGGGATGAAGTGAGGGGAGGTTATGTGTAGGTTTCACAATCTCACTGTGCGTCCTAAGATTCCTGAATCCTATGTTCCTAAGTACCTAGAGTTCAAGCCTAGCGTCCTAAAGTCCGGTCTTAAGAGTCTTATCCTAGGGTCAAACTTAAGCTCTGATACCAACAGTAACACCCCAGATTTTCAAGACATTTAAAACTTATAAAATAAAGGTGAAATCCCATTAAATCCCAAAACATAATACAAGAGTATGGGGTGCTATGCCACACCTGAGCTAGAGAACTCAGGTGCACAGGCTAACTAACTAATATCCTCAATAATGTAAAGGCATACGCATGGCACGCAGGCCGAAAAGGGGAACTATCTACTTCTACGTTCCAAGTTCTAGCGCGCTCCAGTGACTTATTCTTCTGTGCCTGAAAGCCAAATATATCTGTTCAGCGAGAGATGCTGGTAACCCACTCCAACGCGTTGAAATACAATACATATAGAGATATATATAGATATACAAAAACCATTTTGAGCATGAAGATATATCCTACGAACTCTAGCTTTTAAAACCGGGAATGACTCGACAGATAAGGCCAGACAGAAGCAACAGTTATAACGAGCATATGCAGTTCACAACAGATAAGGCAGATAAGGCAAAGCATAACAATAATCACAACCCAACATAAACAATCCCCAACATAAATCCCACAATCACATTCCCCCAAGACACACATAATCACAGCTCATCCATATCACAACACATAGCACACTTTGTTAGCGCCACAGGACTAATCGCATGCCCATACATGAGGGTCAGTGCACATAGCTCTGACACGGCCCAGCAGCACCCTGCCCCGTATCGCAACACGGAGGGGTCGATCGCAACCGACCGATGAACCGCAGCTCATCATAGTGTTTGATCGCAACCAAACAGTGGACCGCAGCCCAAGAGAATGTCATCTGACCGCAGCCAGGAAAGAGGACGAACCGCAGCTCGTATAGAAACATTTGATCGTAACCAAACGGTGGACCGCAGCCCAAGACTATCAATCTGACCGCAGCCAGCTTCTGAACCGCAGTTCAGGATAACCAATCCGATCGCAACCGAATTGGGGTAACACACACACACATAACACATAGCAAGCACATGCAACCCATATTACACATTGGGAAGGGGGAGAAAGCGCATAACAAAACCTATGCGTGATCCATCACATACTAAGAATAGTCCTAAGGGGTTCATACTCCTTCCACCTAGGTCAACGGGATACCAATTCAACTAGCATGCAATATAATAGACTCATAAACCTACGAACGGTACCCGAAACATCAAACTAGACATAGGCACGATAAACGGAGTCCGTTGGGACACCACGGGGAACGGGGGAACATCAAACGGGGAAGTCGGGTCCAATAGAGGGAGAATTTCCAGCGGGTAGCCGGTGGGTGGGGTGCCATCCGCCGGCTGCCCGCCGGTAACACTGTTCCGGGCAGCGGGTCGCCGGCGGGTAGCTGCCCGCCCGCCGGCTGCCCGCTGCCGGAGATATACTTTCCGGCCATGGGTAGGTGGCGGGTCCCCTACCCCCACCTACCCCCACTGACTCTTATCTCACAATTTCGCCCCGGGAACCATTGTGGAACCCGAAACCATGCTTAGACACTTTACAACGCAATTAACGACAACACGTAGACAATTATCGGATCAAATACGAGAAACGAACGGCACATAACCTATCATGCTTTTCTAAACATAAACAACACCCAAACATGCGATTTCCCCACCCGATAATCCAAGAATAATATCATACGATACAACCTAGGGTTCTAATCACTTTTATATCAACAAGGATACGATTCGTCTTCTAATTGCAAGATTCGGTAAGAATAACACGTAAGCATCAAGAGTATCACACAATTATCAAGAACAACACATAATCATCAAGAATTCCATATAATCCTCAAGAACTCCATAATTATCAAGAACCTCCCAATATCAAGATTATCAAGATCCCTCATGGGATCATCACGTCAAGCATCAATAATAAACAACAGATCTCGCCATTCACAATAATATGGGGGAAACCCTAAGGGGGAATCATAACTATGAAAATAGGTTTTGTTGAGACATGGGTTACCTCTTAGCCTTAATTAATTCCTTGGCTATGAAGGGTCTTTATTTAAGCTTTCTTGCTTTCTTGATTTCTTCTAAGGGAATTCTTGGAGCTCTTTTGGGATGGTGAGTCGTTTATTGTGGTGGGGGGGGGGGGTTCTAGGTGCCTCTTAAGTCCCCTATTTATATATTTAGGAGTCCTAATTAGGAACTAATATTATAGGCTTGCTAATTCTATTCCTTTTGGGACTAAGGATTGGGTTCCATGGTCCATAGTGAACCATATTAATTAATTAAAGAGAATCCTAATCATAATCTGAATAGTAAAAGACCTACTTCCTTTATTCCTAATAGATAACTAGGTCTAGGATTCCTAATCAGAATCTGAATAGTAAAAGGTTTACTTTCTTCATTCCTAATAGGCTTAAGGCTCTAATTTAGGCAAGGGCCCACGGTTCATGGTGGGCCTTATTAATTAATTAAAGGGAAACCTAACTGAATTAAATCATATTTAATTATTATTAACGGGATTAATTAAATAATTAATCCGGGATTGAAGGCCGTAACACGGGGTGTTACAGCTTGTCATCAATTATGCAAGGAAAAGACAAAGTTGGCTTATAACCAACTTCCCAGTGAAGGTGACGAGGTTGCCGAATTGGAAACCGGACCCGACCTACTAAACGGAAAGAACATGCGAGAGTCTTGATTCATCTATAACTCGTACTTAAGGATCAATAAAACTATACGATGGGTCATCCTATGTATTCAAGTACCTTTTTATTGTGCACATGGGCATGGGGCTTGTCGGGATTTGAATCGGTGCATTCTTGGGATTTTTCCCGAAGAAATTCACTCTTCCTAGTCACCTTCCCGCGGGTTCCCAACGGGACCTTGGCGGGACCTTGACGGGTCCCTGACAGGAGCTTGGCAGGCGGACGACCGCCCACCTCGCGCCCACTGGTACAATGTGCTGATTTCTTAAACCCTCGTTTTATTGATTCGTGGCGCACTTGTGTGCCTCGATTGATGAACACGAGTCTTGGGTAAGGAACCATGGGTCGCCCAAACATGGTATCATCGGTAAAAGACCTTGACACGCAAGACATCCGTCGGAAAAGCACAACCAATTGCATTACACGTGGAGTTGAAGTTGGATTCTACGATGCAACCGACTAGGGATGATTGGCATAAAGGATTGTGCAGACCAAGGGGAAGAGTTGAGAACTCGTGCTAAGGACCCACAAAGGCCTTAATAGTCAAAATGCTAAGGATGGATCGGGACTCCTCCAAACCATGGATATCGTTCAAGCAAATCAGGGGACTCCTTACAAGTTGTATGGAATCAAGAACGACGTAGCCCGTGGTGCTAGGCAAAAAGCAAAGAGCACATTTGTGCCAAAAATCTCAAGGGTCATTAAGGACCCACAAGGAAATGAGATGACTCGTAAACTCACCAAGTCATTCCACAACGGGATTAGGTAACCAACTGCGCTTCAAGAAGAAAAAGAGCATGCAGGGACACCTTCATCATTAAAAGTAACACAAAAAGGCACAACTAGTCGAACCTCGGGGAAGACATGAAGTCTTACTAAGAATTTCTGAATCCTATATCCCTTAATACCTAGAGTTCAAGCCTAATGTCCTAAAGTCCGGTCTTAAGGGTCTAATCCTAGGGTCAAACTTAGGCTCTGATACCACCAAGCACTTGGGCACCAAAGGATTGAACAAAGAACGAACGACAAGCCGAACTCCAAGAAAAACCAAGAAGGCTTGTCATCAATTAAGCAAGGAAAAGACAAAGTTGGCTTATAACCAACTTCCCAGTGAAGGTGACGAGGTTGCCAATTGGAAACCGGACCCGACCTACTAAACGGAAAGAACATGCGAGAGTCTTGACTCATCTATAACTCGTACTTAAGGATCAATAAAACTATACGATGGGTCATCCTATGTATTCAAGTACCTTTTTATTTTGCACATGGGCATGGGGCTTGTCGGGACTTGAATCGGTGCATTCTTGGGATTTTTCCCGAAGAAATTCACTCTTCCTAGTCACCTTCCCGCGGGTTCCCAACGGGACCTTGGCGGGACCTTGACGGGTCCCTGACAGGAGCTTGGCAGGCGGACGACCGCCCACCTCGCGCCCACTGGTACAATGTGCTGATTTCTTAAACCCTCGTTTTATTGATTCGTGGCGCACTTGTGTGCCTCGATTGATGAACGCGAGTCTTGGGTAAGGAACCATGGGTCGCCCAAACATGGTGTCATCGGTAAAAGACCTTGACACGCAAGACACCGTCGGAAAAGCACAACCAATTGCATTACACGTGGAGTTGAAGTTGGATTCTACGATGCAACCGACTAGGGATGATTGGCATAAAGGATTGTGCAGACCAAGGAGACGAGTTGAGAACTCGTGCTAAGGACCCACAAAGGCCTTAAGAGTCAAAATGCTAAGGATGGATTGGGACTCCTCCAAACCATGGATATCGTTCAAGCAAATCAGAGGACTCCTTACAAGTTGTATGGAATCAAGAACGACGTAGCCCGTGGTGCTAGGCAAAAAGCAAAGAGCACATTTGTGCCAAAAATCTCAAGGGTCATTAAGGACCCACAAGGAAATGAGATGACTCGTAAACTCACCAAGTCATTCCACAACGGGATTAGGTAACCAACTGCGCTTCAAGAAGAAAAAGAGCATGCAGGGACACCTTCATCATTAAAAGTAACACAAAAAGGCACAACTAGTCGAACCTCGGGGAAGACATGAAGTCTTACTAAGAATTTCATTCACTAAAGAGGAGATGAAATTCAATAAGAAGGGAAAATCAACCCAAAGTTTACCGACTCCCAAGAAACTTTGGGAAGAATTTGGGAAGTGCACCCTAAGAGATTGGCTTGGTTGACCAAACTTGGTCAAGACCTTGGGCGCGTTAAAGAAGTAAGTGTTAAATCATCACAGGAGATTCCCTCAAGATAGGGGAGAAGGATGAAACCTTTGCCTAGGAAGCAAGGTCTAACAAGAATCTTAAAGTCAAGCAAGTGCCAACACCAAGGAAGAAGGATCATCAGTTCGTCAATACGTCGTGATCAAAGCATCAAACCAGAATAGCCACTTGAAGATCGAGAACCCTTAAACCATCCTAGCCGAATTCCCTTCCCTCCCTCGGAAAATCGGCCCCCTCCTTATTTCAAAATCCTTTCTACCCTTCAACCACACTCTTGATCCCCTATTTTAACGATTCCATACAAGGTGGCAACCTCACACCCTAAGTTGCAACCTTGAAAACTTTGATTCCTAATTCCTAAATTCACTTTGTCCTCAGGTTTGAAACCCACTCTCTTAGCCCTTTAAACCTAATCGTTCCCAAAAACCCAGCACACGTAAACATACAATTATACAGTTTCCCCGTAGAATGCTTTTTCCAAGCTTCGGGGACGAAGCTTCTCGTAAGGGGGGGAGAGTGTAACACCCCATGTTACGGCCTTCAATCCCGGATTAATTATTTAATTAATCCCGTTAATAATAATTAAATATGATTTAATTAATTAATAAGGTCCACCATGAACCGTGGACCCTTGCTTAAATTAGAGTCTTAAGCCTATTAGGAATAAAGAAAGTAAACCCTTTACTATTCAGATTCTAATTAGGAATCCTAGACCTAGTTAGGAATAAAGGAAGTAGGCCTTTTACTATTCAGACTACGATTAGGATTCCCCTTAATTAATTATTATGGTCCACTATGGACCATAGGACCCTTATCCCTAAAATAAGCCCTTAGTCCTGTAAGGAATAGAATTAGTAAACCCATACCATTCAGATCCTAATTAGGAGTCTTAAATATATAAATAGGGATATAGGAGGCACCTAGATCGCTCACCACCATAATCTCTCACCACACAAGAAGTTCCAAGAATCCCCTTAGGAGAAATCAAGAAAGAAGAAAGCTTAAAGAAAGACCCTTCATAGCCAAGGAATTAATTAAAGCTAAGAGGTAACCCATGTCTCAACAAAACCTATTTTCATAGTTATGATTCCCCCTTAGGGTCCCCATATTATTGTGTATTGGCGAGTTATGATGATTATTATTGATAATTGATGTGATGATCCCATGGGGGATCTTGGTAATCTTGACATTGGGAGATTCTTGATAATTATGGTGTTCTTGATGATTACGTGGAGTTCTTGATGATTAATTGTCATTCTTGATAATTGTATGGCGTCCTTGATGCTTATGTGTTATTTGTACCGAATCTTGCAATTAAAAGACGAACCGTATTCTTGTTTGTATAAAAGTGATTAGAACCCTAGGTTGTATCTTATGATATTATTCTTGGATTATCAGGTGGGGAAATCGCATGTTTGGGTTTTGATTATATTTAGAAAAGCATGATAGGTTATGTGCCGTTCGTTTCTCGTATTTGATCCGTTAATTGTCTACGTGTTGTCGTAATTGCGTTCGGGTCCCACAACGGTTCCCGGGGCGTATTGTGTGATAAGAGTCAGTGGGGGGTAGGTGGGGGGTAGGGGACCCGCCACCTACCCACGGCCGGAATGGTGATCCCGGCAGCGGGCAGCTGCCCGCCGGCGACCCGCTGCCCGGAATAGTAAATCCGGCGGGCAGCCGGCGGGTGGCCCCCACCCACCGGCTACCCGCTGGAATTTTCCCCATCTTGGGTTCCCGGCTTCCCCGTTTGATGTTCCCCCGTCCCCCGTGGTGTCCCAACGGACTCCGTTTATCGTGCCTATGTCTAGTTTGATATTTCGGGTACCGTTCGTAGGTTTATGAGTCTATTATATTGCATGCTAGTTGAATTGGTATCCCGTTGACCTAGGTGGAAGAAGCATGAACCCCTTAGGACTATTCTTAGTATGTGATGGATCACGCATAGGTTTTGTTATACGTTTTCTCCCCCTTCCCAACGTGTTAATGTGGGTTGCATGTACTTGCTATATGTTATGTGTGTGTGTAACCCCGAATTGGTTAAGATCAATCGGGCTATACGGGCAGTCGGGTGGGCTGAGAACCATACCGGCTGTTAACCATGGCTGGTAGAGACCGGTCAGGTATATAAATATTATATAGGACTAAGTTCCACTATACGGGCAGTCGGATGGGCTGAGAACCATACCGGCTGTTAACCAGGCTGGTAGAGACCGGTCAGGTATATAAATATTATATAGGACAAAGGTCCACTATACGGGCAGTTGAATGGGCTGAGAACCATCTCAACTGTTAACCAGGCTGGTAAAGACCGGTCAGGTATATAAATATTATGTAGGACAAAGGTCCATCAGTCGGTTGCGATCGGCTCCTCCGTAATGTGAGACGGGGCAGGGTACTGCGGGGCCGCGTCAGAGCTATATGCGCTGACCCTCATGTATGGGCATGCGATTGGTCCTGTGGCGCCAACAAAGTGTGCTATGTGATGAGATATGGATGAGTTGTGGTTATGAGTATCTTGGGGGGATGTGACTATGGGATTTATGCTGGGGATTGTTTATGTTGGGTTATGATTATTAATTGTGCTCAGCTTTATCTGTCTTGCCTGTTGTGGATTGTATACGCTTTTTATAACTGTTGCTTGTGTCTAGCCTTATCTGTCGAGTCATTCCCGGTTTTAAAAGCTAGAGTTCATAGGATATATCTTCATGCTCAAAATGGTTTTCGTATATCTATATATATCTCTATATGTATTGTATTTCAACGCATTGGAGTGGGTTACCAGCATCTCTCGCTGAACAGATATATTTGGCTTTCAGGCACAAAAGAGTAGACACTGGAGCACGCTAGAACCTTGAAGTGTAGAAGTAGTTAGTTTCCCTTTCGGCCTGCGTGCCATGATTATGTATTTGCATTATTGAGGATAGTAGTTAGTTAGCCTGTGCACCTGAGTTCTCCAGCTCAAGTGTGGCATAGCACCCCGTACTCTTTGTATTGTGTTTTGGGAATTAATGAGATTCTATCTTTATTATATAAGTTTTAAAAGTCTTGAAAATCTGGGGTGTTACAGCATGCATCACACTTTTAGTTTTCGTCTATGTCGAGTGCTGGAACTCCTCGGTAGACTCCCTTCTTTAACCCCTTTTTCATGTCATGAAAGTTTATGTGACCCATCCGTTGGTGCCACAATTGTGTTTGATTGACGGTTGTTTGTAAACAGGTCAGATCACCATCCCATGTGTAGCATTTATTTGTGGATTTTCTTCCGATCATAACACATTCACGATTTTGATTGAGAACATTGCAACTATTTTTTGAAAATTCCACTTTAATTTCATCTTCACATAGTTGACTTATGCTGATCAAGTTTGCTTTTAATCCTTGTACTAGGAATACTTTTGACAGTTTTGGTAGCCCATGTACGTTCAAGGTTCCTTTTGCAACAATTCTTCCTTTTCCTCCATTCTCCAAAGGTAACATATCCTTCATTCTCATATTGTATGTTTGCTAAATTTTCTGGATTTCCAGTCATATGCCTGGAGCATCCGCTGTCAAAATACCATATATCTTCCTCTTTGTTTGTTTTGGAGGTATATGCAACATTTTGGTCTTTTCTTACCCAGACTTTCTTACTATTATTTCTGTTCTGTGTTGACCATACTCTGTTATTTTTCCTGTAGTAAAGATCGTTTTGTCTCTTGTAGCAGTGTGCTTTGATGTGTCCCAGTTTGTGGCAATAGTAGCACCTTATTCTTCTTCGGTGTCGGAAGTGCTGTTGCGACACTTCCTGTGTCTCGGTTTGGTGATTTTCACTGGTGTCTGTGCTTGGAGTCCTGGGTCTTACGGTGAGCTCCTTGATTTCTTGTAGTAGTTTAGCTTCATTGTTTTTGAAGTCTAATAGTTCTTTTTGAGCTTCTTTGTATTGTTTCTCTCATTCGTTCTTTTTCATTTTTTAAATAATGATTATCTTCCATGAGTTCCAAATTTTTCTTGATGATTTGCTCCCACTTGGCATTTAGTTGAGTGTATGCCTCTAGTAACTCTTGCATGTCATCACTATTGTTGTCTTCATGGCTAGCAGTGAAGGCTACGAAGTTTGTGTTATTGTCATCTTCTTCACTATCTGAGTCATCGCTCAGAGTTGTTATATATGTTTTAATTTTCCTTTTCAAGTATGTGGCACATTCTGATTGAATGTGTCCAAAGCCTTTGCATTCATAGCATTGTATCCCTTCTGTAATTGTACTATCTCTTCGTTTTGGATTGGATGGTTTTTGATTGACAATAGAACTTCCTTGGTTGTTTGAGAAATTTTTATTCCTGGACTTGTTAAACTTTTTGAGAACTCGGTTAAAATTCTTTGTCAATAGTGCGATTGACTGTTCCATGGTTTCTGAATCTGTTTCTGAGTTCTCTTCTTGTCTGGATTGTAATGCTATTCCTTTGCCATAGTTTTTCTGATTTTGTAGCATTTCAAGTTCATAGGTCTGAAGATTTCCCATTAGATCACTAAGTCTGTATGTATTTAGATCTTTATTTTCTTGAATAACGGTGACTTTCATTAGGAATCTTCCAGGTAGTGAGCGTAGTACCTTTTTGACGATCCTATGTTCGGGTATAGGTTCGCCTAGGTTGAATGCATCTCCAGATATACTTAGGACTCTGGCACTGAATTGGGTGATGCTTTCTTCTTCTTCCATTTTTAGATTTTCAAACTCTGTTTGTATCATCTGTAGCTTAGATTGTCTTACAGTTGAGTTTCCTTCATGATGATCACATAATATATTCCATGCAGTTTTGGCTATGCGAGTTGATGCACTTAATTTAAATGTGTCTTCGCTTACTGCTCAATATATTGCATTCATAGCCTTTGAGTTGAAGTCATATTTAGTTCTCTCTTCTTCACTCCATTCAGTTCTAGGTTTTGCATTCCCTTTGTCATCGATTGGAGTTTTCCATTCATTTTCTATTGCATACCAGACACCTTCTCCTTGTGCTAGAATGTATATCTGCATTCGAGCCTTCCAGTAGGAGAAGTTAGTGCCAAGTAGAGCTGGTGGTCTATTGTTTGAAAGACCTTCTCTTGGGAATTCCATTTGGATGCTGCTAGTAATTTGAGCAGACCCGCTCTGATACCAATTGAAAATAAATATAGACGTTTGGACTTGGTAACGTTGGAACAGACGTTGTGACACAAATATTTATAACGCAGTTTCGGGCAAGCAGCCCTAATCTGCGAGGCACTTCTCAAATTGAGAATCTGCCTAAATCCACTAAAAGCTCAATATTCAAAGTACACTTTGTTTAGGGAACGGGGATTACACAATATGATTTCCTATCAAGCTATTGAGACCTAAACACTTGTACTACTTTTCAAGGGGATTTGGGTATCTATTCTCAATGACTCTCGTGCTCACAATTAGGTGATGAAAGCGTGTCTTGAAGAGTTGTGGAGCAGCTTCTTTTATAGGCCAAGGGATGAAGTTAGATAGGAATAGGATTGCTGTTCCTATTTAGATTAGGAATATAATTCCTAAAACCTGTTTGAATTAATATTCCCTATTTGTCTAGAATTTGACAATTTGTCTTATGTCAACAACAACAATAATAATGGTAATTAAGAAAAGTTGGTGAAGGCATAATTGTCCTACTTGTTTTCATGAAAACATTTTCCATAGAAACAAAATACTAAGGGGGACCATGAAAAATGTTTTCCTCATTAGGAAAATATTTTCCATGAACCAAAAATGCCCTAAACGAACTTTTTCTTTTTTGAATGCTACTGTCTCTATTACAATCTAGTATATGTTCATAACTACAAGGTCTTGGCAAACGAACTTTCTCTATATAAGCCACACCAACATAAAATTTAGGGTGTAAAATTAGAAGACAACTTAAAATGTGTAGTAAGCAGAGTAGAAATATGTTTAGAATTATACATATTAAATCGAGCAATCACCTTTTCAACATACTTTTTTATGTGAAAGGTCCCTATGTATTTCCATGAAAATATTTTTAGTTGCACCTAGCTAGGTCTTTCATCTCATCAAATTCATTGCTTAGTTAAAATTTTAACTTATAATAAGAGATATGTTAAGAGAAGCAATGAGCATATCATTAACATAAAGTAATAGTTAGATAGACAAAAAATTCATTAGAAAATTCTTTAAAATAGACACAATTGTCATATATATTGACCTCTTGAGAATCCTTGTCTCAACATATATGCATCAAACTACTTATACCATGGGCTAGGAGCTTATTTAACTATAAAGAGATTTCTTCAAATGACAAACACAATGTTCCTACCCATGAACTTTAAAGCCCTCAAGTTGATACATGTAATGTTGTGAGAACCAACCTGAGGCCATGGAGGAGCAATCAAGAACCATGTCTAGCTACACCAGACCCTCTTTGTTTTGTACTCAATCAAACATTATTTGACCTATTATGATCGCGAACAATTTTGAAATCAAACCCAACATTATTCAAATGGTCCAGCAGATAGTGTAGTTCGACGATCTGTAGAATGACGATTCCAATGTCTTACAAACAAGTGTTAGTTAGATTTTGATGATGTCAAACTCAGTTAAGAAATTTTGGTCCCAACATTTTCAATTTTCTAGACTTGGGAATTTTTCAATGTAAATCAACAGAAAGGCCAACTTTATGAACGAACTTTAAATACCAACCGCATAATATAAATCCTGGAAAGTAAAACTCATTCCGAAAAGTAAACCTTAGGATAATTAAGTTCATAAAGGTTGTGTACAATAATTTTTGTAAAGTCATCTTCGAAAGGTCATAGTCTGAAAGGCTGAAGGATCGAAAAGTTCAAGATTGCAAGGTTGAAGAACTGAAAGTTGAAGAGTAAAATAATTGAAGATTCGAAGAGTTGAAGATCGAGAGGTAAAATGGTCGAAAAGTAGAAGTGCCAACCTTGATAAGAAAGTCATAATTACTGAATAGTTAATTTACACAGGAAAGTAATATGATTGACTTTTTGCAAAGTCAGATATGAAATGTTGCTCAAGCGTAAAGTGGAATCTCTAAAAAGTAAAATGTTACTTTACATATGACAGTCAGAATGTTCACTAGCAGAATAGTGAACAACATCAACCGAACAGTTATCAATAAGAATGTTGCTAAGGAATTTCAAGTCATATGTATACATCCCAAGATGGATTTGTTTAAATAGTCAATACAAAGTGGATAATGCTGAAAGCCACGCTTTAAGGAGAAATGCAAAATCAATGACTGAAAATTTGACAAAATCGAAAAATTGCTTGAAGAACCACTAGTCATTGCACAAAGGATAAATGATTATTTGAAATTTGCTCCCTCCAACAGACAAATTCAAATATGTCTATAAATATCTTCTTCTTTTTTTTTTTTTTTTTAAAAAGAAGTTTATTAATAAAAAGGAAGGCCAAGGCCAGTACAAGGTCCGGATGGACTTAGGCCCCACATGGCCTAAATCCTACTAATAAGCTAAGTAAGGAAAAGTAAGATAAGACAAGATAACATAAAGTGGCCCCCGGGGCTCTAACATGCATGCCCCAAGCCCTATGCTAGCTATCACTAACTAATCGTAAGCAGGAGTATGTCAAAAGCAGTAAGTAGACTGAGATGCTGCACCAAACTGCATCTCCGCCCACCATGTAATCTGAAGCACAAGTAGCGAGGATAGATGCCTCGCGTGTCACAAACGTGGCCCCCCAGCCAGTTGCACTACAGCGACTACACACCATAATGCCGCCTAGCCGGGATGCACCACAACTGCAACACCTCCCGGAACGCTATCGACTGCCCTGTAGAACCAAAGATCACGCACGACAAAGCAGAGATGTACAGCTAACAATGGCACGCAGGCTTAAGTCCAGTAATGGCACGCAGCCCTGAGACAGAAATACAGGTAGATCCCGAGCCAATAAATCATCAACACGGCACAAGGCAGCCAATAGCAGAACTCCCGATCAGCACCAGCACGAACCAGAACCAACCCTAACGGGATTAGCTACTATGGGCCAGCAGCAAGCCTGGACTACCGCCAACGGATTTGAAAAACACCTACCCGGCCACAGTTCAGCCCGGGCTACGATGCAATTTTTACCGCTTGCATCGGCGTTGAGACCTGGTCTTTTCCAAAGATGCCTGCAAAGGCGAAACCAAAAAGAGCCCAAGACCAGTTCATGCCTCCGAGGTCAAAGAAGCAGCACCTGCAAAAATAGAAACAAGATAGAACAAGCTAGCATCGTGTTCCCATGACCCAACTATCACATCTATCTCGGGTGAGTGTTTAAGTTTATATCAGGCTGACGCGAACAAAAGCAACCCCCCAAATAATAGCCCGTCCCCCCGGAGTCCAGAAGGAACTCAGCTACTATTGGCCAGCAGCAAGCCTGACCAGGTCAACGGATTTGATAATCTTGCCCGGCACACCGTTCAGCCCGGACTAGGGTGCCCTGTTGTACCGCTAGCACCTTACGTTGAGACTCAGCACTGCGAAGCAGGGCTTCCCGGTCCCCAGAGAACCTCACACACTCACTGTTTTTTAACTCCTATCCACTCTTTCTTTTCCTCCCAACTCTCCTTTTTCTCACTCCAATTCTTTTCACTCTATTATTTTCTCTTTTCTATCCCTCAGCCTTTTCTTTTCTTTTTTCCATCTCTTTTCCTTTTCTTTTTTCCTTTTTTCTTTTCTTTTTTCTTTTTTCTGTTTTTTCTTATTTCCAAATTTCCAACTAATCAAACAAAGTACAAGTACAATCACGGGGGATCATCAATATCAAAAAACACATAGGGCACATCATCATGTATCAGTAAAGCACGGACCCTACGTGGCAGATCATTGAGGCTCCGAAAGATGGCTTTCAAATCTAAATGCGTTGTTGGTCAATTTGAGAAAATTTACAAATGTTCAAACAATCTCAAGCAATTCAAAAGTAAACCATTGAGAGATAAAAAAAAAATGCTCAAATTCTACATCAAGAGCAAGACGTACTTTGGCAAGCAACGAAGAAATTAAAACAAATCAAATCAAAATAGTTAGAGTGAACAATCTTGTGTTCAAGCAAATTATCTTTATTATGGTCAGCTTTGTGACCAATGTTGTGTTAAGTCGAGACAAGTGCTCTTCATTGTACTAATGAGATAGTGCAATCCTCCTAAAAGTTATAAGAGTAGAGTCGAGTGGGCCGTGTTGAATCGAACAACTATAAATAAATAAATAAATAATATATATATATATATATATATATATATATATATATATATATATATATATATATATATATATATATATATCTACAAGTTATTTACATTTGGCCCTGTTTGGTAACGTAATTAGCTTACAGCCAATTTTAACTTGTTTGACCCTTAATTAGTTATTTGACTTGGTTAAATAGTGAATATGAGTGTTTGATTAATCTGCCTTTGGCTCCAAAACTCTAAAATTCAAAAAGCTGCTCATAGCAGCTTTTTCGACAAGCTTTTTGAGAAATAATTTATAATGTAATCAACTAATAGCTAACAACTAATTTACCAAACATCCTTATATAATCAGCTAATGCTATTAACTAGTTCAACCCACTAACCCAATCAATTAACAACTATTTGTCAAACACCCCCTTAAGTTTCTAATCAACGAAACCTAAACATTTAAAAAGAACAAACTCGTTTCACACTAAAAAAGGGGTCGCGTAACAATGTATTTCCCTGTGCATTTTATTTTAAAACTATGATTTGTGAATTCAAGTTTCTTGAATTTACTAAGTTTTGCAAAAAATTGACAAGTCTATTCACCTCCCCCTTCTATACTTGTTCCCATACCCCTCTGGAACAACACAATGCTCCTTTAGTTAATTTTCTCAAAATCTGTGACACCTTCAAGATCAATGGGGCCTTTAACAATGTTATATATCCTACTGAATTTGTTCCCTTTCACTTTGAAGAGGAGGGCGAAGCAGTGGCTAAGATCATTACAAACCAGACCATTACTACTTGGGGAAAGTTAGCTAGTGCATTCATGTCAAAATATTTTCCACCAGTTAAAACTGCCAAGCTTTGGCGTGACATATCTTCTTTCATCCAAATGGAAGCTGAAAAGTCTCTATGACACTTATGAGAGATACACAGAACTTTTGAGATGTCCTAGTCGTAGATTACCTGAATGGATGCAGGTTCAAATTTTCTACAAAGGTTTGAACTTTATCATGAGACAACTGATAAATGTAATAGAGGAGGGCATTTTGAATAGCAAGACCCCGATTGCATGATGTGACACCCCTAAATCCAAATTCAATTAAGGGATTAATTGAGTAATTAATCCTATTTCAATTAGTGAATTAATTCCTAAAATCCTGAAAATTTAATACTTGGGGACTAGTAATTGACTAGACAAACCCAAAGTCAAAGTTGTACCTTAAGCTTTGTAAGGGGTTCCCTTGTTCCTTACACTTCCTTATGTTAGTAAGGGTATTCTTGACCTTTCACTTGGTGTTAGTATTGTAACCTAACTTAGTAGACCACCTTCATTCTTTCCTTACACTTTCTAAAAATCTAGCTCCACCTTCTCTCCAAAAAGGTGGGTAGCTTTTCTTCCAAGCCAAGTTGGAGCCTTACCAAAACTTCAAAAGTTTCTTCAAAGATTCAACCTTTCATATATTTGGGCATCTAGGAGGGTAAGATCTAAGTTCATCTTGTGCTTTTGGTTTCATCTTAGGTGTCTTTTCTTAAAGATAGGATCTTTATGATCTTTTGGTATGTTCTTGAAGTGGGTTTGGAAGGTGAGCCTTGTGAGGAGCTTGTTGAGGTGTAAAGTGAAGGTTTTTAGTCTTCAAGAGGTAACCCATGCTCTACAAAATCTATTTTCCTTACTTATATGTGATTTCTTGGATTCTACTTGTGCTTTTGCTATGAAATGTGAGTGTTTATGCATTGTCTTGTGAAAATGCATATCTAGAGCTTGTGTTTAGTGTTCATTTGTGCCATTGCTTGTCATTTCCTTCGATTCAAGTCATTTTATTGTATTGGGTGAGATTTGGCATGTTTTGGACTTGAATTTGAGCTTGGAGTTGAAAATCTCCGAAGGGATTATTTGTGCAGGTGTATGTACCCGCGGGCGAAACGGCGGGCAGTGGCCTACCCGCCGCCCACCCGTGGGGAACAGGCCGGACGTGGGTCTGTACCAGCGGGCGGAACTGCGGGTAGGGGCCTACACGTGGGTCCACCCGCGGGGTACAGTATATGGATGTTGGGGGATTTGTTCCCCGTAATTTTTTTGACTCAGTATTTGGTCTTTTGACTTCCCGATGTTCTTTTGTGGAACTATTTGAGTGTCTTCTTGATGTTTCATATGTCTAGAACTATATGGTTGGTATCCATGTAGGTTTTGGTGTCTTGAATCGTGCTAAGTGTTCAACATTGTGTTTCGTTGAACCATGATGAGTCTTATGTGTTCCTCGGAACTACCTTTGGTTTGCCCGTTTGATAAGCATGCTAGTTTGGGGTTTAAATGCTAGCGTGTGTGTTGTTTGTACATTCCGATTGGTTGATGATAACTTGTGTTATTCATCGTTGTTGTTGGAATGTGATCCATTCCTTGATTGAGTATGGTTGCATATCTTCGTTGTGATCCGTTGATTGATTCCTGTTGAGGTGTGGTGTGTGTGGCTTTACCTGGATTGCACGATTAGTGGTATGGGACACTAGTCACCAAGGTATTGCAGCGGTCCTCGTGGTGGCCGTGACGTGATTATGGAGTTGTGACCTTTGTGTAAGGTTCACGTGATTCTTGGGTGGCATGTGTTGCCGTGTGTGTGTACGGTACCCTCGTGTACTATTAAATTGGTGGTCTTGTTGGTGGTTTGTTGGTGGGGGATGACGGTCCCAAGAGGGAAAAGGTTGGACTAAGAAGTATAGGGGTCCTGGAGGTAATGGTTGGAAGAAGAAACAAGGTTGGGGGTACCCACAAGGTTGGAACCGGGCATAAGGAAAGCATATCAACTCGTGATGGGTGATGTCACGAGGGCTTGTGTAGCCATGGTTGTGAGTTCTCTTCTTGTGATGTGTGTAGTCACAAAGGCAAGTGTTGCCTTGGCATGTGTTGCCGTGGGTGAGTCTTATTCCTTTGCGTTGTGCATGTCGGGTTTTGATATATTGTGTGATGATAGATCATACCTTGAGACTTCTTGCGAGTATTGTTGTTCTTTGTGGTCTTGGGATGTGTTCCCGTGTTATTGTTGAGAGTGTTGAGACTTATGTTGGCTATTACTCTTGGTTTTGCACTTATATATATGTATTTCGTTTCGAAATTGGCTTTACAACTTATATCTTACTTATGTATGTTATTTCACAAGTTTTGGTGGGTTACCAGCATTATTCGCTGACCGGGTGTCGTCCCATGTTTTATTGTGTTCTTTCAGGTGATGTCTAGGCAAGTGCGCGGTCTAGTACTTGCTAGTATAGCTTTCCCCTCTCGTTTTGTGGCCTGTGTGCCAGTTTAGAAGTAGAACTTTGAGACAATGGGATTAGATGTAAACATTGCAGATGTTGCCTGTGCGTTCATCCTTATGGTGAACGTGGCATAGCACCCCGTGTTCCAGATTTTATCTATCTATCTATCTTTCAGTCTTTCCGCTGTGATTATTGTTTATTTCGTTATCTGCATGTTTTAAGGCTTTTATATAGCATGTTTTTAGGGGGTGTTACAGATGGTATCAGAGCCAGGTTTGAGCCTAGGAAGGATTAAGTCTAGACTTTCTAAGTGGCTGAGTGTGGTTTGAGACCTTTAAGCGACCTTAAGAATCTAAGTGTTAGGCTTAGGACTCTAGGTTGCGCGGTGAGCTGAGGGTTACTTTCTGTTCTTTGCTTGTTTGCTATCTTTTGGTAACCGTGTTGTTGTTGTAGAAGTTTGCGATGCCTCCTCGTCCCCGAGCACGCACCTCGGAGAACCCAACAAACGAGCAGCTCGCTCAGAATCTCCACCAGCTGACACAGACAATGCAGACGCTCAGTGAAGCCTTGCTGAACAACAACCACGCTGTGCCGCCTCCTCAACCTGCTGGGCACCGAGATTTAGGTCGCTTGGTGTCGAGATATAGGCCGCCAACCTTCGCGGGTGAGGAAGACCCGGTGGTCTTGGAAGAATGGTTAAGGGTGTTCGGCAAGATCTTCGCAGTTGTGGGTTGCCCCGAAGAGAAAAGAGTGGAACTAGCAACGTTTTACTTTTGCCATGAAGCGAATTTGTGGTGGATCCATGAGGGTCCGTCTTACCTTGAAGAACCTGAGTTCGACTGGTCCGCGCTTAAGGACAGAATGCGCGAGAGGTTTTACCCAGTACATGTGCGAGCCGCCATGTATGAAGAGTTTCTCCACCTGCAGCAAGGATCCCTGTCTGTGGTCGAATACCACAAGAAGTTCTTGGAGTTGGCACGTTTTGCTAGGATGCTCGTGCCTACGGAGCTCGCCAAGGTTGAGAAATTTGTGGCCGGTTTGAATTATGAGGCGCGAAAAGCTTTGACTGTGAGTTGGCCGAGTTCTCTTGAGGATGCCTACGTGTGTGCCGCCGATCTATATCGTGTACAGCAGCTTCAGAGAGGATCGTATGAGCTAGCTAGGAAGAGGGCTGAGAGCGGAGGTTCTTCCACCTTTAAGAAGCCACGATCGAATTTTTAGGCCAAGAACGTGTCATCCTCATCTCAAGGACCTAATCGGATGGATCAAAGGGATCAAGCTAAGTTGTTTCCGTGCCGAAGATGTGGGAAGGTGCACGTGGGCCAAGATTGTCATGGCCAAGTGCTTCGGTGTTTCCGATGTGGAGATCGTGGTCACAAAGTCGCGAAGTGTCCCCTGCAAGCCGGTCAGAGAGCGTTACCGCCACCCCCGGGAGCCGGAGGAGCATCGGGAGGTAGTTCGGGTCGTGGAGCAGTTGGAGCTAGGCCACCTGGGAGGGTCTTTGTGATGGCGCGTTCGCAGGCAGAGTCTGAGGGTTTGGTGGAGGAGGAGTTGGCAGGTAATCCCTTCCCTAGCCTATCCTTGTTTTTCGCGAGTATCGTGTTCTTTGTTGTCTTGAGTGTTATCTTGTGTTTCGTCGTTATCTATTTGAGTTACTTGGAAATCCTTGGCATGCTTTTCTTAGTAGTGATTCTTTCGGAGCTTAGTGTAAACTCTTCTTGCTAAGTGACTTCCTTAGTTCGGAATATAAGTTCCATTGTGAAGTTAGCTATCCATCTTTGGAATGAATTGTGCTTGGGTTAATTCTATAATCCTTGTATTTGGTTATTCTTGCAACTATTCTTTTGGGAACCCTCTAATTTCCCAAGTATTCTTTAAAAGTTGGAAATAGCAAACCTTACCAAAAATTCTTTCTTGTGTAGCTTAAAAGTCAAGCCAAAATGTTAAATTGTAACCTTTGAGTTTTAAACCCAAGCCTATTCTTTACCAACCCAACTTCTAAACCACTTGAGTTACTTATCTTCCTTATAACCTACTCAATTTTAATTCCATCTTAACCATAAATTCCCACTTTACCCAAATCCCCAAATTAAGTCATCTTTTCCCCAATTTTTCCCCCAAAATCCCTAATTTCCCAAGTCTTCTTCTTCTCTTCTACTCTACCCGTGAACCACCGAAAATCCATCCCCACCCGTCGCCCCACCTGCAGCCCGTCGCACCACCGCCGACGCAGCAGCCTGACACGCCGCCGCCGCCGTTCGCCGTCTGCCGGAGCTCCGCCGCCGATCCGAGAGAGAGTCGAGACTCCGAGAGAGGAGAGCGCGCGCGAGAGAGAGAGAGAGAGAGCCGCGTGAGTGAGTGGTAAAGAAGAGGTAGTGTTGTGGGCTTTGTTTGTTGAGCTTTGGGTCATCTCCTACCATGCCTAGAAGGTCAAGCTTGGCTAGAAAAGCGGAATGGGTGGATACCCACTACCTTGTTCTTGAAGGTAAAGCTTTTGATCCGGAATCTTTTCCTAATTCTTTGTTGGATATGCTTAGATTCCAAGGTTTGTTGGATGCGTTTCTCGCCATAAGGGCCGAGACTTACCCGAGTTTGGTTAAGGAATTTTATCGTCACATGGTTGTGACAAAAGAGGGTGATAAGCTTGAGATCACTTCTAAAGTGAGAGGTGTGGAGATTGTGTTATCTGAAAAGAGGCTGGCTCAGCTTTTGAGTCTAACTGCTTCAGGAGTTGCTCAGTATAGTGGTCATTCTTGGATTAGTACGGATACCATGGGGTACCGGGACTATTTGAGCTATTTGTTGGGCCGTACGAGTGGTTTCACTCAAGCTTCAAGGCCGGAGAAAAAGTGGTTGTCCGCGGAGCAACGGATTTTGGTTATGTTGGTGTCAGATTGTTTGTTGCCTAATAACAACAAAAGCAAGTTGTTGGGAAAGTTGGAGTGCACTTTTGCCTTTTGTCTCAAGAATATGGTTAAGTTCAACCTGCCAGCTTTGATGTTGCAACACATGGTTTTCTGTCGGGATCATAACCGGAAAAGCCTACCGTATGGGATGGTGTTGAGTTGGATCTTGGTTAGGAAGGGTGTCAGTGTGGATCGTTGTCTTCCGAAGGCCTTGGGAAAGTTGGTGTTGGATGCCACCAATCTTAGGAGTTGTAATTTGTTTCAGCTGGATGATGGTGAATACATCACGCTTGAAGAAGTGGCAAGGAAAGCACCTGAAGAAAGGGCAGAGTTAGCAACCGAGCTTGGAATCCATGCCGGGAAGTTGAACCTCGTCGTTCAGAGTTTGGGAGGTGATGAAGAAGCTGAAGATGAAGCTGATCGTGAGGATGAGATGGGAGCACCGGAAGCTGTTGAGACCGAAGAAAGTGACTCGGAAGGTGAAGAGAACCGACGAAGAAGAGAAGCTCGCACCATGAGGGAGCACGACTCCATGACGCATGAGGAGCGTGTTGTCACCTTGCTTCGTCAGCAGAAGCGCATGATCGAGGAGGGCTTCGCCTGCATGAAGACGCAGTTCGTCGCCGTGCACCACAGGTTAGACCAGATTGAAGCCAATTCAAGCCGTAGAGGAGAAGATGATGAAGAGTCTGAGGAGCCGGAGAGCGAGTCCTTCTAGAGTGAAGCTGTGGCTACCTTGTTCGCCTTTTCTTAGTAGTTGTATCTTCTTAGTCATTGTTGCCGTCGTTGGTTATTTGTTGTTCGCTTTTGTGCTTGTTTTTGCTTGTTACCTTGTTGTTTAGTTAGCTTAGTAGTTGGTGTTTTGTGTTGGTTGTTTAGTTCTTAGTGGTTGGCTAGAAGTCGGTGCTTGTGTTGAGACTAGAGTTCGTGATGCTCAATTTATCCGTTTGTTAAACTCTTGCCAATCCTTGATTTGATATGCCTTCTTTCTTGCTTTGAAATTCTTGTGAATTCTTTCGAGTTTTGACCAAAAGAGTTTGTTCTTGAACCTCTTGTCACAATGTTGTTTCCTATCACCGTTTGCCTTTTTAATTCGTCGTACCCAAGCTTCGGGGACGAAGCTTCTTTGAAGGGGGAGAGGATGTGACACCCCGAAATCCAAATTCAATTAAGGGATTAATTGAGTAATTAATCCTATTTCAATTAGTGAATTAATTCCTAAAATCCTGAAAATTTAATACTTGGGGACTAGTAATTGACTAGTCAACCCCAAAGTCAAAGTTGTACCTTAAGCTTTGTAAGGGGTTCCCTTGTTCCTTACACTTCCTTATGTTAGTAAGGGTATTCTTGACCTTTCACTTGGTGTTAGTATTGTAACCTAACTTAGTAGACAACCTTCATTCTTCCTTACACTTTCTAAAAATCTAGCTCCACCTTCTCTTTAAAAAGGTGGGTAGCTTTTCTTCCAAGCCAAGTTGGAGCCTTGCCAAAACTTCAAGAGTTGCTTCCAAGATTCAACCTTTCATATATTTGGGCATCTAGGGGGTAAGATCTACGTTCATCTTGTGTTTTTGGTTTCATCTTAGGTGTCTTTTCTTAAAGATAGGATCTTTATGATCTTTTGGTATGTTCTTAAAGTGGATTTGGAAGGTGAGCCTTGTGAGGAGCTTGTTGAGGTGTAAAGTGAAGGTTTTTAGTCTTCAAGAGGTAACCCATGCTCTACAAAATCTATTTTGCTTACCTATATGTGATTTCTTGGATTATACTTGTGCTTTTGCTATGAAATGTGAGTGTTTATGCATTGTCTTGTGAAAATGCATATCTAGAGCTTGTGTTTAGGGTTCATTTGTGCCATTGCTTGTCATTTCCTTCGATTCAAGTAATTGTGTTGTATTGGGTGAGATTTGGCATGTTTTGGACATGAATTTGAGCTTGGAGTTGAAAATCCCCGAAGGAATTATTTGTACAGGTGTATGTAACCGCGGGCGGAACCGCGGGCAGTGGCCTACCCGCCGCCCATCCGCGGGGAACAGGCCGGATGTGGGTATGTACTCGCGGGCGGAACCGCGGGTAGGGGCCTACCCGTGGGTCCACCCGCGGGGTACAGTATATGGATGTTGGGGGATTTGTTCCCCGTAATTCTTTTGACTCGGTATTTGGTCTTTTGACTTCCCGATGTTCTTTTGTGGAACTACTTGAGTGTCTTCTTGATATTTCGTATGTCTAGAACTATATGGTAGGTATCTATGTAGGTTTTGGTGTCTTGAATCGTGCTAAGTGTTCAACATTTTGTTTCGTTGAGCCGTGATGAGTCTTGTGTGTTCCTCGGAACTACCTTTGGTTTGCCCGTTTGATAAGCATGCTAGTTTGGTGTTTAAATGCTAGCGTGTGTGTTGTTTGCACCTTCCGATTGGTTGATGATAACTTGTGTTATTCATCGTTGTTGTTGGAATGTGATCCATTCCTTGATTGGGTATGGTTTCATATCATCGTTGTGATCCGTTGATTGATACCTGTTGAGGTGTGGTGTGTGGCTTTACCTGGATTGCACGATTAGTGGTATGGGACACTAGTCACCAAGGTATTGCAGCGGTCCTCGTGGTGGCCGTGACGTGATTATGGAGTTGTGACCTTTGTGTAAGGTTCACGTGATTCTTGGGTGGCATGTGTTGCAGTGTGTGTGTACGGTACCCTCGTGTACTATGAAATTGGTGGTCTTGTTGGTGGTTTGTTGGTGGGGGACGACGGTCCCAGGAGGGAAAAGGTTGGACTAAGAAGTACAGGGGTCCTGGAGGTAATGGTTGGAAGAAGGAACAAGGTTGGGGGTAGCCATAAGGTTGGAACCGGGCATAAGGAAGGCATATCAACTCGTGATGGGTGATGTCGCGAGGGCTTGTGTAGCCATGGTTGTGAGTTCTCTTCTTGTGACGTGTGTAGTCACAAAGGCAAGTGTTGCCTTGGCATGTGTTGCCTTGGCATGTGTTGCCGTGGGTGAGTCTTATTCCTTTGCGTCGTGCATGTCAGGTTTTGATATATTGTGTGATGATAGATCATACCTTGAGACTTCTTGCGAGTTGTGTTGTTCTTTGTGGTCTTGGGATGTGTTCCCGTGTTATTGTTGAGAGTGTTGAGTCTTATGTTGGCTATTACTCTTGGTTTTGCACTTATATATTTGTATTCTGTTTCGAAATTGGCTTTACAATTTATATCTTACTTATGTATGTTATTTCACAAGTATTGGTGGGTTACCAGCATTATTCGCTGACCGGGCGTCGTCCCATGTTTTATTGTGTTCTTTCAGGTGATGTCTAGGCGAGTGCGCGGTCTTTCGCTGTGATTATTGTTTAGTTCCGTTATCTGCATGTTTTAAGGCTTTTATATAGCATTTTTTCGGAGGTGTTACACATGCAGTCCAAACGCTGATTGAAGAGATAGCTCTTAACATTTATCGCTGCACTCTTTTGATAGGGAGAAACTTGCAAGAACTTACAAGGAATGAGCAGTCTATGAGGTTGATTTAGTCTCAATGATAGCAGCCCAATTGGAGAAACTCAACAAAAAGTTTGACACCTTAATAACTTCGTAGCACATGGCACATGTGATGCACTACAACACTTGTGGAGTTAACCACATTGGCCACCTATTGTCCTTATTAGAAATGATTCAATTCACTGAACAAGTGGACACATAATTTGAATATTATTTTGAACTAAGGTTCACAATGTAAGGTAGGCCGTGATCCATGATATAATTTGTCGTTTATAAATAAATAAATAAATAAATAAATAAATAAATATATATATATATATATATATATATATATATAATATATATATATATATATATATATATATATATATATATATATATAGGCTCCGGATCCCATGAGGTCACTTAGATGGATGAGATGATGAGGCCTCATCTCATCCATTAAATCATTGCATATCAAAGGGTGAGATTGAAAGAGATTTATTTTATATTGAAGGTAGTACACTATGCATAAGGGTGAATATGTAATTGTATTATTGGAGCTATATATGGATAGGAATAAATTGAAATATATTCCATGCAAAGGATCAACTAATTATGTGATTGAATAATATATTAATGGCAACAAATAAGAATTGATAGTGTGTGAGATGTAATTAAGAATTAGTAAACGGAAACAAAGATTATGCGCTGGGTTCTCTCCTCAACAATGATGTCGTATGCTGAAGGAGGTATGTGCAAGTTTTTTTGGTTTTCTGTATGTCTGTGTAGCTATTTTGATAAGTATGTGTGCCAAGTGTCCGTAGTGTGTGCAATTAGGGCATGCGGAAGGAGTTTAATACAAATCACATTGCACATGTGCGTTTAGTATGAAATGTCTTGATTTTGTAAAAGTCGAATAGGCAATCAGACATTGTGTGTTGATATGATATGTGGTTAGCTAAAAAAGACATTGGGTTAACAGACATGTTAGACGTTTGTATTATAGTATGCTAGTTAGGCTAACACCCGTGCACGTTTGAGGGATGGTCTTTGCGAGTTAATTCCTGAACATGTGCCTGTAAGACACAGGGTATTAGCGTTATATTCTCAGCCTGTGCATGCTTTTGTGTTCCCATGTGCAAGTTAGGACTTTATATGCATGTTATGTTGTTCCCATGCATGCAAAATATTTCAGCCTGTGTATGTTATATTCGTAGCATGTGCATGGAACGCTTATCAAATGTGTTTGTGAGTATGTGCATATGACGTCTAAGAATTAAGTATCGATCGAGAAAATTATAGGTACATATTATTTATGCATTCTAAAGTTGATAAAAAGCAACACCATGCATGCTGAATTTTTTCCATGCGGAAGTTTGGACTCTATGCTGTTTTACTGAGATTGTGAGCACGTGCATGTTACGAACAAGCAATTAGTAACGAGTGACTTTATAATTGCTACAAATTATTCAGGCAAATTAAAGTTGATAAATTAACAAAATGCATTCCAATGACAGTAGCGTAGCATAATGACATGATTTGGTGATTGTCTCGATACGAAACAGATGTTACAGGTGAGTGCATTGCATAGCAAACCGGTGAAAAGGAACCAGAAAAGGATTGCAGAATGGAAATTAGTCCTGGAGGTACGAAATTTTGGTATACAGAATGCGACCGTAGCATGAGACCTTATGAAGGCCAAATTTTTAATAAACTAGAAGATGGAATCCAATTCTATACGAAGTATGCTGCAACAACTGGTTTTGATGTGCGTTGTAGTTCGGATATAAAGAACAACTATGGAGTTGTTTTGAAAAAAGATGTGGTGTGTTCACGTCAAGGGTTTAAGGAGACAAGGGGCAAAGAAACATCAGTTAAAGAAGGGAGTTTGCAAAAGAAATGACGTCGGACCACGAACAGGGTTGGGTGCGGCGTTAAGATTGTCTTGAAGATGGATAGTGATCGGAGATATAAAGTACACAAGTTTGAATAAAAACAAACACACTGTCTATGCGAGGAAAGGTACAAACCACTTATGAAAGTCAATCGGAAATTGGACATCGCAACCCAGCAATTCATCACAAATTGCGAAAAAGCTAACGTCGGTGCAAGCAAGAGTTTCGACATATATGCGGAGATGGTTGGTGGTCCCGAGAACGTGGGTGCGACGCAACAGGACTTTAAGAATTACAGGAGAGAGCTATTAGCGTACATGAAGTGGGGAGATGTGAAAATGGTAATTTCAAACTACCTTGAACAAAAAACGGATTGCGCAGATATGTACTTTGAATACGAGGTTAATTCATATGATCAATTATCTCGTGTGTTCTGGGCGGATGGTTTGGTGAGAAAAAACTACGGTGCGTTTGGCGATGTGGTATCCTTTGATGCAATGTACAAAATAAACAGGTATGAGATAGCTTAGTTAAATACATGGGTGCGTAATGGTAAAGTTGAGTAGAAAGGTCCGGGTTTGTGCGGATGACTATGAATACTGTAAATGAAGAGCGTAATGTGAATGGTGTGTGTGTCTGTGAGGGTGTGAACTGTAGTAGTAATAGTGAACGGTGAGGGCAGCTACAGCGTGAATAGTTGTATTGTTACTAAAGAGCGTAATCTGAAATCATCGGTGGTCTGTGCAGGGTGGTTAATACGTGGTGATAGATTTGCATTTATGTATGTGCAAGTTTAGTTATTAGTATGGGCAAGTGTAATTTGCAGTATGTTCATGTGTAATTAACAATAGGGGCATGTGACTACACACCAGGGCTATTTTGGAGTCAAATATAGATTAAACATTCGTGAGAGATGAGTGTGCAATGCTAACGTATGAATTGTAACCCTAAATATGTGACGGATTACTAATTGTTTGTTTTTGGATTCAGGTAGAAGAAAGAATAAAAACAAATTAAACGTTAGTCTCCTCCTTCATCAACATAGTCCGGTCATCATCATCAATTATAGCTCGCAGACGAGGGTCGATGAGTATAGGTGTTTCGGATGTGCGCTGAGTATTTCAACTTTTAATTAGCCCGGGTAAGATTTATGTTCACTAAAATCCTTTTACCCCAAATCAAAAATTGATTTTTTTCTAATTGTTTATGTGATTCATGAGTTTGAAAAAAAATTGATGATATTTAGTGTTGTAAGTTATTTGGTTATATTATGTGGATAGATATATGAGTTTACTCAGTTTAGATGTGTTGAAAACCCTGCATATGTGATATGGTGATTTTGTGGTGATTAAAAAGGAAAAATTTTTACTCAATCTGATTATTGCCTGTGAAAATTCTGACTAGCACAGCTGGAAAGAAAAATTCGTGAAAAATGCTTCCTAAACGTGTTTTTGCTTGAATGTTTTTATGGAGAACCTAGACTTTTTATAATTTATTTTTGTAAAAAGTTTGGGTTAAAAATATGTTTCGATATTTCCAGAAAAATTTCGTAAAGTGGAGGCAGTGTGCTGCCAGTTCAATTTCTGTCTGGCGCAGTGTCACTGCTGGAAATCTGCATTTTACCGACCACCAAAAAGTGGTCGGAAAAGGGGCATTTTCGGTCGGAAATACAGTTTCCGACCAACTTAGCGACCACTTTATGGATTCGGAAAAAAACCCTAGCTATTACCGACAACTAGTCAAGGTGGTCGGAAATACCAACTTCTTTTTTAAGACGTCGGAACTAGTGGTTGTCGGATAAAGAGAGCATATTTCCTACCACTGGTGGTCGGTAATTGGTCGGAATTACCATCAACCGGTGGTCGGTAAAATTTATAAAGAAAAAAATTAAAATGTGAATTACCGACCTCTAAGGTGGTCGGTAAGATTTACTAACAAAAAAAATAAAATTTAAAATTCTGCAAATATCAAATGAATTTGACCGGTTACAATTGAAATTCAAATTTCAGCATTACAATATTAAATTCAACAAAACAATTAACAATTTAGAGAAATCAAACATTAATCAATCATATAAACTCTAAAACACAGAAGTTCCGGGTTAAAACGTCTAGAAATTATAAAAGCAGGAAAAGCTAGAAGGAGTCAAGGACCATAAAGCCATACCCTTTCCAAGAGCAGAAAGCTCCACCTCAATATGCTGCTGCATATACCTCTGCAGAAAACACAGACCACAAGACCAATCCTTTAATTCAAACAGAGTAATACTCAAGAACATTTGCTCACACCTATACATGTAAATATGCAATCCCTCAACTTCAGATTCAGCAGATCAATATGTAATCCCTCAACTTCATATCTATACTATTACACATATATACATATACATACATGTATATCAAAACCAACGAGGTGAGGGTGTTAAGGGTTAAACCTTGGCAATATTGACATAGAAGAACAATAGCTTCTTAGTGTTGGAGACCTGAATGCGATTTTTTCTTTTGAATGTCACCGTCGCTGCCTCCGTTAATGTTGATGTCGTTCACTCCCTCCGTTATCTCCTCCATTGATGATTCTTGATTTCTCTGCTCCAACTCAAAGGAAGCTTCTACTTGGGGTATTTGAGCACTTAGCTCTGTAAGGGATCAATCAAAGTAAGAAATCACAATTCACAAACATACATATACTCTTAGTATACAATAAACCAAAAAGAGGTGGAGTATTATAAGCTTTCAAAATTTGGAGATAAAATTATGGATTTTAAAGCAAAAACAAAGTAGTTTCCAAATACATTATGAATTACACAGATTTAGACATAGTATGATAGTAATGCAATTGTGGTTGGCTTACATATTTTTTGATATGGGGTTATAGAGTAGTAAGCCATAAAGCCCAAGAGCAAACTACAATTCAGCAACAATAAGATTACTTACAGGTAAATGAGCTAATAATCAAATGCTTTCAGAGAAATAACTCAAATTACTAGAGCAAGAAAGTACATTAAGAACTAAACTACATGGCAATTCATCACATTATCAGTAGTATATATAAAATATGGATAACAATTAGAATCAAAGAAAGGCCTGCTTCACCAACCTGGAAGGCCGAGCATCGTTCACCTCCAACTTCCTCCAGCTGTCCTCTGTCTTTTCCAAGCGGGAACGACCATTTTGGCTTGCTGATTCCAAAGCCCTTCTTTCTGAATGAAGAACCATCAACAAAGTAAAACCATAGACAGAAATCAAAGTAAACCACTATAAAGAAATGAACAATATAAAAAAGAATCGATTAAACCAAGAAGAGTACAATCTAAGACAGAAAGTCTCACCGTCGTTTCACTCTCTTATATTCCCTTGATAAATCCTTTCTCCGCAGCCTCAATCCCCTTTTCTGCTACTTCTATTCCCTTACAGAATCCTGAAAATAAGAATAGCTAATGTTAGCAGTGCAAATGAGTACAACTCATAGCAGCAGTAATATGCACCATCCCAATTGTTTTGAGATAGAAAACATAAAAACAAAATTAAATAAAACTATACTGATTAACAATGCTATTGAAGGAAAATTCATTACGAATTAATTTTGAGAAAACATGTGTATATTACAGCTAATTGAAGTGAGGAAAAAAACTTCCTGATTTCTTAATTGCTCCAAATAACCATTTAACAAGAAATGTCAGTTTCCAGAGATAAAAGTGAATAAACCTTCTTAATGGTAGCAAATCTCATACCAAATTAAATATAAACAAAAAGAAATTTAAAATTCTGAATACACTTTCAAAATTCCAAACATAAAAACAATAACATATGGTAACTCATTAATACAAAAAGTAATCAGAAAAATATTCCAAACATAAAAACAGAAAAATCCAAGCTTGAAGCCCTTTGGATTATCAATTCTGGATCACTTAATGTCTTTCAGATATTCAAGAGCTCCTTCATGCAACATCTAACCTCTACAGCTAACACTTCATTATACTCCATAACAATAAGCCAGAAATGTGGAACTCCTTTCTTTGCGGTTTTGGTCATCTTCGTGGTCCATAGACACTGCTTCAGCTTTCTCAACTTCAACTTCAACTATACCATTCACTATTTCATAACTCTGCACGTTTTATTTTTTCACTTCATTATGAATTTGAGACATAGGATTACTAGCCAATGGAACAGCAGATGTATAATAATAATAATAATATGTAAAAGAGTCTTACAAACCTTTGTATATAGTGGTTGATAAAGCATCTGATACTTGGCTTCAAGTGCTGCTCTCTCATCAAGAAACTTTGCCTCCAATTCATCCTGTTGAGTCTGCACAATTGAGCACCAAAAAAAGTACCAAATCCATCAAAGGTATTTAAACTGGTTCATTCAAGTTCCATAGAGAAATTTCTTCTCTGATTTACTTATAAAAAACAAATCATATAAAATAAACTGGTTGATTCACTAAAACTTAAAGGTATTTTTTTTTTTTTTTTGAAAACAACTTAAAGGTATTTAATCTTTAACCAATACCATATAATCTTTGCAAAAATTAAAGTCATTCTTTAATCACCAAAACTGCTCAATGAGAAACTCAATTTATTAGCAACAATTAAATTAAAATTGGATCAATACAGCATACACATGCCAAATTTCACATAATTCCTCACTTGGCACTTTCCCTATTTATTGTGTCAATTCAATTAACAACATTTAATCCTCTTAAACAATCTTCAATGACATTGGAATTTTCAGAGTAAGATATCTTTCATTGATGTCCACATAGAATTGGAGTTTCGTAGAACAAACAAGCATTTAAAAAATATGAGACACTAGTACAAGATTCACATACCTGAATCTCCTTGAGGAACTCAACACGCTTTCTGACATCAGGCGACAAGCTCTTGAGCACAATTGAATGCTGTCGAGCAAGATCCTGAAGCTTATTATTTAGAAAATGAAACACTATAAGTACTAATACAACTCTATTCCCTTTTTAAGGGGGGACAAAAGGGACCCCTACACACAAACAACATATATCTCCCAATACACCAATATACAATAATTTTTTTTCATAGGAACACCAATATACAATAATATGGACTGACTAGATCACCAGACTGAAGCAGGGGGAATAATTGGAGTTAAATTTTAGTCTTATTGAAAATAAATTACATAATTTAGAATGAAAAAGAAAACTAATTACATTCTTAGCATTCCTTTCAAATTTCACTTAGGTTCTCAAATTCATTATTCATAAACTTCAAAAATATCCAACAATATGACAGTATATTCACATATATTATTAAGATCATAAATCCATAAAATTCAAGAATTTTAAGAACAATATATCATAAATCATAAATAACTAAAATGGCAGTAAATTACCTGTTACATTTTCATGGCAAAAGACGGTCACCAGACCAACACAAAGTCTGGAAGGCAGATCTAGGGTTTCCTATGTGGAGAGCTAGAGAGGTTAAAGAATGTGCGGTTGAACTTGAGACTATGAGCATGTGTAGATGATCGAGGTTACAAGGACTTACCGGAGAGGCGAAGTGACGAAGAGGCCGAGAGGGTCAGAGGGTGAGAAGCGGAGAGGCAGCTGTTAGCTGCGGAGAGTCGGAGAGACGGAGATCGAGGCGGAGAGACAGAGATCGAGCCGGAGACCAAGTAGTTGTCCACTGTGGCAGTCACCAGAGATGATGGCTGGTGGAGTCATGGAGTCGTCGAGTTTTAGGTTAGGAGAGGTGGAAAGGCAAGCTGCGCAAATGAGGGGTTGAACTGTTGAAGTCTAAATCCCTAACTTTATATTATATATATATAGTTACTATTTCGACTACTTTTGGTAGTCGAAAAAAAAAAAAAAAAAAAGAGAGACCAAATGTAATAAATTTTAAATGGCCGAAAATTTTTCGACCACTCCTACTAGGTAGTTGGTATTTCCGACCATTTTCTGTCCAACCCAACTCCTCGACGGAAAAATTGAAAAATGTCACCTTTTTCGACCAACTTTATAAGTGGTCGGAAAAGTGATCGGAAATTTGGGAATTTCCAGCAGTGTGTTGGGAAATAATTCGGGAAAAATACTTTTAGACCTTGGATTGATTTGAAACTTTTTGTGTATAATCTAGACTCACTGTACCTTGTATCTGGAAAATTTCACCTGAAAATGTGTTACCAATATATTTCTATAAATTTTGCAATTCAGGTCATGTCTTCTGAAAATTTCTGTCAATTCCTTATTTGAGGTGTTGAGAATTTGTTTGCTTGAGAAATATCAGTAATGTTGTCACTTTTATAAAGATTGCGGATAAAGGAAATTGATTCTTAAGATTTGTGTAGTATCCTGTTGTGAAATTCTGGATACTTGGGTTATGACCCAGTTTGTTGTGGAGTGAGCGGTTGAATATACCGACTCACTAGGGAGCTTAAAAACTCTCTGTTGTTTTGAGTAGTGAGCAGTGAAAACATATCATGTCTCACTAGGACTTTTAGTCCTGTTGTATTTTGAGAAGTGGTTAGCGGAGTCTACCACTAGGGTATTTACCCTGTTGAGTAGTAGTCAGTAGAAACGTATCCTGGCTACTAGGACTAGTTACTACCTATTGGGCTTGGAAACCCATTGGGGGTGTGCACACTTAAGGTATTAGTTCTGTTCCACTTTAATGGGATTTTTGCGTAGTGTTCAGTAGATTTATTACTGTTCACTAGGGCTTATTGAATAAGACCCTGCCCATTATTTGGTTGGTTTAAATGGGATTTTTGAGTAGTGTTCAGTAAAGACAATTACTGTTCACTAGGGCTTAAATAATTAAGACCCTGCCCATTATTTGAGATTGAATGGGATTTTGTGTAGTGTCCAGTAGAGTGATTACTGTTCACTAGGGCTTGATGAAACAAGACCCTGCCCATTATGTTGGAATTGGTGTTCCTCCATGTTGGAATAAATATATTACTTTTGAAAGGTTCCTAAAATATCCATTGTGAGAACTACTGATTTGGTATTAAAAATTATGAGTATTGTTGGGAAATTATGGTTGTTGGAAATTCTGAGTATTTCATATTTGAGTTATGCTCTATATGATTATGCTCTATTGATGATAAAAGATTAAATGTTTAAAGGGTCTATGCTTTATGTCAATTATCTGCTCCTATGTACTATGTGCAAAATGTTTTACGGGGTGAAGTAGATCTTACAAGCTTAATGCTAATTTGTGTGTTTCTTTGTTTTTTGTTCTTTAATTGTTTTTGCAGGAACTCTTGCATGAGCATTGGGCATGAGAATGAGCGAACCACCTAGATATATCATGTATTAGTTAGACATTTGAATTGTCAGTTGTTTTTGAACTAATACATATTTTGAGTTGTTTATTGAAGTTGTATTATTAGCCTTAGCGTTTGGGTATAAGAGAGATACCTGAGCGTGGCGGTAACACCCATTTCTTTTGGTTAGTTAATGCTTCCGCTATGTAATTAGTGAATTTTTCAATTAAGAAAGTATAATTGTAAGGAAAATTTAGTATTGAAAATGGGGGTGTTACAAGACAACCACAAAAGATGTGTGACATTTGCAGCAGGGCTGCTTGATAAGGAGGACGTGGAGTCGTACAGCTGGATATTGAAGCACTTCAAGAACGCAATGGGGACTGCACCACCCCTAATAATTACCGATCAAGACCCAGCTATGAAGATTGCAATAGCAGATGTGTTTGTAGGTAGCCGGCACCGATACTGTATGTGGCACATAATGACCAAAGTAAGTGAGAAAGTTGGAACTGAGATGTCAAAGAACAACGAATTTCGGGGGGCATTAAACATTGTTGTGTGGAACGAGAAATCAACGAGGGCAGAATTCGAGATTGGGTGGAAAACAGTAATTGAAAAATATGGACTACAGGAAAACCGATGGCTAAACCGTATGTACGACGAGCGTGCATCATGGGTGCCCGCATTTTTCGATGATGTGTTCATGGATGGCCTACTACGTACCACTTCCCGTTCGGAGGCGGAGAATAGGATTTTTCATAGTAACATGAACAGGCACTTATGCCTTATTGAATTTTTCGGCCGTTTCGAGCGTGCGGTTTGAAAGCAACGAAATAACAACTTAGAATTAAGCGCAGGTTGCTACGGACAGACCCCAGATTTTGAGACCTCCCTAAGCATTGAGCGCGCAACAGCAGCAGTGTACACACTGACTATTTTTTATGAGGTCCAAAAGCAAATAAGTGCATCCTGTTTTAAATGTCTAGTGCGAGCATTCACCAAGGCAGAAGGGGTGAAAACATATGTGATAGAGGATGAAAACGAGGAGCGATACACCGTTATAGTCCAAGACGGGAGCAACAGCATAGCGTGCACATGCAAAATGTACGCAAGAATTGGACTCCTTTGTAGCCATGTTTTTGTAGTACTCAAAGATGAACGGATCTGTAACACCCCCCAAACAAGGCCCAAATAAAAGCCCTAACACATGTAGATTAAACAACAAAACTAGCACAGCGGAAGATAAAACGAGAACTGGATAAAAGAAATCCAACGGGGTGTCACGCCGCGTCTACCAAACACGGTAAACGCTACGGCAAACAATCTGCAAGTGTATACATCTATCCCAAAACATCAGTCTAACTACATTGGCGCACAGGCCACAAAAACAAGGATAAAGGTGCTAAGCTACCAGGCTCTAGACATCGCGCTCGTCTAAACATCACCTGAAAGATACAAAGATAAACATTGGGACGATGCCCGGTCAGCGATAATGCTGGTAACCCACCAATACCGTTAAGTATCATATATAGATAGATATAAGTCATAAAACCATTTTCGAAACGGAATACATAAGTATATAAGTCAAAAGCCAAGATCAACAGTCAACACAAGACTCATCACTCACAAAAGATAACACGGGAACACATCCCAAACCGCAAAGGTTAATCACAACACAAAGGAATAAGACTCACCCATGACAACACATGCCCTTGTGACTACACACGTCACAAGAAAGTGAACTCACAACAACGGCTACACAAGCCCTCGTGACATCACCCATCACTAGTTGATATGCCTTCCTTATGCCCTGTTCCAACCTTATGGCTACCCCCGACCTTGTACCTTCATGCCAACCATTACCTCCAGGACCCCTGTACTTCTTAGTCCAACCTTTTCCCTCCTGGGACCGTCGTCCCCCACCAACAATCCACCAACAAAACCACCAATTCATAGTACACAAGGTACCGTACACGGCGAAAGACATGCCCGGATAACACATGTTATCCCCCAATCACGTGAACCTTACTCGAAGGAACACATCTCCATAATCACGTCAAGGTCACCACGAGGACCGCTGCAATACCTTGGTGACTAGCGTCCCATACCACTAATCGTGCAATCCAGGTAAAGCGACACACGCACCACAACTCACACGACTCAATCAACGGATCACAACGAAAGTATGAAACAAACTCAATCAAGGAACGGGTCACAACCCAACGACAACAACGATGAATAACACAAGTTATCATCAACCAAACGGAAGGTACAAACCGCACACACGCTAGCATTAAGACAATAAACTAGCATGCTTAACAACGGAGAAACTCAAGATAGTTCCGAGGAACACACAAGACACCTCTTGGTCCAACGAAACACAATGTTGAACACTTAGCACGATTCAAGACACCAAAGTCCTACATGGATACCTACCATATAGTTCTAGACATACGAAACATCAAGAAGACGCTCAAATAATTCCACAAAAGAACAACGGGAAGTCAAAAGACCAAATACCAAGACAAACGGATCACGGGGAACAAATCCCTTTCCAACTCCACTGTGTTCCCCGCGGGTGGACCCACGGGTAGGCCCCTACCTGTGGTTCTGCCCGCGGGTACACTACCCACAGTCTATGTACCTGCGGGTGGGCGGCGGGTAGGGCTCTCCCCGCCGTTCCGCCCGCGGGTACACGTTCCTGTGCAAAATAATCCCTTCGGGGATTTTCTTCTCCAAACACAAATTCAAGTCCAAAACATGCCAAATCTCACCCAATACAACAAAATGACTTGAACCATGGAAAATGCCAAGCAATGGCACAAAAGGAACCCTAAACACAAGCTCTAGATATGCAATATCACAAGACAAATGCATAAACCCTCACATTTCATAGCAAAACACATGTAGAATCCAAGAAATCACATATAGGTAAGCAAAATAGGTTTTGTAGAGCATGGGTTACCTCTTGTAGACCAAAAGACTTCACTTTACACCACAACAAGCTCCCCACAAGGCTTACTATCCAAACCCACTTCAAGATCAAACCAAAAGATCATAAAGATCCTACCTTTAAGAAAAAGACAACTAAGATGGAACCAAAAACACAAGACAAACTTAGATCTTACCCTCCTAGATGCCCAAATAGGTGAAAGGTTGAATCTTGGAAGCAAAACTTGAAATCTTGACAAGGTTCTCAACTTGGCTTGGAGAATAAGCTACACTTCTTTTCTAGAGAGAAGGTAGAGCTAATTTCTAAGAATTGTAAGGAATGAAATAAAGAAGTCTTCTAGGTTATGTTACAATACTAACTCTTGGTGAAAGGACAAGAATACCCTTACTAACCTTTAGAAAGTGTAAGGAACAAGGGAACTCCCCTCAAAGCACAAGGTACAACACAACTTAAAGGTTGACTAGTCAAATACTAGTCCTTGAGTATTAAAAAATCAGGATTTTACGAATTAATTCCTCAAATGAAATAGGATTAATTACTCAATTAATCCATGGATTGAAATGTGGATTTTTGGGGTGTCACAGGATCGATGCCATCCCCCCGCAACACATCACACCCCGATGGACAAGAGAAGTAGTCAAGCATTTCGCAACTGATAGGGACAGAGATAAACAGAAAGAAAAAAAATACTTTGACACACGGCAACAGTGAGGAAGGACAACTAATAAACATATTTCATAGATGTTTAGGAAAGGCTAAAACAAGACCCGAAAAAATGCAGCAGCTGAGAATGTGGATGGAAGAGTTTGATGCGACAGTTGGAGAGGAAGAAGAATAAGGAGTGGGTGACAATGGGAAGCGTGCGATAATGGAATCGTATTGCGGTGTCGTAGCCCCAGAGAGAATTGAAGTGCACGCACCTCCGGTAGCAAAAACCAAAGGGTCTGGCAAATGAATGAAATCAGCAAGGGAGGTTGCAATGATGGAGCATGGCAAGAAAAAACGCACATGCAAAACATGCGGAATGGCAGACGGCCATAATAGCCGAAGCTGCCCACTAAGTAGTAAACACCCTGATCCGTTAATGTTTATTGCCAATAAATAGATTCATTTTAATAGTGATGCCAGTTTGAGAACGTTAGTGTGGTGAAATGATTTGGAAAACTTCTACGTAAAGACGCAGGCGTGAGTGTGCATTTCGCGTGCTGATCTAACAATGCTTAATTTATTTTTAAAGAAGTATGTGCATGAGTTTGAGTGACAATGTGCACTAAGATGGCTCGTGCAACAAGGACTAAAAATGCGATATAAACATGTAATGAAAAAACTATTCGAATTCATATAATAAAGGTAATGGAACATTAGTTTTGATATGGAAATGACGTAGTGTGCAACAAATTTTAAAATATAAAAAAGATAGACTTTATAAATGTAGCAAGTGTTTGCACCCGAGTGCGAGTGGGAGGTATAGTAGTAGCATTGCATTGCATGTCGGCATGTACTACCAGGAATAAAAAACAAATATATAAAATGAAATGGAAAACCATGGGAATTCAGAAAATTAACAACATGGAGCGGTAGAAAAGTTAAGGAAAATGCGTAGATAAATTTTAAACTTAGAACAACGTATGTAATAAATAAAGACAGTGTATAATTAACGTGTGTGTTTACTTGTGTGTGCAAGTTGATGTTAAAGTGTGAGCGATAGTGGGCGTTGGCCATGACCACAGTATTAGGTAGAAAGTGAGCTTTAGGGATGCTCTGTAAAATGCGTGTCCTCGTCAGACGATTTGGGCGAAGGAGAGAAGTTAGCGTCCAAACAAGGCCGGGTACGCAACATGTCCGCGATCATAACTAACGTCACAATATGCTTCGACACCTCAAATTTGGACCGCCACTCTTTGAGAGTGTCGCTAACATCGTCTTTCTGTCTTTTGTTAATAGTAACACCTCCACAGGGCAACCCCAGAGTTGCATGGATATCCTTCTCTGTGACAGGTATTGATGCACCATTCTCCAAGCGCACACACATGCCTGAAGGATCAAAATTAGCCAACAGCCACCTATTCAACCGCTTTGGAAAATCTTCAACCTCAAGATTCAACAATTCCCCCAAGCCAATCTGAACCACTGCTTTACGTTGGCAGGCATTGAAGTGTTTAAACTGAGACACCAAATGCTTGGGCGACCCACGAGTATTGAGAGACGGGATTACAACCCCCGCATCCTCCCCAGACCCAACTCGCACCCCATCCAAAGGTGACTGTACCTGCGCGGGAGGAGACACCACGACCGGTGGAACCGGGGGAGGCCTAATTTGCACCCCCCACCCCCCACAAGGTGGGGGAACTTGAGCAGGTAGCGAAACCATAATGGGGGGGAACTTGTTGACCTACTTGCACAACAGTCGAACCAGAACCAGGCGGGGTTACAAACACATCAGAACCATCCACTACAAAGAAAACAACGAAACAAAGTTAATGCAACAGACATAAAGAATAAAACAGAAACCAAGCACATGAACAATAAGGCAATGGAACACAAAATAAATTTGTGAGCACATGGGAAAAAATAGCAAGTAAATAAAACCAATCTGCACAGACTAAAAGACCAAAATGCACAGAAGGGAAAAGCGAATGGCATAATAGTAGCTAGCACAGTCCCCCAGTAATTCCAACCTGCACATACCGGGATCATTATATGCACAGACTACTAAACGAACCAAGCTTTAGAAAAAAAAAAAAAAAAAAAAAAAAAAAAAAAAAAAAAAAAAAAAAACCTTCGTTACACAACCCAAACTTGTTGTCATTAATTTTTAAATTTTAATGGATCAAAGCAAAATAAATTTGTGAGCACATGGAGAAAATATAGCAAAGGAACTAAACCAATCTGCACAGACCAAAAGAGCAAACCGCAGAAGCGGAAAAAACGAAGGGCATAATACTAACTAACACAGTCCCCAGTAATTCCAATCTGCACATACCGGGATAATAATATGCACAGACTACTAAACAAACCAAGCCATACGTAAAAAAAAAAAAAAAAAAAAAAAAAAAAAAAAAAAAAAAACATAAAAACCTCCGTATCACAACCCAAACTTGTTGTCATTAATTTTTAAATTTTAATGGATCAAAGCAAAATAAATTTGTGAGCACATGGAAAAAAACAGCATGTTACTAAAACCCATCTGCACAGACCAAGAGTCCGAACTACACAAAAGAAAAAAACGAAGGGCATACTATTAACCAAAATAGTCCCCCAGTAATTCCAATCAGCACATACCGGGATCATTACATGCACAGACTAATGAACGAACCAAGCTTTACGTAAAAAAAAATAACCCATGACATAAAAACCTTCACAACACAACCCAAACTTGTTGTCATTAATTTTTAAATTGTAAGGGATCAAAGCGCGACGAAAACAACGTACTGCAAAGTTAACATAAGACGAAATGCACAAGCTGATTGCCTGAAACACACAATCCATAACAACGAAATACAATACTAATACGAAATACGAAATTAGAATTATAATACTAATAATAATATACATTACAACCGCACAAGCCATAACAACGAAAACCACCCCATAAATATTTAAAAAAACAAAAATACAAAAAAACAACAACACACCAACATTTACAATAAAAATTCAACAACCAAAATACCTTTCCAAAAAAAAAAAAAAAAATCGACCCTAAAAAGCCATTCACAACGCAAACTTGTTTTCCTAAATTTTTAAATTACAAGGGATGAAATTGCGACAAAATTCATGAACAACAACCGTAAAGAAAAAGCACAACGCACAAGCCCAAAACCTAACACGCACATCCCTCCCCCCGACAACACTAGAAACGGCACAACCCACCCCACTACACCGCAGAAACCCGCAGAGAAGAGGAAAAAAAAAAAAAAAAAAAAAAAAAAAAACCTCCAAAGAACTGAAAAATTATACCAACCCACAGAAATATATTTACAAATAACAATAATAAAAAAAAATTTAATGATAATACTAATAATAATATACACTACACCCGCCATTTACAATAAAAATTCAACAACCAAAATAGCTTTACAAAAAATAAAAAATAAAAAAATAACGAACCTAAAAGCCATTTACAACTCAAACTTATCTTCCAACTTTTTCACTCTTTCTGATTTCTTCATCAATATGAATATCTTCATCAATGGTTAGAAAAGTAGTTTTTGTGCCATGCGGACCTGGGACGATTGCTTCATGAACTTTCATATGCTCATCCACCTTTACTACATCACTTTCTTGAATCATCCTCTTCTTTCTCTTTTTGATAAAGCAGCACAGGGCTACAGAGAGAAATGCAAGAAAGAACAGACCACCGAGTGAGACAAAAACAATGATGATGACATGAGAATGGTGTCCAGGTGGTGGCGGAGGTGGAATACATGGTTGAGGAGGAGAGATGGGTTGGGGTCGTGGTGGTGGCGGCGGCTTGACAGGGGGTGATGGAGGTGGAATTTTTAGGACTTGGTGCCTTGGTGGCCTTGGTGTTGGAGGTGGTGGTTTGACGGGTGGGCGTTCGGTGGGGATGGAGGGTTGATGGGTGGGCGAGGTGGTGCTACCTTTGGTGGGGATGGAGGGTTGACGGGAGGGCGAGGTGGTGCTACCTTTGGTGGGGATGGAGGATTGATGGGAGGGCGAGGTGGTGCTACCGTTGGTGGGGATGGAGGGTTGGCGGGAGGGCGTGGTGGTGCCACTCTTGGAGGAGGGATGTTGGGCTGATATGGCGGTGCCACTTTTGGAGGGAACGGTGGGATTTGTGGCGGAGATGGAGAAGTGTGAGGTGGTGCAGGAGGGAAAAATGGGAAGAAATTGATGTTTTGGTTAGAAGCCATTTCCAGTGGTAAGTAGTTGGAATAATGTGTTACTCTATGTGGTCTCTATCTTTAGTGCTTGAGTGAGAATTTATAGTGAAGTTCAGTTTATACTTCTAAGTTTCATATGACTTGACTGTCATGTTAAGGCGTTGAGATGGGCTGTCTAGTCTTGATTGCACTAAAATACACTCTTCTTTCTATTTCTTCCTCCCTGCTCAGTTTATCTATTCAGAAAAACCATTATATTGCTTGCAGTGTAATATATATATATTTTTATATATTTATTTACTTTTATTTTAATTAAGGAAAAAAGTGTCAAATTGGCCCCCTAAGTCGAGTGGATAGTGCAATTGGGTCCCCTAAGTGAAAAAAGCTCCATTCAGGTCCCCTAAACCTGTAAAATTGTTCAATTAAGTCCAGGTTGACTTGTTTATCAGGTTAAATGCATACAGTGTTGACACGTGTCCTTATTATTTTTTTTATATAAAAATATTATTTATTATAAATTAATTAAAATATAATAATAATAATTAAAAAATGTATTTTTTATTAAAAAATTATTTATTATAAATTAATTAAAATAATAATGATAATAATAATTTATATAAAAAAAAAAAAGAAAAAAAAACAACCGTGGCCATCTAAGGAAGACGGCCATGGCCGACGAAAAAGAAGATGGCCATGGCCATCTTCTAGATCTAGAAAACGGACATGGCCATCTTCTTTCGTCGGCTATGGTTGTCTTCCATAGACGGTCGCGACAGTTTTTTTTAAAATTATTATTATTATTATTATTTTAATTAATTTATAATAATAATTAAAAAAAAAACTGGCCATCTTCTTTCGTCGACCATGACCGTCTTCCTTAGACGGTCGTGGCCGTCCGGCCACGACTGTTTTTTTTAATTATTATTATTATTATTATTTTAATTAATTTATAATAAATAATATTTTTAATAAAAAATTATTTTTTTAATTATTATTATTTTAATTAATTTATAATAAATAATACTTTCAATAAAAAAAATAAAATAAGGACACGTGTCAACACATTATGCATTTAACCTGATAAACAAGTCAACCTGGACTTAATTGAACAATTTTACAGGTTTAGGGGACCTGAATGAACTTTTTTTCACTTGGGGGACCCAATCGCACTATCCACTCGACTTAGGGGGCCAATTTGACACTTTTTCCTTTAATTAATTATTTATTTATTTATTTTGATTTCAATTCCTCTTTACTACTAAACAAAGACTCTCTTTCTACTTAAACTCATTATCATCATAAAGTATTTAATTCTCATTACCATTCTAATTCTAATATTTGAACCAACTCTTTAGTTGTGGGTGAGAAAGTTGTAAATGCATAGCTGATAGTATATACATAGAGGTAAATTTCTGTGTTGAGGACCATCTTGATAGTTGTTAGTATTGGAGTGACTTGATTACATTTTATCTAGTTTTATTACTAATAGGTATTCCAATGGAGTAATACTACACGTATTCTCACATTTTACTCTATTTTTTACTCTTTGCTTACCTGTCACCCTTTGATTCATTTAAAAAAATGCCGGCAACAGTTTTTATTACTTTCTTTTCATCTTAATTCTTCCAATAAAATCAAGACATGTGACGGGAGTTTTACTCCCTTGGAGTACATATATCATTTTCCTAAAATTAATAATGTTGTTATTGAGATTTTAAATATCATGCTACTTATAAAATAAATTATCAAAAGATTTTGAAGTGACTTGATAAATAGAAATTTCAGTTTTATTATGGAGTAATATTATTGTTGTCGTTAATAATAACAATAATAATAATATTATTATAATTATAATTATAATTATAATTATAATAATTATAATAATTATAATTATAATAATTATAATTATTTAAATTGTGGTGTTATTAATGTGTTAACATGTAGGAGCAGAGTTTAGGGGAGAAGAAATCAATTTATGTGTTGTGTATTTTTGTTGTGCTTCACTTCATTTTTTTTTTTTTTTTTTTTTTTAAATCTGTTGCCCCTACCCCTTCTTATATAGGGATGAAGAAGTTAACAACATTCATTATGGCCATAAAACCTGACCTAGTAACACTTGAAATAGTCAGCCACAAAATGAGATTAAATTCAAAATTCAAAATTGGAATTAATAGACAATTAATTCTGTAACAGATTAATTTAATCGCACAAGTGCGGTTGGCGAATCATATTCGCCTTGCTGTGTTACTTTTGGCCAACCCGAGCCATCCACATTCTTTAATCTAAGGGAAGTTGTCATCAACTTTTTCACCAGGATGACGGTTCGCTTCATTGTGGCTGCTCACCTCCTTCTCATAATCATCTTTAGGACTAAATTTTCGTTTGCCTTTCCTTTGATTACGGTTGGAGTCGTTGTTCACACTACAATAATAGCAATGAATTAAATAGATTAGAGAACAATATCATTCCATGATATTGTAAAACTTTAGTTTTTATACTAAAAATATTTTATTTTAGTTGCTAAACAACAGTTATAGGCAAAGAGGTTACTACGGGTTTAAGGTTAGTGGGAAGTTGCCAATTTTGATGTTAATTGAAGTTAATTATTCCTAAACATTTGTAGTTGCCAATTTTCTTCCTCCCTAGAGGGCAGCAATAATGGCAGAAGAAGTGCAACTAGGTCTAGAAGAAGCCCCTTAAATCAACCAATGAATGATATTCCACCTGACTAACAACCTTGCATTCAGAGATATTGAACTCTTTAAAGTCAAAAGAATGGTTAATTTCTTTCTTTCCACAGATCCAGCATTCTAGCATCTTAAATCAAGGTCAAGCAAACAACAGTTTTGGTCATTTTGATGTCTTTAATGGCTTCTTTTAAGGAACAAGTGTAATCAGGGCCAATCAAATAAATAAAAAGTAAAAGTTTAAAAACATAAGACTTTAGAGTTAAGAAGATTAGAGCTATACTTGGATCAAAATATTCATCCTTGATCCAATCATCTGTCGTCTCCCCCACTTCTATTGCTAATCTATCTACTGCTTTTACAGACAACCCTTTTCTTTCTTATCTTCAACTATGATCATTTATCAATGTGAAAAACCAGGTAAGAAATAGGGCAATGTACACCAGATTATATAATAGGGTGGTTCATTTCGTGGTTTGTATATATATGTTTTTTTTTGCGTAAAAATGAACAATGGCTACTCTGATCTTTTATTTACGGACTACTACTGTCTATTTTTATAGGTTTGCTTTAAACGCATGATGCTACTATCCTGCATACTTTCCCTTCGTTTTAAATGTTTTTTTTTTTTAAATATGAGGATGTTTTAGTTAAGATGTGATCCACCCAAATTCTTTTATTTGTTAAGATGTGATCATTTGGCTGTTGAGCAGGAAATGCCTTTTAGGTTGTTTAACTCAAACACGTTTCAGATATGCATTTGAGCTTGAGTTCAAAATTTTTGATTTATAACTCAAATATTAAACTCAAAATTTATTTTTATTTTATTTTACATTTTTTGAGGTGGGGGTGTACCAAAACGCACAATTGGATTAATTTTGGAAAATCAATATAGTCGGAGGACCATTGTTAAGTAGAATCTGTCGTTGTTTGCTTGTGTTATGGATTAACGAGAAGGGTGTAAGGAGCTGATACTTTCTTTGTAGAGTAACTAACAAAAGGAGCAGCTTTTTTAGGGCAGGAGTAGTTTACTGTTTATTTTTCTGCTTGATGAATTCTGCTTATTTCTAAGCAATTGCTTTACTATCTTTATCCATGCTTGATGTTGTTTTGCATCACCAAAAAATATATTGCATTTTGGGATGCAAAGGCCGGCCAAAAAGAAAATATGAAATTTCTAAACGTCCATCCCACTGTTCCACGGTTCAGGATCCATCTAATGTGATACATTCGACCGTTCTAAGCCAGGCTGTTGTCACATGTAGCGGAATACAATTAAACTCACCTCGTTGATTAAGAGTACGTTGTTGATATTGGTTTTAGACTTTCAAGTGCAGGCATTATTTTGCATAGAAAATTCAACTTTTTGTGTAGTGTAAAGTCGTTTACTTCTGTTAACCTGATGCTATGTTAACACAGAAATCAGGGTTTGGCTCACTTGATTAATTCGTGCCTGGCCTATAAAATAGTGAGAGGCAAATCCTACATGCTCTTTACATGTTTCCAATTTGGCTTTTTAGTGTGATTTCTGCCTTCCTTCTTTGCTCTGTATATGGTTTTGTTTTGTATAATGTTTCTTTTCATCCACTCTTAATATCTAGTCATTGCAATCTCTTATGTTTATGGCTACAAAACAGATTGAAAAGAAATGGAGGCTTGTTTAAAATTAAATAATTAGAATTTGTGATTAAGATCTACAGTTGCATTTTAGAATTCTTTACTTCTGGAATGTATAAATCCTCCACCACCTGCTCAATGGAATTAAAGAAACAGAAAACATAGAGTCCTCTTTATATGATTGTTAAGATTGTCTACTGTCTACGTCCTAGCAAATTTGGGAGACAATACATCTTGCAATGTATCTGTTTTGATGTCAAAAAGAAGATTTGCAATATGGTTTCAACTCATAATTCACAATCCATTGAGGATTCATATTCTGGCTCAGGTGTAGGTGTACTGGCTGTCTGGCAGGCTTTTGATACTCTGGATGCTTGAGAATGCTCGAATGTAAATAGTCATCTTTTTTCTGGGTCATGATAAGTTATGTGATTGCCAAATTTTGATCAACTATTAAAGTGTGGCTTTGGCCTGTGGGTGAGAATATGCTCCTAGTTCAATAGGCTTGTGACTGGCCTCCTGTGTCTTAGATGAATTAGGATTCGTCAAGCAAGTATTTTTCAGAGGTGTAGTGTAATTGGCAGGTTTTTTTACTTTGCACTGTAGTCTGCATTGTAAACTTTGGTTATATGAGCAGTACTCCAAATATTCGTGTACATTTGAATGAAGGTGATATGATGTACATTCAAAGGAATTGTTTTCTTGTTTGATTTCATGGCTATGAAAATGTTGCATTGCACATCTTGAAGGTGATATGATGTACATTCAAGGGAATTGTTTACTGTGGGAAATCAATAAATTTGGGGTTTAATATGCTAAATATGATGTATCATTTTAGATAAACTGAGTACAATTTTTATGATGTTTATTTCTAGACTAAGATGTGTCCAAATTGAAAACTGATTCTTTAGAAATTGTGTCTAATATACTATCATTGTATAATTGCAGTTTCAAGTCGAGAATCAAAATTCGTCAAGCTCTTCTACGATTGATAAGGTATGAACAATTTCAATTTTTTCATTTGTTCTTTATTTGCCGGCTAAACCGCCTGTGGGTACCGGAGTTTTATGACGATATGCATGATTGTTTATTTAAATCTCTTTATTTGCCGGATAAATTGCCTGTGGGTACCGGCATTTGTGTTTTCTCCGGCTAAACCGCCTGTGGGTACCGGATGTTTATGAAAATATGAATGATTATTTATTTAAATCTCTTTATTTTCCGGCTAAACCGCCTATGGGTACCGGCACTTGTGTTTTCTCCGGCTAAAATATGCAAGTTTGCAAGTATAGTTTTTTTTTTTTTTTTTAAAGAAAAATTGAAAAATATAGGTGATAAATACAATGAGTTCAAATCGTCATTGGATGTATACACGAATTAGAAATGGTCTTCTCACGGAGGAGTTTTTGGCTGGTCTTGAAACTTTCATCCAATTTGCTACTAGTCAACATAGTTGGATGGACGGGGAAAGAATTAAGTGTCCATGTAAACAACGCAAGTGTCAAAACACTAAGTTTTTAGATGTGCCAACCGTGAAATTTCACTTAGCAAAATATGGATTTGTGTCGGACTACTATGTTTGGCGCTTCCAGGGTGAGTGCAATGTGAGTGTAGATGTTGATCGAGATGTTGGTGGCCCATCTCAAATGGATAATGAAGAAGAATCTAATGCTTTCCACACAATGGTTATGGATGCTGCTGGTCCTGAATTTAATGTGGATGAAATAGAAGAAACGCCAAATCCCGAGGCCCAAAATTTTTATGACATGCTGAAAGCTGCAGATCAAGAGTTGTGGCCTGGGAGTAAAAAACACTCGCAGTTGTCTCTTGTAGCTCGACTTATGAGCTTGAAATTAGACAATCATAGAAAAATGTTTCAATCAATTCACTGAACTTTTGAAAGAAGTTGTTCCGGAGGATAATCTAGTTCCTGACAACTTCTACGAAACCAAAAGGCTATTACGGGGTATGGGATTGCCGGTTCAAAAGATTGATTGCTGCAAGAACAACTGCATGATATATTGCGAGTCGAATATAGATATGACAACGTGTAAGTTTTGTGCCCACCCTCGATTTAAACAAACTTCTAGTGGTGCTACAAAACGACAGAAAACTAATGTCGCATACAAAAAAATGTATTACTTTCCTTTGCTTCCTCGACTGCAGAGGTTATATGCATCTAATGCCACAACAAATGATATGAAGTGGCATGCAAAGTCAGTTGAAGATGGGATCATGTGTCATCCCTCAGACTCGCTTGCTTGGAAGCATTTTAACGACACTTATCCTGACTTTGCATCTGAAATTCGAAATGTCAGGTTAGGTCTGTGCACCGATGGTTTTCAACCATTTGGACAGTCAGGACAACAATACTCCTCATGGCTTGTGCTAATAACAACGTACAACTTGCCTCCTTGGATGTGTATGAAGGAGGAGTATATGTTCTTGACCGTATTGGTTCCAGGTCCAAAAAATCCAAAAGAGAAGATTGATGTTTTTTTACAACCGCTTATTGTGGAGTTAAATCAATTATGGGAAGTCGGTGTTCAAACATATTATATTTCAAAGAAGTAAAATTTTCAGATGCGAGCCGCCCTTATGTGGACAGTTAGTGATTTTCCTGCATATTCGATGTTATCCGGGTGGAGCACTGCTGGGAGGTTAGCTTGTCCGTATTGCATGGACAAGTCGGATGCCTTCACCCTAAAACACAGTGGTAAGCAATCGTGGTTTGACAATCATAAAAAAATTTTGCCACCGAATCATCCATTTCGCAGGAATAAGACCGCATTCTTTAAGAACAGAGCAGTTTCAACTGAGGCACCGCCTGTTCGGTCAGGATATGATATCCTTGCAGAGATTGAGACTTTAGGCCTTAAGAAGGTCAATGAATTGGATGCAGCTGAAGTTAATGGATTCATTTCCAAAACTTGCGGTTGGAAAAAGTGAAGTATCTTTTGGGATTTGCCGTATTGGAGTTCACACTTGGTACGGCATAATTTGGATGTCATGCATATAGAAAAAAATGTGTTTGATAACGTGTTCAACACAGTAATGGATGTTACTGGAAAAACAAAGGACACATATAAATCTAGAGAAGAGCTGAATGATTATTGTCGGCGGCCTGAGTTGAAGCAAAACCTTGTGACCAGAAAATTCCCTAAAGCTTGTTACACACTTGACAAACCGGCAAGGGAAACATTGTGTGAATGGGTTAGGAATCTCAAATTTCCTGATGGCTATGCATCGAATATGAGTCGATGTGTAGATATGAAGAAGTTGAAGTTGTTTGGTATGAAAAGCCACGACTGTCATGTGTTTATGCAGAGGTTAATACCAATTGCATTTCGTGAGTTGCTCCCGCTAAATGTTTGGAAAGTTCTTACGGAGTTGAGTTTATTCTTTAAGAACCTTACTTCCACTACAATTGCAGTTGAGGAAATGACGAAGCTTGAGAATGACATACCTCTCATTCTATGTAAACTTGAACGTATATTTCCACCTAGTTTCTTCGACTCTATGGAGCATTTACCAACCCACTTAGCTTTTGAAGCAAAGATTGCTGGTCCAGTTCAATATAGGTGGATGTATCCATTTGAGAGGTATAATTTGTATTAGTTGTTTTATATGTTTCCAAACATATAATAACATTGCCACTAATATATGTCAATTGTGTTTAGATACCTTCGAAAATTGAAAAATAATGTCATAAATAAAGCGAAAGTCGAGGGCTCTATATCCAATGCATATTTGGTAGAAGAAGCATCATCGTTCTGTTCATACTATTTTGAGGACCATGTTAGCACGAAGCGCAGAAACGTGCCTCGAAATGCAGATAGTAGTGAATATGTAGTTGATGAACATGAAGAAACTCTTTCTATATTCAAGTATCCGGGTCGAGCATTTGGTAAAGAAAAAGCGAGATATATGACAGATGAAGAGTATAAAGCTGCTCAAATCTATGTGTTATTAAATTGTTCAGAACTGGAGTCATTTATGGAGTAAGAATTCACTTCTGTTCAATTTTCTTATGCATTGTGTTATAAATGTTAACCCACTTAGTTTTTTAAAGGGTTTATATTGACGAGTTAAAGAGGAGTCAACCAAACATTTCCAGTGCTACTATTGATGGTAAATTGGAAAATGAATTTGCAAATTGGTTCAATGACTATGTAAGACTTATATATATATTACGTATATTAAACTTCAAATTATTTAATAAACTTTAACACTTATATTACGTATTATACAGGCACATGATCATTCAAATAACATTTCAAACAAATTTATAAAGGATCTTGCAAAAGGGCCACTAAGATGCGTTAATACCTATTTAGGGTATTATGTGAATGGCTTTAAATTTCACACCATTGGTTATGGTGGAGCTAAAGAAACAATGAATAGTGGAGTTTGCATAAAAGGTACAAACTATAGTGTAGATGAAAGTGATTATTATGGTTGATTGGTAAAAGTTCTACAAGTAGAGTACCCTGGCTTACCAATCAAGAGGACAATATTATTCAAGTGTGAGGGGTTTGACCCAACAAGTGTGGGCATGAAGGTTCATTCTAAGTATAAACTTGTTGAAGTTAATCATAAGCGTAGATTTAATCGCTATGAACCATTCGTTCTAGCAAGGCAAGCCGTTCAAGTTTATTATTGTACATACCCAAGTTTGCGTCGCGACAAACTTGACTGGTGGGCTATTTGCAAAATTAAAGCGAGATCTGAAATAGTAGTTCCTGAATCATCTATATCTACTGAAGAATCACAAATACCTGCACCATTTCAAGAAGAAACTACCGACAATCATGATCTCATGCAAATAGATGAAGACCCTTTGTGTTTAAATGACCCAAATGGTGGGGTGATAGAATTTGATGTCGAACATGGTGACATCGAAGATGAACTTGAGTTAGAGGAAGAAATAGATGACTTAAGTGGAGGTTCAGTAATAGGAGATAGTGATAACGATATTGATAGTTACTACATAGTTTACATAGTAAATGGACATGTTATATTTATATGTTATTTAATTTTATAATATTTTATTATATTTTATTTTAGATGACACGAGGTGGTAGTAGAGCTGGACGCATAAGAGGACGTGGACGCGGTGCATCGGTTACAGTTCCGAGTTCTAGCCCATCATCGTCTGCACTTCCTCCTCCTGTGGCACCTATTGTGGCACCTCCTCCTGCTATAGTATCTCCAGCTATTGTGTCACCTACTTCTATTGGTTCACCACCGGACTTGCCGATTCCATCACCTTCAGACACTACTGCTCCACCCACATCCTCATCAGTTGGAGAACCATCTACTGCTTGTGATTTGCCTATTGTTCATGTAGAGCATGGGAGGTAAAAATATGTTATTATATTTACATTTATGTGTATATTTTTTTTATCTGTTTTGCCTATTGGTGCATCGGTGATTGTTTGTTGTTCCAAGACAATTTTGCATCACGCAATAACAATTTCTATGTTCATGTTCTATGCAAACAGCAATCATAGAAAGTTTTATATATAAATTCACAGAATATATATACGATCAGAACATATAATCAGATGTATAAATTCACAGATCATATAAATATGCAATTTGAAGCATCTGCAAATAATAAGGCTTAGAAAACTCGTAAAAGTACCGTTCACCGGGATTGAGCGTGCTGATAACGTGTTATAATTTTGTTGTTTGTGCCCGTTGGCCTATAGCTCCTAACCGGTGAGTTTCAGGATTGAATCAACAATAAGAAGTAATAGACAAAGAGAAGGGAGTGATATGATTTCATTTCCATGGCTTCCTCTTACAAAAGGATTACACACATATATAATATAGAATAATAATGGAATACATAATGAGACATTAATATGTCTGTTACAAACGTTACAAAGTAATGGCCACCATTAATATTTAATTATAACACCTAAGAAATATAGTTGTAAATATTGTTGGATATGTGCGAAAAATAAAACACATCTAAACTTTATAAAAATATTCATAACAAAATATGAAACATAATTAATTTAATAAAATAATTTGAATAGAAAACTCATTATAAATCGATGTTAAAAATCGCTAGGCGCCCTCTAGGCGCCTGGGGGGCCGCCTAGGAGGTCGGGCGCCTAGCGCCTAGGCGCGATTTTTGCAACAGTGTTATAAATTTCACATCTCACTATTAATATAAAAGAATGATATGTGTGTGTATTAAATATTAAAAAGTTATTAAAAACGTGATTGCGTTGAAGCCTAAGGGAAGGAGTAAAAAAAAAAAACTGTAAAATTGAGTTGATACTAAAAGATTCAAACCCTTGACCTTTACTATTATTAAACATATGGTCTACCAACTAGTCTAACTCATCTCTTATTAATATTTAATAATTTTTTATACTAATACTAAAACATGCACTATATATACATATATACATAAAAAATATTATATATGGGGTGGGGGTGGGAGTGGGGTGAGGGGGGCAGCGACCCCCCTGCCCCCGTTGGCTCCGTCTCTGATCACGGATCCCACATCGGAAGTTTAGAAGAAAAGGGGTGTTGCAACGCCCCTTTAGTTTTACTCTTACTCATCCCATATCGGATGGGCAAGAGTAGAGAAGCCTGATGCCTCTTTATTTAAAGAAGCCTCAGGCTTCTTACAAAGCAGTTTAATTTTTTTTTTTTATATATAAAATGGAGGGTTTTTAATTAATCCAAGTTATATGCTTTATGATAGCTATATTTTAAATTTTAAATTTTTATAATTTAATACAATATATTTGTATATATAATTGTGACAATTATGTAGGTCTAATTAAGCATACCAATAATTAATATTGTTTAAACTTAAATCTTGTATACAATATAATCTATAGTAAACTAAGACTTATTAAAACATGGTAATTTTTGGATTAGTGAATTACATTTATTTAGTTCAAAAAGACTATAAGACTATTCTACTCATTAATTTATGCTATTAATTTGTATTAATATAATAATTTATATTCCACATATTTATATTTGTATAATAATTAAAAATGTAAAATTTAAAACATATTTATTCCATAGAATTAAGTTCCAGTGCGGGTGAATGTTTTCCGTGCGGTTGTGCAGTTTTAAGGTGCGTGAGTTTTGTATTTAAGGTGCGTGAGTCTTGTGCTTAAGGTGCGTGAGTTTTGTGCTTAAGGTGCGTGAGTTTGTGCTTAATGTGAGTTGTTGAAACTTAAGGTGCGTGAGTTTTGTGCTTAAGGTGCGTGTGTTTTGTGCTTAAGGTGCGTGAGTTTTGTGCTTAAGGTGCGTGAGTTTGTGGTTAATGTGAGTAGTTGTTGAAACTTAAAGGTGCGTGTGTTTTGTGCTTAAGGTGCGTGAGTTTTGTGCTTAAGGTGCGTGGGTTTGTGCTTAATGTGAGTAGTTGTTGAAAGTTAAAGGTGCGTGTGTTTTGTGCTTAAGATGCGTGAGGTTTGTGTTTAAGGTGCGTGAGTTTTGTGGTTAAGGTACATGAAGTTTGTGTTTAAGGTGCGTGAGTTTTGTGCTTAAGGTGCGTGTGTTTGTGTTCTTAAGGTGTTTTTTTATGTTCTTAATGCGCGTTTGTTTTGTACTTAAAGTGCGTCAATTTAATGGTTAATGTGTGTCCACCCGCACAACCGCACGGGAAGTATAATTAAATAAATAAAATAATTTATTCAAGTTCTTATATGTTGATTCTTCACTAGATTAATAAATCGTACAATAAATTGAATTGTTTTCACAATTTTAGTGCGTAACAATAATTAAGTTTTATATTGCGTGTCAATAATGCTGGAGAATACGTGTAGTGCAACTGATTATTATTCATCAGTAGTTAATTAATAACTATCATACAAATAGTTATACGTCAGTTCATATAAGTTACAAATGGATCTACACGTTTGCATGCTGCCAAAAGGTTATGTACAGAGGAGTTTACCATTGAGTTTGAGACCTTGGAGTCGCTCTCAAATACAACATGCTGGAGGTCAAGGGACTTGCCGAGCTGGATCCCTCTTATACTCTTTTTTTGTTGTTGTTGTTGTTGATGTTGTTGCTGCTGCTGCTGTTGCATGCGTGCACACATAAATATGTATAAATATTAATTGTGTATTAGAGCAACTACAACAATGGTTTTTTCTTTATTTTTTGTAGAGATTAAAAAAAATAGAATAAGGTTTTTGCACAAATGAAAAACATAATTTTTATGAGATTTTTTTTTCCTGCAAATTAAAGTTTTTTATGAACTCCAAGAGATAGCCAACTGACGTACAAATTGCGCATTGCCGCTCCCATCATGGTGCATGTAGTGCATGCATCGTTGTGCTCTATCTCTCCAGCTTTGCTACTACAACCAAACCTCTTTTAAAAAAAAAAAAAAAAAAAAAAAAAAAAAAAAAGAGTTAATTCCATTTTTAATTAGTTCTACATTTATTGGTGATAGTCCACTTTTAGACATTTTTTTTAGAACATTCCTTTTGGGTCATAGTATTATTGTGACATAACTATTTTTGGTTATATGTCAACAAATTTGTTGAAATATCGTTAAATACAATAATATTTCGATCCTTTATATATATATATATATATATATATATATATATATATATATATATACAAAGTGGAATTCACACGCTATATTTTTATTTTTATTTTTATTTGAAAAAATCATAACATAAGATATAAATATCCTTGTATTTTACAAAATTTAAACGATTTTATTGATGGAAGACCAAAAATGATCATGCCACAATAATACTATGATCAAATGAGGATGTATATAAAGAATTACTAGAAGTGAATTATTTCCTCTAAATATAGAACAAAAAATGAAATTAACTCAAAATAAATAAATAAATAAATAACATTTGAGGATTTGCTTTAACTTAACTAATTAGCTCATTTTGATTGTACGTAACATTTGTCAAAGTGCTGGAAATTCCGTATACCGATACCATCTACTTACTAAATGCTACTATATATATAGTTCTAGAAACAATTCAATTCATATCAGTATATATCACAATCTTTTTGAGAAAAACCAAAGCAACGATATATTTAATATAAACCAAAATAGTCATCCAATACAGAGGAGGAAATGAAAAGGGGAATATAGTCAAAAAATTCCAGAACTCCCTCGCCAGAATTACTTAAAGCATACTTTGCTAAATTGTGAGACGGAACATTTGCCTCACATTTTGCAAAAACAAAATTAACTAATGGAAGTTGCTTCAGCTGCATACGAATGTCATTTATAATAGCTCCAAAAGGTGTGCAATGCTGACCTGTGAACACAGCATTTTTCACCACTTGTGCATCAGTTTCAAGCACTACCCGAGACCACCCGTTCTTTTTAATCCAACTCAAAGCTTCACGGGCACCAATGGCCTCCGCCTCCTTGACAAAGTAGATTCCCTTGATCATAGAGATAGCTGCTCCCATCACCACGCCTGCAGCGTCACGGAGCAGCCAGCCGAAGCCCATACTATGTGCATCAAAATCCAAAGCCACATCGATGTTAAGTTTATAGCAACCTAGTGGGGGAGGCCTCCAAGCCGTTACCGGGGATGGAGTATGCAGCGCATTCATCATGGTAGGTTGATGGGGTTGAGCAGTTTTCCAATCATGTACATAGGCCAAAACTACACGTACCATCGTTCTAGAATCCATGCATTGATTGTTCCAAATCATTGAGTTGCGGTTCTCCCAAATTGCCCAGCAAATAGTTACCACCTTTTCCACCATATTAGAAGGTAATTCTAACCACACTTCATCAACCCACAGCCCGATTGAACCTGGTGATTCCATAGGCCACCCCATTTGAATCTCCTGCCAACACGAATGGGCAAAGCTACAATCTGCGAACAAGTGGATCGCTGTTTCAGGTTCATCTCCACATAACGGGCACATCAAATCGCAAGCTACCTGTTTAACAAGCAATGCATCAGTAGTCGGCAACTTCAAAGCACACATGGCCCAAAAAAAAAAACATTTTATCTTCAGGGGTAGATGTAGGTTCCAAACAGCAGTCCATGGCAACTTGTAATGCTGTTCCAAGTTACCAAAGGCCAACCTATAAGCACTTTTAACCGAGTATAGCCCATTGTCTTCCCCTCCCCAATACAGCACATCAGGCATAGGTTCATTAGGTAATGGCAGATTTTGAATCAGGTTAACGTCTCTTAGTTCAAAAATATCACGCAGCAGATCACTGTCCCATTTGTTTCTGTCTACACAGAAGAGGGACCGAACCAAAGGTGCATGTAAGTAATGCTGTTCCTCAGTCACAACATAAGGGTTATCAGAATCTGGAAGCCAAGGGTCCCCCCATACTCTTACCGTGCCACCATCTCCTATCCTCCATCGTGCACCCTCTTTCAACAACCCCTGGGATTCCCTAATACTAGACCATACAAAGGACGGATTAGAGCCCACACCTGCTTCTAAGAAGGAACACTTTGGAAAGTAGCGAGCCTTAAACACCCGTGTGACTAACGCCTCCGGGTTAGTTGAAAACTTCCATCCTTGCTTACCCAACATAGCTAGATTCATCTCCCTCACTCTTCTAAATCCCATTCCCCCATACTTCTTTGGTTTGCATAGGGCACCCCAAGTACTCCACCGAATCCCCTTACCCCCTTTCCCTTCACAACCCCACCAAAAGGAGTTCATTAGCCGCTCAATGTCCTCACTAATCCCCTTAGGTAATAAGAAAACATTCATCGCATAGTTTGGGATGCTTTGAAGGACAGTTTTAAGAAGGACTTCGTGCCCAGCCTGGGACAAATAACGGTTCCCCCAATGCGTGATTCTAGCCCGAACTTTCTCCTTAATGAACCCTAAAATCTCCTTCTTCCGTCTCCCTACAAACCCCGGCAACCCCAAATATCTCCCCCGGCCCTGCTGTTCGTGAACTCCCAGGGTCTTACATACAGCCTCCTTATCCTCCCTGTGCACGTTATTTCCAAAAATAATTGATGTCTTTGTAAAATTAACCTGTTGACCACTTGCACCCCTGTACTCCTCTAAAGTATCTCTTAAGAACCTCGCTTCAAATCTGTTTGCCCGAAAGAATAACAAACAGTCATCCGTGAAAAAAAGATGAGAGATAGACGGCGCGTGTCACGCTACACAGATCCCATGAAACACCCCTTCCACCTCCAAATCTCTCAACATGGCACTCAGACTCTCAGCCACTATAATAAAGAGACACGGGGATAAAGGATCCCCTTGCCTTAGCCCTCGCTCAGGAACAATTGGACCCCATTGTGATACCCTGATTTAAACTAAGGAAAATAAGTATTTAATTGGGAAATGGTATTAATCTAAGTACAAATGAATAAATAAATATTTTGTATATATTGTGTTTTTATTTATAAAGATACGGTATGTAGTATATTTTATATATAAGTATATATAAGTATTTATATATATATATATATATATATATAAGTATAGAAATTATTTGTGTATATAATTGTGTGTACTCTAGGATATTTATATATTAAATTAATTCTTTTTACACTTATAAGATTAAGAATGTGGACCTAGTAGTGACCACATTCATTTGACATGTGGATAATTAGTTGGTTAACAAAATCACTACAATCACTCCTCCATTTGCCATAAATCTTGTTTTTTCCTTTATCTTTCCTTCCTTCTGATGGGGACCAAGACGTAACAATTTTTATCCATTCTTTTCTCCTTGGACGAGATCTTCATCAGCCATTCCCTTTTCCCTTGCCGAAAATTATCCAGATATTTCTTTAAAAGAAAAAAAAATTCTTCATCAACAATTAGAGTATCAAGTTTTTGAAGAAATGATATTATAGAAGATCAGAGAAAGTGTAGGCTTGAAGTTCCTTGATGATTTTTGGAGGAAATTCAAGTAAGTGTTTATGTCCACTTCTTTATTCTACTCTGTAAATATGTATGTTTTTCTGATGTACTGAGAAATATAAGTTTTATGGCATATGAGCAAATTTGATTGTTTAATATGTGAGGTTGTTTGGTAAAGTGTACATATGAATATATATAATTTCTGTTCAAAGGAAAAAATAGTTTCATTTTCATGCAGTACGCATGTACGCATTTCTATATAAATTTATATGTACTTTTTCAAGTAAAGTATATATGTATATAAATTTCTGCTATTCGTATGTATATTAAAAATAATATTAATAATTTATTCTATTTTCATAATTGAATTGTATGTAAATATATATGTGAATGTATATATGAATGTTCGTATTTTAAAGTGGTAAAAAATTATTAAATTGTGCATGCATATATTGTTTGCTATGTGGTCTTCATCTTTGTGAAATTTGTGATATTTGAAACGAGAAATTATTTGGTTGATATGTGTGGCAAATTTGGATGTATGTATATATTATTGGTACACGTCGTAATTTGAAGGTGAATGCGTATATAGTATGTTAAGTGGTACAATTGTGGGATATTATAAATCTATTGAATATGATTAGAGAAATATTTTGGAGGAAATTATTTTGGAGAAAATGCTATTTTTGGAGAAATGTATTTATATGTGGAGAAATGGTTTATTTTAAAGAAATCAGAATGTTGTGTGGTGTTCAGTAAAAGAGAGTTGTTGTTCACTTGGACCAATTACTACTCATCGGGCTTGGAATCCCATGAGGGTGTATCACATAGGTTATGATCCAGTTTCCAATATTGGTTGCGGGGTAGTCAGCAAGAGAAAGTTTGATTACTTGGATCATATACTACCCAGTGGCTTGGAATCTGCTGGGGGTGTGCACATAGGTCTTGGTTCAGATTCCAAATGGATTTTGAAGAGATGGTTATTTCTCCATATATAAATATTAATCCTCCATGTGTATGTACGAAAATTGATTTTTGAAAAGTATATCTCCACGTATATTTTGAAAAGGTTTATTATATAAAAAAAAAAAACTATTTTTTACAGGGTGGAGTAAACTTTACTTAGCAAAGTGTTGCTAACTTTGTTTGTTATTTTTGTATATCTTGAAAATTATATGTATACAGGTAATTGATTTTGGATGATGAAGAAAGAGAGCTTGGCTATAAGTTTGATCAAATTGATAGATTATTTTCAAGAAGAAAGACTTTGTGATAGTTAGTTATTGTATTATTGTTTATATTATTTGGTAATTTTTAACCTTAGCACTTAGGTTGTTGGTTGCCTAAGTGTGGCGGTAACACCCATTTTATTTTGGTTAGTTAATGCTTCCGCTATGATTTTAGTAAAATGTAAATTAAGGAAAAAATTTTAAGGAAATTTTGGATATGAAAATTGGGGTGTTACAAATTGGTATCAGAGCATTTCGAAACTTTGGGAACCTAGGGTATTAAATTTTGGATATAGGAAGTACAAGAGCCTAGGTTGTGAATTTTTGAGGATATAAGAAAATAGAATTGACTAGGAATTTAAGATTCTGGAAATTTCGCAGTAAGGATGTGTGGTGTTGTATAATTTTTTCATGTTATCTTCGATGATTGCTAATATTTGCAGGTGGTGGTATATGACTCGGTGAGAATTGGAAAATTTGGAGGTAATACTTTATGTTATAGTTGAAATAAAATATTTGGAATTGGTGATTTTATGGACGTGATGTATTATGGTGAAAGTTGGAGATGTTAGCGCTTAATTACTTATTCTGGAGCTATTTTATTAAGGTATTCTTTTAAGTTACGAGGACGTAACTATATTTTTAAGGAGGGTAGAGTTTAACACCGTGTTTTCTTGGTAAAGTGTGCAACTAGAAGATGTAGTCGTGTTTCCTTTCTGAATTGGGTTTAGCTTAGGAGCTTTGGGGACGAAGCTTTCTTTTAAGGAGGGTAGATTGTGATACCCTGATTTAAACTGAGGAAAATAAGTATTTAATTGGGAAATGGTATTAATCTAAGTACAAATGAATAAATAAATATTTTGTATATATTGTGTTTTTATTTATAAAGATACGGTATGTAGTATATTTTATATATAAGTATATATATAAGTATTTATATATATATATAAGTATAGAAATTATTTGTGTATATAATTGTGTGTACTCTAGGATATTTATATATTAAATTAAGGGAAAATGGCACTTTTTCCCCCTTTGTTATATACTTATAGCACTTTTTCCCCCTAAATTATTTAAGTGGCAGTTTTCCCCCCTGATATATTAAATGGACATATTTACCCTTAAAATAAATATTTCATTTATTTTTCTTCTCCAACAAATTATAACCACGATTTGAAAAAATAAAATACATTAAGTGTTAAATTCAAAATATTTTAAAAATAAAAAAATAAAATTTTAAAAGAAAGTTTGAACCAACCGTTCAAATTGGATCCAAAATCGTGAACCGACGGTTCAAAATAAAACTCAAATCGCGATTATATATACCTATATGTGAGAGTCAATATAAATGCAGGGAAAAACATACACTATTTGCAAATATTATAATTCTAATTTAAGCTATTGCTAGTAGTTGTTCTGATTTGAACCTCCGGTTCACGGTTCAGGATCCATTTTTTTCCAGTTCACGATTTTAATAAACGGAAATCCAAATATTGGGTTATCTTATGAATCATAATTGAAATTTTTTAATTTGATTGCTATAGTGTTTGGTTCAGTTCGAACCGAACCGTGGTCATCCCTACGTATAAGTAATAATTTGGTGAACAAGAGAAAAAAATAAAATATTTGTTTTAAGGGTAGAAATGTCCATTTAATATTATCAGGGGGAAAAATCACCACTTTTATAATAATTGAGGGGGCAAATGTGAATGCATGAATAACTCAGGGGGAAAAAGTGCTATAAGCATATAACACAGGGGGAAAAAGTGTCATTTTCCCTTAAATTAATTCTTTTTACACTTATAAGATTAAGAATGTGGACCTAGTAGTGACCACATTCATTTGACATGTGGATAATTAGTTGGTTAACAAAATCACTACAATCACTCCTCCATTTGCCATAAATCTTGTTTTTTCCTTTATCTTTCCTTCCTTCTGATGGGGACCAAGACGTAACAATTTTTATCCATTCTTTTCTCCTTGGACGAGATCTTCATCAGCCATTCCCTTTTCCCTTGCCGAAAATTATCCAGATATTTCTTTAAAAGAAAAAAAAATTCTTCATCAACAATTAGAGTATCAAGTTTTTGAAGAAATGATATTATAGAAGATCAGAGAAAGTGTAGGCTTGAAGTTCCTTGATGATTTTTGGAGGAAATTCAAGTAAGTGTTTATGTCCACTTCTTTATTCTACTCTGTAAATATGTATGTTTTTCTGATGTACTGAGAAATATAAGTTTTATGGCATATGAGCAAATTTGATTGTTGAATATGTGAGGTTGTTTGGTAAAGTGTACATATGAATATATATAATTTCTGTTCAAAGGAAAAAATAGTTTCATTTTCATGCAGTACGCATGTACGCATTTCTATATAAATTTATATGTACTTTTTCAAGTAAAGTATATATGTATATAAATTTCTGCTATTCGTATGTATATTAAAAATAATATTAATAATTTATTCTATTTTCATAATTGAATTGTATGTAAATATATATGTGAATGTATATATGAATGTTCGTATTTTAAAGTGGTAAAAAATTATTAAATTGTGCATGCATATATTGTTTGCTATGTGGTCTTCATCTTTGTGAAATTTGTGATATTTGAAACGAGAAATTATTTGGTTGATATGTGTGGCAAATTTGGATGTATGTATATATTATTGGTACACGTCGTAATTTGAAGGTGAATGCGTATATAGTATGTTAAGTGGTACAATTGTGGGATATTATAAATCTATTGAATATGATTTAGAGAAATATTTTGGAGGAAATTATTTTGGAGAAAATGCTATTTTTGGAGAAATGTATTTATATGTGGAGAAATGGTTTATTTTAAAGAAATCAGAATGTTGTGTGGTGTTCAGTAAAAGAGAGTTGTTGTTCACTTGGACCAATTACTACTCATCGGGCTTGGAATCCCATGAGAGTGTATCACATAGGTTATGGTCCAGTTTCCAATATTGGTTGCGGGGTAGTCAGCAAGAGAAAGTTTGATTACTTGGATCATATACGGTCAGTGGCTTGGAATCTGCTGGGGGTGTGCACATAGGTCTTGGTTCAGATTCCAAATTGATTTTGAAGAGATGGTTATTTCTCCATATATAAATATTAATCCTCCATGTGTATGTACGAAAATTGATTTTTGAAAAGTATATCTCCACGTATATTTTGAAAAGGTTTATTATAAAAAAAAAAAAACTATTTTACAGGGTGGAGTAAACTTTACTTAGCAAAGTGTTGCTAACTTTGTTTGTTATTTTTGTATATCTTGAAAATTATATGTATACAGGTAATTGATTTTGGATGATGAAGAAAGAGAGCTTGGCTATAAGTTTGATCAAATTGATAGATTATTTTCAAGAAGAAAGACTTTGTAATTGTTAGTTATTGGATTATTGTTTAGATTATTTGGTAATTTTTAGCCTTAGCACTTAGGTTGTTGGTTGCCTAAGTGTGGTGGTAACACCCATTTTATTTTGGTTAGTTAATGCTTCCGCTATGATTTTAGTAAAATGTAAATTAAGGAAAAAATTTTAAGGAAATTTTGGATATGAAAATTGGGGTGTTACACCCATTTCCTCCCATCAATCAAAACATTATAGCGGACAGTATAAACACACTCCTTCATCCAGCCAATCCAACGGTCACCAAAGCCCAGCTTTTTTAAGACTTGTCCTAGGAAACCCCATTCGACTCGATCAAAAGCCTTACTCATGTCAACCTTTAAAGCACAATAGCCACCTCTACTACCCTTGTTTCGAGTTAAGGCATGAGTAGACTCAAATGCAATCAGAACATTGTCAATAATTGAACGACACGGAATGAAAGCACTTTGAGCATGTGATATAATAGAATCAAGCACCCCCCAAAACCTATTAGCCAAGACTTTTGCTAGGATACGATAAAACACGTTACAAAGAGATATGAGGAGAAAATCAGACATCAACTCAGGGTGTTTTGTTTTTGGAATCAAGACAATGTGGGTTTCATTTATTAAAGTAGGTAACTGACTCGAGTCAAGGAAATTATGGCAGAAAAGATATACCTCATCTCCCAGGATATCCCAATGCAGCTGGAAAAAGGCTGGGGACAAACCATCGGGGCCTGGTGATTTGTCCGGATGCATAGAGAACACAGCTTCCCGAACCTGCACTTTGATAGGTATGGCTGGTTCTTTGCACTGTACCACTGATAGCGGTTCCTTTGTTTGGCTACAAACTAAGTTAGAGGACTGGAGTGGTGACTCCAATTCTAAACGTGGAGGTTCCAGTTTGCTCTCTTTGATTTCTTCTTTCTTCAAGGCTGGTTTGAGAGCTTGCTTCGATCTCTGTTGAATTTCTTCTACTTGTTTTGGAAGTAGAGGCTTAAGCACATGTATAAATCTATTATAGGTGACATTGCATGTGTTGTTGAGTGCATTATAATAAAAATGTCTATCATGTTGCCATGACCTTCCAAGAGAACACAGCTTCCCGATCCTCCGCAGGCGTAACCGGCCTCTCTAAGATTTTATTCTGCTTGGTGGAAATTTTCGCTTGCACACAGTCTACAACCTGCCTTATTCCTCCCTCACTACTCGTAAACAATTGTGTAAAATAGTCCACGACTAGCCTCTCAATACCACTCTCTTCAGTGACCAACTCACCTCCCGGCTCCCTCAACCCCGTTATCCTGTTCCTACGCCTTCTCCCGTTCATGGATTTATGGAAGAAGCGACTATTACAATCCCCCCCCCCCCCCCCCCCCCCCTTGTACCACCATTCCTTTGCTCTCTGTTTTAGCCGTCGACAATAGGCATTCTGGAGCACAAAATACTGCCGTTGGATTTCAATAAACTCCCTCACCCCCTCAGAGTCTACAGCCCCTCTCAAAATCCCCATCCGCTCTCTACACCTCGCAATCTCCCTCCCCTCTTTGCTTGACTGTTGTCTACCCCATTCCCACACATGTCTGCCGCAAGCCGCAAGGCGTTCCGCAATAGGATTGCCGTCAAGTGACGCCCAGGCATTTTCCACCACCCCTTTGCATTCTGGTAAATGACCCCATGAATTCTCAAACCGTGGCCTCCTCCTATAGTGTCTGTTGCCAATCGTGTTCGTCTCCAACAGTAGTGGCATATGATTACTGCTACTGCCCTCAATAGACCAAGCCCTTGCTTCTGTGAAAAGGTCCATCCAATTGCCCGATACCAGTATTCTATCGAGTTTCTCCCTCACCCAATTCTCAGTTCCCCGCCCGCGGTCCCATGTGTATTGATATCCCTCGAAGGGAAAGTCGAACAAACCACTTGCCCTAACTGCCTCTCGAAAACCCCTCATCAGCCATTGAGGGTGAGGCACCCGCCCCATCTTTTCTCTGGCATCCAATATGTCGTTCAGATCCCCCATAAGAACCCAGGGGAGGTCATTTAAAGAGGAGAGGTACCTTAGAATATTCCAAGAGATATGGCGTTGGTGACGTTTAGGACTACCATAGAATCCTGTGAACCGCCATCGGTTTCCATTCTGCCGAACAACCGTGTCGATGTAATGGTTGGAGTAGCCCACGACCTCCACATCTAAGCCCCCGTTCCACAACAGAGCTAAGCCACCGCCCCTTCTCGTCGCCTCAACAGTAAGGCAATTTTCGTATTTTAATTTAATTCGGACTTGTTCCATCTTCGACGCATTACTTAAAGTTTCACACAAAAAAAGAATGTCGGGCTTGTATTTGTTTACAAAGCCCAACAACACATGAACTGCCATAGAATTCCCCAGCCCACGGCAGTTCCAGCTGAAATAACTCATTGGGCCGGGTGGGCCTGACTATCAGAGCCCACCTCATCAGAATTAGTCTGACATTCTGTGACCATTGGGCTAGCCCAATCATCAAGTCTTTCATCATGGCCTACCCTGCGCCTTTTCTGGTCAACTAGTATCACCCCCTCATATTCAGAGTAATTACCACCACTATTTTGAACCTCAGTGCGCCCATTTCTGGCTTCCTTAGAAGTCGGGGGTAACAGAGAAGTCTCAACTACCCATTGCATTAAATTTTCATTATTCGCGACTGTTACGGTTGCCCCACTCTTCGCCTGCGCTCCCCCCTTTGCGACATCAACGACAGGATCCTCAAGGACCAGCCATGGATTTGTCGGCACCACCGCGACAGACTTCCGCCCGCCGGCTCTCAACCATGTGCCGAACGGCTTATCGGAACTCCCAACTGGCTTGTCAACATCAACTGGGCAAAATTTGTCAGCATGGCCAATAATGCCACAAGTGAAGCAAAACGACGGTAGACGTTCATAGCGCAGATCAATCCAGAACCAGTCTGCACCAGGTCTTTTCATCTTCATTTTTGCCTTCAAAGGTTTTGAAACATCAATTTGTGTACGAACACGCATGAAGGAGCGTTCTGTACCATCGAAGTTTCGTTAGTCGGCTTGCTCAAACACACCGATGTAGCTGCCAACTACTTTCGCAACTTTCTCCGACATAAAGCCACCAGGAAGATTGTGCACTTGAACCCAGAAAGAAGCCGTGGTCAAAGGTACTATTAACGGGTCATCACCATCCTTCAGGCGGCGGAGGACAACAAGATTTTGATCAAAAGTCCACAGGCCGTCCGTAAGGACTCTCGAAACATCCTTTTCACAGTAGAAGATAAAGAGAAACCGATTATAGCCCAGGTCCCGTACCATTACCCCCTTCACCAGCCGCCATGCCTTGGCCATGACGTCTCGGAAGATCACCAGTTTGATCAATCTATCAGTAACAACTCGTCCAACGATCGCGAACCTATAATCAAAAGTCTGTTGTGGTTCGTCGTCGATCTCCACGATGACGCCCTCATCATCGTCGATAATGGATAAAGCTTCGCAGGCATCGGTTATGGCACTAGTACTACCCCTTTCCATGTTGCCAGAAAAAACACAAGGAAACTCACCAAAAGCGAGAGAGAAGCTCTACACGTTTAGAACGGAGAGAGAGAAAAAAATTGTACAATCATTTAGTAATAATTGTAGTATATCACAATCTTAAGACATTTAAAAATATGTTTGAAGCTGTCCCATAGAGATAGCTCTTTGGTAGACCATTTGATCTAAAGTCACTAATGCTCCCCAAGCTGATTAACAATAATCTCCCAGAGATTTAAAAATACTTCATTTGTCTCTAATTAATTGTCTCATTTGCTTTTTGCACGATTTTTAATATAACGTAACAAATGTTACTAGCTTTTCAATTTTGTTCTCAAAAGTAGGTATTGTTTGTACAAAGTATAATTGTACTTACCTCTAAAAATTAGAAAAGTCAAAAGGGTAAATTGGGAAATGTAAAGTGATAGGTATGTTCAATTTTGTAAAGATGACACTATTTTGAGACAAACTAAAAAGAAAAGTAAGACAAGTAAAATGGGACAGAGGGAGTATATTTTTTAAAGTTGCCCGTGAAGCTAACTCAAGTGGGAGCATTATGCTGTGAACCCGTGTGTCCACCATGTTCATGGTGCACCATGTTCATGGTGGACACATTGTAAATTCATAATTTCTATACTGTAGATTCATATTTTTATACTGTAGATTCATAATTTCTATACTGTAGATTCATAAAATTTATAATGTAGATTCATAATTTCTATAGTGCACATTCATAATTTATGTACTGTAGATTCATAACTTTTATACTATACATTCATAATTTCTGTATTGTAGATTCATAATTTCTATACTGTAGATTCATAATTTCTATATTGTAGATTCATAAAATTTATAATGTAAATTCATAATTTCTATACTGCATATTCATAATTTCTGTACTGTAGATTCATAATTTGATAACTATGTATTCATTATTTGATAACTATACAGTTTAGAAATTATGAATTTACAGTACATAAATTATGAATGTGCAATATAGAAATTATGAATCTACAGTATAGAAATTATGAATGTACGTGTCCACCATACTCAACGCAGCTTTTTGAGAAAATCATTTTTGTATGTAATCATCTATCAGCTAACAATTAATTTATCAAACATCTTTCTACAATATCAGCTAATGTTATCAACTAGTCAAATTCACTTACCCAATCAATTAACCACTATCAATTAACAATTATTTACCAAACACCTCAAAATGGCAAATTATGTTGTGCAATCGTGTGCATCATGCATGGTGCACATTGTTCTATGTTCATTATTACTGAACTATATGTTCATAATTATAAAACTATGTATTCATAATTTTTTAACTTCATATTCATAATGATTGAATTCTATATTCACAATTACAGAACTTTATGTTCATATTCCCAATTGTTGAACACTGCATTCACAAATCACAGAATTATATGTTCATAATTTAATAACTATACATTTTAGAAATTATGAACCTACAGTACAGAAATTATTAATCTACAGTATAGAAATTATGAATCTACTGTATAGAAATTATGAATCTACTATATTTAAATTATGAATCTACGATTTATAAATTATGGATCTACAATATAGATTTTATGAATCTACAGTATAGAAATTATGAATCTACAGTATAAAAATTATGAATCTACAATATAGAAATTATGAATGGGATAAGAGTCCAATAGACCCTCCAACTATATAGCAAAGTTCAATTAAACCCTCGAACTAAAAAAAATCTTCAATTAAACTCTTAACCCTGTTAAAATAGTGCATTTAACCTATTTGACCTATAATAACATGTAACCTTCAAGTCACCTGCCACGTCAATTAATATTTTAAGGTTATTTTTTTTTAAAAATAAATAAATTAATTATATTATAAACAAATTAAAAATAAAATAAAAACTAAAACTAAAATAAAATAAAAAAAACCCAAGGGGCAGGCTGGCAGCTTACCCAGCCTGCCGCCATGGCTTCTCCATGAACGGAGAAGCTTCGTTCATGGACTAGAAGCCATGGCTTCTCCATGGACGGATGTTCTCCGTTCATGGAGAAGCCAACATGCTTCTCCGTCCAAATTTGGACGGAGAAGTTCGCTGGCTTCTCAAACAGAGAAGCCATGGCTTCTCTTCTCCATGAACGGAGAAGAAAAGCCAGCGAGCTTATCTTTCAAATGTAACGGCAGCATCGAACGATGAATCCGGCTGCTTATTCACCGCTGGCGACAACGAACGGAGAGTCCGACGGCGAGGATGAATACCGCAGCTTTTTTTTTTAAAAAATAAAAATAAATTTAGGGATAAAGTACAAATAAGTCACTGAACTATCTGGGAAATAGCAATTAAGCCATCAAACTCAAATAAACCACAGAACACGTAAAAAAAAGAGCAAATAAGCCATTGAACTCAGAAAAAAAAAGAGCAATTAACATTTTTAACAGGTAACCTCTAGGTTTTTGTTAACTGGATTGCCAAATGTTTATTTTATTTGCGTTTCTTTTATTACAATCCACCTACATGTAATATATTTTAAAGTAATTACAATTAAAATAGTTTTGTCTTGTCAAGATTTGATTGATTGATTTATTTATTATTATTATTTGTCACTGGATCTTCTGTTTAAAAAATAATAATATAAATAAATAAATTATTATTTTTAATTTGACAGGCTTTTGCGGGCCGGCCCGCGAAGCCCGCGGGCTTAGAAATATACAGCCCAAGCCCGCCCCATGCGAGCTTGCAGGTCTCGCGGGCTGGCCCGTGGGCCATCACTTAAATTAAAAAAAACATTAAATAGTATATAAATATGTTAAAACCGTTTGAAATATGGCATTATTTATTGGTCGTTCTTTCGCATCCTCACGGTGTATGATACACCTCAATGCACCGAAAACTTCCATAAAATCCATAAGCCTCGTCCAAATCTCCCGGATCGATACCGCACATTGAGCAGAACTATAGAAGGGTGATCAAAGCTAGGGTTCAACAGCACACTCTATTTCTCTCTCGGCTTCATATTTTCCCTCTACAGTTCTCGTTTGTGTATAATACATATATAAATATGTATGTTTGCTGGACTTGGAGGCAATTTAGTAATTCATAAATATGTATGAATTGATGATTTAGTTTTAGTAATTGTTTGATAGAGTTTGAGGTGGATGGAGACAGGAGAAGCGAAAAACTACGTACTCTAGGAATTATTGAATTAAAAATTGGCGAAGGATTATTGAATTATTGTATTTCTCCCTTTTTGCGTATTCTTAGATAGTCAGATCTACACACTGTCTAATAATTAAGATACTATATATATGGTTTTAAAAAAAAGATATCATATATATATAATTTTTTTTTTTTTTTTTAAATATGACCTGGCTTGCGGGCCGGCCCGCGCAGGCTCTGGCCCTTCGCGGGCCATGTCCGTTAGGTCCGCATTTTCGCGAGCCTAATTTCTTGCGGCCCTAACCCGCCCCATCGCGGGGCGGGTGCGGGCTAACCCGCGGGCTTCGGCCCACTTTGACACCCCTACCAAACATAAACATCATAAGTCTACAATCCATCAAATAAACATCATAATAATTATAAGAGTTTAGACTACTAGATCTACTAAGTTAGTCTAACTCGATCATCTCTCAAATGCTGGGCCCACTTGAAAGGGGTTTTGCAAAATAACACGTAGACAAGTAGGAAAACACCCGTTAGCACGAGGCTAAGTATAATCACACTCAACCCTGTAAAGTACTGCAGTATATACATTGGAAAAACATTTTTGCACAAACTCTAATCAAGCAATCTCAACACTTATACAACTTTTAAGGTACATCACAGACTTTCTATATGCTCGCAACCTATAATATCAACAGGCATGCTTCAAATATAAATAACTCATCAACATAAACACTCCAACACATATTTCTCATAACAAAACTCATCATAACGAACTCATGCTAATAAGCAATTGCATGCTATCAATCCATACGAAATTATCTTCATGCTTTCAAGTTCTCATCTTGCAAACTAGATATATAAGACATCAAAATGCAACTATAGCGATCATGCTCAATATACAATCTTGGTTAATCATTCTCATTATGCAATCTAGTGCAATACTATACTCGAATGCAATCTCGTGAAAACACTATCATTATGCAACCTCGTGCAATACTATAAGTATACTCGTACACTCGTTTGTAAAATAGAATACTTTTCTATGGAGGTCTCTTTGAGCCACAAGGACTCGCTTGCTTTCTTTCTCTTCTTAGTGTCGCAATGACTCGCTTTCTTTCTTTCGTTTCTTAGAGTCACAATGACTCGCTTTCTTTACTAATGGAGGAGGTAGGAACTTCACCGTAGCGTGAACGAACCTATCCCGGTACGACTTCTAGCTGACCTATACTCCCGCTCATCAACCGAACCACTCTCTTGGTTCTAAACTCATCTCTGTGGAATCAGGTATCAAACTTTTAGCGTGCACACCCCCTAACCAGGATTCCAAGCCTGGCGGGCAGTTTCTAACCTCGTAACGTGGGAATACGCCGCGTTACATATACTGGGACTGCAATGTCCATTTCTTTCTTCCGAGAGGACGTAGTCCAAACGGGGTCCTCCAAAACCTCACTGATATATATATATATATATATATATATATATATATATATATATATATATATATATATATCATGCACCAAACTTATGCATGACACATCTCAACAACTTCTCAATGCAACAAGGTAATGATATACCACATGCTCATGAATTTTTTTGAAAGTAATACTTAGACTTACGTTGGCCTCTTATGCACTTTTTAAAACATGATATACTTGGAATGCAATTTACTGTACAACATGCTTCAATTCTATATATACCACATTGAACTCTCAAGAGCATACAATCATGCTAGTTTGCTAAAAGACATGCTCTGTACATTTCTACCATCAAAATAGGCTTCAACTTCTATTGAACATACACCACATTATAGTCATGCTTTTCTAATAATTCTTATTCACAAAGTGTTCATGCTTCTCTATTCAATACACAAATAGCATCAGGAGGATAAAACAAAGCAATTCTCAAAGGCAGAGGACTCAACAATGTTACTGTGAAGCAATTTCATCACAAATTCCATCATAACATGCTCATTTCTAATCCAAATCCAACGAAATCAAAGCCCAAACGTGCGTCAAGATGGCCCCGGGGTACCGAGCCACAAGGGCACGTGACACTTGGTCTGAAACGACATGTAGCTTAGCCACAAGGACCCGGCCACTGCACAGGAGAAACGCACGGACCATGGGGCGTGGCTCAGCACAACCCGCCCCCTCAGGCCGTTAGCTTGCCCGGCCCTAGGCAACGGCCCTCTCCTAGGGCCGTTCCCTAGGCCCGACCGGCCACGGCTCTAGCCAACGGTCCCCTTGTTGGGCCGTTGGCTGGGGCCATTGCCTCATCTGGTGCACACTGCCTGTGCACCAGATGATCTCTTTTCATTTGTGAATCAATCTCGGACAACTCCAACACATCCAAAACATTATCAACACATCATAGACATGTAATAGATCACTTCATAGCCCAAACACATCAAAAATCTAGCATTTCTACTCATTTCTACCTAAGAAACAAAGCTTCATAGAGCCAAAACTTAAAGTGGGAGTCCATGGGGTTATACCTCTTCTTGTTCTTCCTCCTTGTGTGGATCTCAGCCTACTCTCCACTCAACTTCCACCACTTCCTTCACCACTGTGAATGTTGTGCTCTTCTATCGGGCAAAGCTTGGAGAGACATGGGATTGAGATTCAGGAATGAGGAGTGAACAGTGTGGGTTTTATAGGGTGCAAAACCCTAGGTTGATGCTCAATGATTGGGTGAGGGTAAAAATGGTAAAAGTTGGCTAAAGAATGCATCAGGCAAAGGCAAAGGCATTTGGGAGCTTGTGGTTCACCAAGCAACATGGACCCAAGTCTAGAAGGAAAGATTTAAATAGTTTGGGGTCAAAATAGATTTTTCCAAAGATGATTTCTAAACAAACACTTGGTTCAGGTTTCTGCCGATCTCACTTAGATAGGTTTCTCAGTTTAAAAACATGGTACGCAAAGTGTCCAAAAATTTAGGATTTTGGAATTAAAATAAGTTCCGGTGTTGAATTAATTTAAAATGTAACTCAAAATAATTTATTCAAACACCAATTTATCTCAAAAAATTGTAATGGAGTGAAAATGGCAAATTTGGAATTTCTTAAAAATTGGATTTATAAAATTAAATTTTGGGTTGTCATACTTACTTTCTAAATTTGTTCGATTAAACTTTTTTGCAGGTTACCACCCGTTTACGATGACGTGGCCCAGTTATGATTAGGTGGCTTGATTACATGACATTTTTTAAAACATTACATGACATTTCTGAGCGGATTTTCCCAAAAATTTAACCCAAATTCTGAAAACCGTCGACTCAGTCTAATAACCTAAAATTTAACCCAAATTTTGATAACCATCATGCCGTCGCCGTCGCCGCCGGTACTCAAATCCTCGCCGTCATTATGGCGACCGTTGCTCGAGCTCATCATCCACTGACGTATGTTGGAGTATCCTTGCCTCACCTACGATCCCGCACACGCCGCCGCCATCTACCTCCCGTATTAAGTCGGCCTCGATATCCTCCGCTAGCTTTTCGGCCCCGAAGCCAACTCCAGCTTCCGCCACAACCTCAATTTGTACGATTACATAGCCCGCATAGATTCGCCCTCCATGTGGACAAGAAATATGGGTCACGATCATTTTCTGGTAATGGCCCGGCCGGCTTGGGATTTCACACAGCCGGTGATACTCATCGATTTTCTTTTTCAGAGAGTCCATTTCCGGATCTTGATTTGGAGATCAACCTTGGAGTCGACGTTGGAGGTTGTGGCATTTGACGAAAACTTTCCTCCCGAACGTTGACGCAGATGCCGTCGCAGGTCACTCTGATGCCGACTTTCTTGGTTTTCAGGCCACCGACCTTCAGTTTCACCTTAGTCTCTAGTTTTAGAGCCAGTGGCAGAGTCTTCTTTGACTTCAGCTTTGAGATATCTCCGGCGTCGAGAGTTTGCATTGAGGCGGAGATTGTTTTTTTTTCAGAGTGGTGGTGTTTTTGGTGTCGTGTTCGAACGTCGAAAAAGATCCGGTTCCAACGGGGATGTCGCCGGAGAAGGTGGAATGGTGATGGGGTCGTTGAAATATATGAGCTTTTTGTTGGGGTTCCGGGCAGAGACGGAGATGTTGAGTTTTGAGGTGAGGGTGGTGGAGGAGAGTGTAACACCCCGTGTTACGCCCTTTAAACCCGTATTAATTACTTAATTAATTCTATTAAAGAATGGTTAAGAAGGATGTAATTCGGTCAGGATCCCTTAATTAATTAATGTGGTCCATGGAGGACCGTGGACCCTTGCCCATATTAGAGCCCTTAAAGCCTGTTAGAATAAAGAAAGTGTGCCCATTCCGATTTAGATTCTTGTTAGGATTCCTAAAGCTATAAAAGGAGGATTAGGAAGCCTTTAGAACTCTTTTCCCCCATCTCTCTCTCCTTCACACGAAAATCCCTCCCAAGAACCCAACCAAAAGAAAACCCCATCACCAAGCTTAGGGGAAGATCTCTTGGGAAGAAGACCGTGAGGAAAGATCTTAGGAGTTGTGGGAGGTTTAATTAAGGCTAAGAGGTAACCCATGTTTTACAAACCTATTTTCCTTGCTATCTTTTATTTATTGGCTTCTTGAATGATTGAATGTGTGATCTTGTAATTATGTCTTGATAGAGCTTGTCTTTAGGGTTTATATGACGGTTTCTTGATATTCTTTATGTTCTTGATGTTCTTGGGTGATTAGATGCATGTTATTGTGTTTAAGTACGTTTAGAGCTTGTATCTAGGGTCCAATTGTGTTGTTCGACGAGTCGCTCTATGTGTTCAAGTCCTTATAATTGTTGATGTGTGTTGTGGGAGGGTTTAGACTTGAATTTGGGCATAATTGGTGAATTCTCGAGGTGGGGAAGGTGGCTAAAGGTGTTGTTCCAACGGGTAGTCAGTGGGGGGACGAACCCCCACCTGACCACCCGCCGGAACGGGGATAGTGTCCCGGCGGGGGGCTGGCTGGTGGACGGCACCCGCCAGACCACCCGCTGGAATAAGGTGCACCGCCGGTGGGTAGTCTGCTGGGAGGTGGTCCTCCCGCCGCACCACCCGCTGGTACGGTGCAGCGCGATGGTCGGTTGGTCTCCGTTGGTCGATCCCTGTGTGTCGGAGCGTCTTCTTCGATGTTTGTGAGTTTAGAATGATGTCCTAGGTACCGTAATTGGGATTCGTGAGTCGTGTCTATCCATGAGTTCTAAAATTGTATTGTGTGGGTCCAAAGTATGATTTATGATTATTCCCCGTAGGTCGTATGCTTAGATTGATGTCCACTGTTGTTGAGAGTTAATATGCATGATGTATCCCTCTCCCCGGTTATCCCTTGTTGGAGTCATTGTCGAGTCTTGAATGTTGTGGTGATGTCCATGGATGATGAAAAGATATGTGATTGGTGGAAAAGATATGTGGGTGGTTTATCGCACTGCGTGTGCTTAGATTATTGTGCTACGGTACGATTAGGTTTGCACTGCGTGTGCTGATGATATTGCACTGCGCGTGCTTATGTTATGGTGCTGCGGTACCTATTGAATGGCACGGCGTGTGCTGAGAGATCGGTGGTATGTTGGAGGTCATGTTGGAGGGGAGCTTTGCTCCGGAGGGATTAGGCTGGTGGAGTACAGGGTGGTCTGGAGGTACAGGTTCGAACTGATATAAAGATGGGGTGGAGTAAAGGTTGGAACTTGGTGTAAGGTTGAAACATGGACATGTCTTGTTATGTGATCTTATTGTTGTCTTGTCTTGTGGTCAAAGCCTGTTGTGTGTCCCTTATCGTTGTCGTGTCTTATAGTCATAGTTTTTATGGTTGTATCTTGATGTGATCTTAACGTGTCGATATCTATGATGTGTCATGAGTCATGACCGTAGTTTGAAGCTAGAGTTGCTTAGGATTATATCTATGTATTCCCAAGTCTCAAAATGGTTACCTTATATCTATATATTGTACTCAACGCGTGGGAGTGGGTTACTTAGCATTATTCGCTAACGGTTGCTACACCACATGTTTTTCAGGTACAGAGTAGTTGTCCGATAGCGCGCTAGGAGGTGCTGCGGTTCCTATCTTAGTTAGTTCTAGTTTAGTTAGACGGCATGTGAGTCATGCTTGTACTTGGATAATGATTATGGTTTATGCTTTAACTAGTTAGCTTTAGCATGTGTATCTAGGTTCTCAAGCTTAGATGTGGCATATCACCCCAAACACTTATGTTTAGTTCCCCCTCCGTTTGATATTAATGATAGATTTACCCTTATCTCGTATGCTTTAATGGTTTTAAATTATGCTGAAAATCGGGGGGTGTTACAGTTGGCATCAAAGCCTAAGTTCGACCCTAGGACAATGCCTTTTTTTTTTTTTGAAGGGGAAGAGGTAGTCAATTGCTTAACATATAAACTGTAACGTACAGGAACATAACCAATAATATATATATATATATATATATATATATATATATATATATATATATATATATATATATAATCTGTATTTATACATGAAATCTACTCGTATAACATTGTAAACAATGAAAATTGAATTATATTTAGAAACTTAAAATTCTGGTTTACATATCAAGTATCGATGCGGGGTACAAGATCTCTGGATGTCCTCTGATTCTTCAATTTCTCCTCTGATTCTTCAATTTGATGCTTTGAAAACTCCACCATTGAAGGGCCTCTGGGTTTCAAGTGGCTTAATCTTCAAAGAAGGGCTTGTATATATAGCTTGTTCTTCTTGAAGGGCCTCTAGGTTCAAATTTAAGATACGACTTTAAGATGTTAAGCTTGAATTCTAGGTGTTTAAGTACTTAGGACTTAAGAATCTTAGGACGCGCAGTGAGGTTGTGAGTTTATTTATCGCTTTCTGTTAAGCTTTCCTGTAGAAATCCGAAATGGCACCATCAAGAAATCGCGATAGAACTCCTCAGACGCCTACTAACGAACAATTGACTTAGAACCTGCAACAGTTAACCCAGATCGCCTAGACACTGAGCCACGCCGTCCTTAACAACAACAACCGTCCACCATCAAACAGGAACTATGATGTGGCTCGCCAAGTGTAAAGCCATCGCCCCCCTATCTTTGTCTGGGAGGAAGAACGACGAGTCGAGTTGGCATCTTTCTACTTTGGACACGAGGCCGACGTATGGTGGGTTCCTGAAGGCTTAGTCTGTAGACAAGAACCGGGTTTCAACTGGAGGCCCTAAACACCAAACTACGGGAACGCTTTTATCCCGCACACGTAAGAGCAGCGATGTATAAAGAGTTCCTTCACTTAAGACAGGGATTCACCACAGTGGTAGAATACCACAAGAGGTTCCTGGAACTGGCTCGTTTCGTAGACGTACTAGTTCCTATGGAGGCAACCAAGGTGGAGAAATTTGTTGCTCGGCTTAACTTTGAAGCTAGGAAAGCCTTGACCATGAACAAGCCAAGAACCCTCAACGACGCTTACACCAGGGCCGCCGACCATTACCGGATTCAGCAGCTGCAACGGGGGACCTAAGAGAAAGCAAAGAGAAAGAACGATGGAAGTGGAGGCTCTAACTTAAAAAGGCCAAGGAACGATTCCAACGTTATGGCAACTCCCCAGCAAACCCAAGGACCGCCTAGGGGAAGCAACAGGGTCGGATGGGGACAAACCCTTTGTGGAAGATGTGGTAAGGACCACCGGGGCAAGGATTGCCAAGGGAACGCCTTGCGTTGCTATAATTGCGGGGAAGGAGGCCACAATGCTTTTCAGTGTAACCAACCCTCACGAGCAAGGCCACCGCCCACAGGGCAACAAGGTAATGTGAACAACCGAGGAGGGCATGGAGCACCCGGAAAAGTGTTCATCATGAGTCGCACCTAAGCCGAGACCCGAGCCGAAGCTGGAACCGGAACCGGAGCCGAGGACGTTATCGAAGGCGTAGTCATAGGAGACGAGAACCTTACAGACTAATTAGAAGAAGACCCTGAAGAAAAGTTTTGTTTAGGCTAACAAAGTAACCCTTTTAACCCAACCTCGTTAAGCTTTAACTTGTGCGGTTCTTTGAATCCCCTTATTTTTAGTAGAGTCAATTAGTTAAATCCGGCTGGTCTAATTCCTTGTTCCGCCCTTCGAGCTAATTGGAGTTATGGTTTGTGCCCTTATGATTTATGAAACCATAGCAATAATTTGTATGAGTCGAACCTTAAACATTTCCTTCCCAAACCAAGGCCTTGACTATTAAACCACAAATGTTTCTTGAAACTTAAGGGATACAAGACCATCTTAAACCCCATTCCAAATCCCTAAAACCTCAAATCCCCAAATAAAAAACCATATCCTTCTCCTTCCTCTCTCCCTCCCTCTCCCTGCCTCTCCCCACGCAACCAGCCGAACCACCCAATCCCCGTCCAAACACCGGCCACCGCCCGTCACCCATCGCAAACCGCTGCTAACCACCCAAACTACCGCCGACGACCATCCGCACTCAGTCGCCCCGCCACCACCGATCCAAGCTGCAGCCACCCAGCCAAGCAACCACTACCTGCACACCACCCAGCCATCCCCGTCCGTCACCCAGCCAAACACCGTCGACCACCTGGCCGAACACCGCCCAGCCACCCCTCGTCGAACCCGGCAACTGCGCCGAACCACCGTCGTCGTTGCTCGCCAAAAACTCTCGTCGTAAAATCAATCCCCGATCGTAACCACTTCCTAAATTCGTCTAACAATGCCGAGGAGACCCGCGAATGCCCGAAACCCAGAATGGAGTGACGCCGATTATACGGTATTGAAAGGTAAAACACTCAAACCCGATCAATTCTCTAGAGAATTAATCGATATGCTAAAATTTCAAAGCTTGTTGGGACTGTATTTGGATATCAAATGCGATACGTACCCCGAGTTGGTAAAGGAATTCTACCATCACATGGTAGCCACAAAAAACGGGGACAAGTTGGAAATCACCTCCAAGGTCCGGGGTGAGAAAATGGTGTTGAGTGAAGCCCGATTAGCCAAACTCCTATAATTAACCACCACGGGTGTATCGGAATATGACCGAAAGGCTTGGATTCGCACTCGAACCATGGGGTACAAGGATTACTTGAGTTTTTTGTTGGGAAGGGATGACGGAATTACCATGGCCACAAGGCCGAACAAGTAATTGTTAACCGCCGAGCAAAAGCTCTCGGTGATGATTGTGACGGACAGTCTATTGCCCAACAATAATAAAAGCAAGGATGTTGGAAGCCTCGAGTGTACCTTTGATTAATTCCTTAAGCACAAGGTCAAATTCAATTTTCCCGCCCTTATGCTGAAACATATGGAGTTCTGCAAATCAGACAACATGTTAAGTTTTCCATATGGAATGATCCTAAGTTCGATCATGGTAAAGAAGAAGATAGATGTGAGCCAGTCTGAGGCTAAACCCCTAGGCGGGATGATCTTCAATGCCCAGAGCCTCCGTCGTAGCAACATCTACCATGTAAGTGATGAGAATTACATCACTATTGAGGAGGTGAACTAGAAACCCGTAGCCGAGAGGAAACTCTTGATGGAACGGTTGGGAATCCCGAAAAAAAAGATGAAGTAAGCCGTCCAGGAGGACGAATGGGGAGATGAGCATGATGAGGGAAATGATGGACCGAGTGACGCAGAGCCCACTCGAGAAGAGAGAGGGACTGCTGAAGAACGTGACGGGATGTCGACTAATGATCGGATCCTAGCGCAACTTACGAGGCAAAACCGAATCATGGAGGAAGGGTTCTCGTCTTTGAATATTTCGGTTAGGTCATTGGACCACAGGTTGTCCGTGGTAGAAACCATACTAGGGGCACGCGGACCTTCGGGAGCCTCCAGCTCAGGCGCTGGGAACCAAGGTAAACCTATTTCCAAACCTCAGCTTTCCTCTTAATCCGTTGGACTAGTTCCGTGTCTACTTAGGAACCATAAGCGTGAACATTCAATAAATAGACGCTTTTAGCTTGTGCTATGTCTAGAATCAAGTTGAGTAAACCAGCCAACTCGGGGACGAGTTTTGGTCAGGCTGACATGGTGAAAATCCTCATGGCAAGCAACCCTTAGGTTGCTAACCATAACTTGCCACACAACTCATTTTCCTAACCGCTTGTTCCATTCAGTCTCGTTGCCCCTAATCTTCGAGGACAAAGCTTCTTGTGAGGAGGGAAGAGTGTAACACCCCGTGTTACGCCCTTTAAACCCAGATTAATTATTTAATTAATTCCGTTAAACAATTGTTAAGAAGGATGTAATTCGGTCAGGATCCCTTAATTAATTAATGTGGTCCATGGAGGACCGTGGACCCTTCCCAATATTAGAGCCCTTAAAGCCTGTTAGAATAAAGAAAGTGGGGCCATTCCTATTCATATTTTTGTTAGGATTCCTAAAGCTATAGAAGGAGGATTAGGAAGCCTTTAGGACCCTTTTCCCCCATCTCTCTCACCTTCACACGAAAATCCCTACCAAAAACCCAACAAAAAAAAAAAAAAAAAAAAAAAAAAAAAAACCCCATCGCCAAGCTTAGGAGAAGATCTCTTGGGAAGAAGACCTTGAGGAAAGATCTTAGGAGTTGTGGGAGGTTTAATTAAGGCTAAGAGGTAACCCATGTCTTACAAAACCTGTTTTCCGTGCTATCTTTTATTTATTGGCTTCTTGAATGATTGAATGTGTGATCTTGTAATTATATCTTGATAGAGATTGTCTTTAGGGTTTGTATGATGGTTTCTTGATATTCTTGATGTTCTTGATATTCTTGGGTGATTATATGCATGTTATTGTGTTTAAGTACGTTTAGAGTTTGTCTCTAGGGTCCAATTGTGTTGTTCGTCGAGTCGTTCTATGTATTCAAGTCCCTATAATTGTTGATGTGTGTTATGGGTGGGTTTGAACTTGAATTTGGGCATAATTGGTGAATTCCTGAGGTGGGGAAGGTTGCCAAGGGTGTTGTTCCAGCGGGTAGTCGGTGGGGGGACGAACTCCCACTTGACTACCCGCTGGAACGGGGGTAATGTCCTAGCAGGGAGCTGGCGGGTGGACAGCCACCCGCTGAAAAAAGGTGCACCGCCAAATGGTAGTCCGGCGGGAGGTAGTCATCCCGCCGCATCACCCGCTAGTACGGTGCAGCGCAGTGGTCGGTTGGTCTCCGTTGGTCGAACCCCGTGTGCCGGAGCGTCTTCTTTGATGTTTGTGAGTCTAGAATGATGTCCTAGGTATCGTAATTGGGATTTGTGAGTAGTGTCTATGCATGAGGTCTAAAATTGTATTGTGTGGGTCCAAAGTATTAATTCATGATTATTCCCCGTAGGTCGTATGCGTAGATTGATATTCCCTGTTGTTGAGAGTTAATATGCATGATGTATCCCTCTCCCCGGTTATCCCTTGTTGGAGTCATTGTCGAGTCTTGAATGTCGTGGTGATGTCCATGGGTGATGAAAAGATATGTGATTGGTAGAAAAGATATGTTCGTGGTTTATCGCACTACGTGTGCTTAGATTATTGTGCTACGGTACGATCAGGTTTGCACTACGTGTGCTGATGATATTGCACTGCGTGTGCTTATGTTATGGTGTTGCGGTACCTATTGAATGGCACTACATATGCTGAGAGATTGGTGGTATGTTGGAGGTCATGTTGGAGGGGAGCTTTGCTCCGGAGGGATAAGGCTGGTGGAGTACAGGGTCGTCTGGAGTACAGGTTCGAATTGATATAAGGATAGAGAGGAGTAAAGATTGGAACATGGACGTGTTTTGTTATGTGATCTTATTGTTGTTTGTTATTGTTGTCTTGTATTGTGGTCATAGTCTGTTGTGTGTCCCTTATCGTTGTCGTGTCTTATAGTCATAGTTTGCATGCTTGTATCTTGATGTGGTCTTAACGTGTTGATATCAATGATATGTCACGAGTCATGATCCTGGTTTTAAGCTAGAGTTTCTTAGGATTATATCTATGTATTCCCAAGTCTCAAAATGATTTCCTTATATCTATGTATTGTACTCAACGCGTGGGAGTGGGTTACTTAGCATTATTCGCTAACGGTCGCTACATCACATGTTTTTCAGGTATAGAGTAGTTGTCCGAGAGCGCTAGGCGGAGCTGCGGTTCCTAGCTTAGTTAGTTCTAGTTTAGTTAGACAGCTTGTGAGCTATGCTTGTATTTGGATAATGATTATGTTTTTTGCCTTGATTAGTTAGTTTTAGCATATGCATCTAGGTTCTCAAGCTTAGATGTGGCATAGCACCCCGAACACTTATGTGTAGCTTTCGCTCCGTTTGATATTAATGATAGATTTACCCTTATCTCGTATGATTTAATGGTTTTAAATTATGCTGAAAATCGGGAGTGTTACAGATAGGTTGAATTGGGAGAGGTGGAGAGGGTTTAAGGCGTAAGTGGGCTGTTCGGGCGGTAGAGGAAGTAGAAAACCAGAGCTTACCCTTGGCAAGAAACAATGATTCACACTGTTGGAGGTTGATAGGGATGATATGCGGAAGGTGGTGGTGGAGGTTGCTTGTGATGAAGGTGCTGATCTCACCACCGACAGTATTAAATTCCATGTCATTAAATTTATTTCCAGGTCAACCAGGTGGGAGGAATCAAACAAATTTAAAAAGTGTGTCTAATTACCATATATTTTAGATGGTGGGAGGAATTGAACACTTCGAAGTAGTAGATGAGTATATTTGACACTTCTACCATGTTAATATTATCTAAACTAAATTTTAAGTGAAAACTGAAAAACCTTCAAAAAAAAAGTGAAAACTGAAAAATTAGAAAACGGAAAAAAGAGAACAATTTTCTGATAGTAAACAAGTTTTCTAAACAGAAAATAGAGAATGAAAAACAGAGAATGAAAACTGAAAAATTTAAAAAACAGAAAACAAAGAACAACTTTCTATTAGTAAACGGACCCAGTTTCTACCACCAAGCTAGCATTCATTAAAAAAATAATAATAATAATGGCCCTGTTTGGTAAAAAATTGGGTTATTTGCCAATTTTGGCTTATTTGACAACTATTAATTGTTTGATTTAGTTAAAATATCAATATAAATGTTTGGTTAATTAGCTTTTTGCAACTCCAAAAAGCTAAAATTCAAAAAGCTACTCCAAGCAACTTTTTCAATTAGTTTTTTGAGAAAAGAAATTATACCAAACAACTCTAATTTTCCAAACACTTTTCTAAAATAAGCTAATGTTATCAACTATTTATACCCTCTAATTAACACAATCAGCCATCAGCTAACAGGGCCAATTATATTATAACAAGCAGTAATTTTGCAATAACAATAATAACAATAATAATAACAATAATAATAATAATAATAATAATAATAATAATAATAATAATAATAATAATAATAGAGCAAAAGAGGTTCGATGGCTATTACCACAACTAATTCTTGATTTTGAATGACTACTTGCATAGCTACAAACCCCAAGCGAAATGGATGTTCTTCTTTGATGGGGATATCCACATAGCATTTCGTGGACCATGATCAACTTTATAACAATTATGTACATTTGTAATAGGCTAAACAGTTCAAAAGTGTCATGATCATGTATTAGGTTTACTAGGTTTCATGCCTATGAAAAGATTTTTACCAAACAACACAATAATGGGTTGTTCGATAAGGAGCTGTTTGATATTTACTATTTCTGTTCTAAGTGTGACAAAAAATGAACAGTCTAGCAGTGTACTTATTATTTCCAAAACCCAAGTTTCAGATGCAGTAAAGTAAAGAGATGTTCGTTGGCAAGTGTTAAAGAAAAAAAAAAATGTAACTTGGGCCTGTGTGAACAAAAAGACTTCATATTTTGCCTCTGATTTCAATTAATAACCTTCTGCTTGTGCTTTTCAAAAATATGAAAAACAATCTGCTGCTGCCTCTCCTTGTGCCTCTGCTGCCTCTCCTGGTGCCTCTGCTGCCTCTCCTGGTGCCTCTGCATTTACCAAGCTCTGGATTTGATTTAAAAGCGGTTGCATACGCTCCAGCCCTGGTGCCTCTACATTTATGAGGCTCCGGATTTGATTTATAATCAGTTGACTTCGACTCGCCCGAGTCCAGCATGTGTCACTCAGAGAAGCATTTTTCGCATTTAAAACCTGGATAATGCGTCTCTTATATTGCAATTGAGTGAGAAGATTACCCTTCACAACCTCCAACCTCATGCAATGGGCACTCAGCGCGCTTAAAGTATCCCTGTGTGCAACTTTGTTTTCCTCCAGTTTTTCTAAAAGCAAACGGTCACAAGAAATCATTTGGCTCGTAAATGCAATGTCCTCGGCCAAATAACCAATATTCGTCAATATAAGTTCCCTTTGCAAAGAGACCACACTCCCACTCCCATCCTTTGCCATAGTCTGTAAAATTAGATCACAGTTAACAGGGGAGAAGTTAAAGTTAAAAAAAAAAAAAAAAAAAAAAAAAAAGTGCATATTTTAATGCTGTGCAAACGAACCTGCAACACAGATCATATGATTATATGTTCTGGAAAATATATGTTTGCAGGTTCGTTTGCATATGATCATACGGTGTTGCAAGTTCGTTTGCATATGATCATATGGTGTTGCAGGTTCGTTTGCAGGTTTTATGAATTAGGAACAAACATTAGGAATTAGCACCAAAAGAGAGCCCCAATTAGATCGCACTACAACAATGACCCAATTACAGAAACTAATTATAAAAGCCCTAAAATCCCAGCAAGACCACAGTCCAGTACAATAAGCGTATTACTTCACCCATTCTCTCTCCCTCCCATATAAACAATACCCTAACGCATATTCATGGTACCAATCCAACCACAGCCAGTTGACCATCTTTAAGAACCGATTCCTCAGCAAAACCCAACCAAAAATGGGGAAAACCCACAATTCTTCTACATATTCAGCAGTAAATTCAACAAACCGAGTTCTAGGGGGAATAATTCCATCAGCATCAGAAAGAACACAACTCACAACACAGCGATTGCTACTCGACCTATCAGACAGTCCATAAATTTCAACACAGCTGCACAGCAAAGTGGACCACATAGATACAGAGAAGATAGAAGAGAGAGAGAGAGAGCGGAAGTACTGACCAGTAAACAGTGAGCGAGCAACTCAAGGGAAAAACGGCGAAGAAGATGAAGAAGAAGAAATCAGCATCAGAGGAGGTTTATGAAAAGAAAGGATAAATTTTCGTGAGATTCACCGCGTGTATTAGGGCAAAGAGGAACAAATTGCACTTGTGGTCCTATGACTATTAGGGTGTTGATAATTTTAGCACGTGACTTTTAAAACTCTCAATTTAGTCCTTTAACTATGTAATTCTTAATAGATTTGGTCCCCGGTTAAATTGTTGGTCAATTTTAATCGGAAAAACGTAATTGGGTTCGATTTTTTTTTCGACGAGGGTAAAATGGTCATTGCATGAGAAAATAAAATGGGTGAAAATTCCTCTGTACTTGACGAGAGATAGAAGACGCCTCGCGGCGGCAACGGTGTGATCAGTGAAGGTAGGGATCCACCGAAGAGCCGACGCCCAGAGAGATTTTTTCTTCGCATCAGATGACGATGAAATCACCTGCTCCTCCATCTTAGCCGCCAATTCAACCCCCTTTTTAGCCTTGTGCTCGTGCGATTACTGCTCATTATTGTTCTCTTCCCTGTCGATAAGAATGGCACATTGATAGGAAGAGTCAACGTGTCGTTTTTTTAATAATTAAAATTAAAATTATTATTTTTAGAGAAAAAAGTGCCGCCCATGTTGTTTGAGAATCCTAAGCTCCTCTATTTCTCCTTCCCTCCTTTCTCTTTTACTTGTGAATTTCCACCTTTCCTCGCTGGCAAAATCAATGGCGTCATCCCTGCCAGGGATGAAGCCGCCGCAGTTGCGGAAGCAAGAAATACATCATTCACGTCGCCGCGTATGGATTAGGAGATAACTGATGAGGACAGAAGCTGAAAAACTTCAGCATGGAGTATCCACAATGTGAAACCCAGCTCCTTTGCTCATCTATGACTTTCACAATGTGAAACCCAGCTCCTTTGCTCATCTATGAATTTCATGAAATTGCAGGTGATCCTGAGAAATTAGGTGTTAGAAACACATATTTTGGGGTCTCAATACTTTTGTCGGCGACCGGAGGAATTTTCCCTTGTAATGACCATTTTACCCTCGTAAAAAAAATTTGAATCCAATTACATTTTTTCGGTTAAAATTGACCGGCAATTTGATCGACAGAACCAAATTTGCTAAGAATTGCATAGTTAAAGGACTAAATTAAGAGTTTTAAAAGTCACGTACTCAAACTATCATCACTCTAATAGTCACAGGACCAAAAGTGCAATTTGTTCTTAGGGCAAATTATTGCATGGACCATAGTCCACACAATTGTGTGGACCATGAATATCAGGTACATTTTTAATATATTAAATTAAAAGTACATTATTTTTTTACTGAAGGTACATTATATAAAATAATGTACCCTTAGTATATTAAAAATGTACTTTCAAAAAATGTACCTTACGTACATAAATAATGTACCATTAGTATATTAAAAATGTACTTTTTATTTATGTACCTTTAGTATATTAAAAATGTACTTTTTATTTATGGTCCACGCAATTGTGTGGACCATGGTTCATGCAATAATGATTGGTGTATTAGTAATTGATGGATAATATACTAGGCCTGGATCATATGGACCGGCCCAAGAAAAGCAATTGGATCGTGGAAGCCCAAGAAGGACGTACATGAAAGAGCAACCCAATAGTTTGTCAAGGAATGAGTATGTTATTTCTATTTTTTTTTTCAAAACAAAAGCTTTATTAAATAAAGGAAATAAAATGTCTTACAACTGATGGTCCCAAAAGTTACCAAAAGACATACTGAGCCCTTTTAGGCTTATAAAAATCTAAAGAAACTAAATAAAGAATGGACCCAAGCCCTAACAGGCCATGCCTGAAGAAAGAAGGAATAAAATAATGGACTCATGCCCAACTAAATGGCAAATTATTGTGTGGACCATGGTCCACACAATGTTACGTGGACCATAATAAAAAGTATATTTTTAATATACTAAATGTATATTATTTTTGTACTGAATATACATTATTTTTGTACTGAATGTACATTATTTACAGTAGGCAAAATATGGTCCATACAACTTGTGTGGACCATGGTCCACACAATAATGATTGCAACTAAATAGGCCAGATCAAAAGAATAATAAATGAAGAGGAAAAATAAATAAAAGAGGGTGCTGAAATGGAAGCGCAGAATCCCCCTATTGGCTTCACCAATTTTCGCAGAATCCAGCAGCATAACAACTATTTCTCGGATAAAAGTCTGTACCTGCGTGCCACCATATACTATTGCGCCACCATGCCGCACCTCAACAATGTTGCAATGCCGCGACTCTGCACCACAATGCAACGATGCAACAGTGCCAACACGGCCGCAACGTTTCACGTCCACATCTCGTCCCGACCTATTGGCTGAGGCCATTTTGTAAGATATCTGGTCTATCTCACAAGGATAGAAAGATACAACGTCAGTTGCCCAACTATTAGAACAAGGCAAACAACCAAAGGAAGCCCAAAAAGAGCTGGGCATACAGGCACGCAGGCCTAAAACACCTCCGCTAATAAAAATGAGGCAAATAGAAAAGCGGCTCGCAGGCCAAAAAAAATACAGGCACGCAGGCCAACACATGCACAGGCCAGCCAATAGCAACAGTCCTCCCCAACGGCACCAGCAACGAACAGTAACCAGAACCCTAACGGGATTAGCTACTATGGGCCAGCAGCAAGCCTGGACTACCGCCAACGGATTTGATAAACCCCTATCCGCCCACCGTTCAGCCTGGGCTAGGATGCAATTTCTTACCGCTTGCACCAACGTTGAGGTGTGGTCTATTTTAAGAAACCCACAAGGGCAAAACCAAATAAGCCTAAGACTAGCAATACCTCAGAAGCCAAAGAAGACCTGCAAAATGAAAACGTGACAGAACAAGCAAGCGCCACATTTCCTAATCCAATACAGCTCAAAATAATGATTTGAAAGGCAGTGTATAAGGGAATAACAGGCAGACGCGAACAAAGGCAACCCCCATCATATATCCCACCTCACCCGGAGCCCAGAAGGGACTCAGCTACTATTGGCCAGCAGCAAGCCTGACTAGGTCAACGGATTTGATATATCCTGCCCGGCCACCGTTTAGCCTGGACTAGGGTGCCTCTTGTACCGCTGACACCTACATTGTTGAAGCTAGACCTGACATAAAGTCAAGCCATCATTGCCTCCAAGTAGTACTTTCCCTTCACTTCCCTTTTTCCTTTTTTTTTTTATTTTACCCTTTCTTCTTCCTTTGTTTTTCAATTCTTTCGTCATCTCATTTCCTTTTTTGTTTTTCTTCTTTTTTCACTCCTCTTTTTATTTTTGATTCTCTTTTCTTTTTTTCTCTTTTTTTTTTTTTTTCTTTTTTCTTCACTTCTTTTTTCAATTTTGTTTTCAAATTTGTTACATTTCATCAAAAGCAAAACCCCAAGAAAAACATCAGTTCAAGGCGGGTTGTAATCAAAGACCACCGACGGGACATCATCATGAACAAGCAACGCATGCACCGTCGGCGGTAAGTCCAACAAATTAAGAAAAGTAAACTCTCCATCCTTATCCCCAACCCAATCTGCCAATGCAGCGACAGGGAGATTACTATGCGACAAACATTGAAGAATAGAAACAGATGCACAGGAGCAAAGAAACCGGAGCTGTGACACTTCAGAGTCAAAGACCCATTGACTAGGAGCGGAGGGGTCAACATAGCCATTAAACTCAGGCAATACAGACTCTACGACCAGAGACCTAAAACCCTCGGCTAAACACCATTCAAGACAGCGGTGCATAACATGAAAAAAAATCCCGAAACCCATCGACTGCTGAAATGGCTAGGCCGTAGCAGAAATCACCCTCCCTCGATTACGTACCAAGGCAGCAGTCCCACCCAACGACTCAGAGTATGAAAAATTGAGCTTTATAGAACCATCCGGAGGGGGATCCCATCTAACAGCACAAACCACGCCTCGCGGGGCAGTGGAATCTATTCAGGACAAAATGACAGGCCAATTTGGTGGTAGGATGTGCTCCCGCGACCATCGCCTAAAGAGACATTCTGCCACCCCTTTGGCAACGCCATACACCACTCGAGGTACACTCGGTGGCCCTCTGCCATGCAAACATGTGTTCCTGTGCTTCCATAACTCCCAAAGGAAGAGTTAAGGCAACCTGCAAATAACAAAAGCAACAAGACGGTTATGTGAAACCACCCGCTTCCACCCAGTCAACAGTGACCGTATACCCCGATGACTGAATCGCAGGCCGAGTGATCCCATAAAAAATCCCCATACAGCCCTGGCAGTGTCCCCCGCATAAAAGATGTGACATTATATAAAAATACATTATTTTTTTTACTGAAGGTACATTATATAAAATAATGTACCCTTAGTATATTAAAAATGTACTTTCAAAAAATGTACATTACGTACATAAATAATGTACCCTTAGTATATTAAAAATGTACTTTTTATTTATGGTCCACACAATTGTGTGGACCATGGTTCATGCAATAATGATTGGTGTATTAGTAATTGATGGATAATATACTAAGCCTGGGTCATATGGACCGGCCCAAGAAAAGCAATTGGATCGTGGAAGCCCAAGAAGGACGTACATGAAAGAGCAACCCAAGAGTTTGTCAATGAATGAGTATGTTATTTCTAATATAATTAGAATTAGAATTGGACTCACTATTTTTACTATAATAGAATTAGGTTTTATTATGTAACTATGACTCCCAATATGAGGCTGTCTATGATTCTGATTCCTTGTGGGGCTCTAGGCCCAAAATATGTATAAATAAACCCCTTACATAGAAGAGAGGGGGACAACTTTCATTATTAACCAACAATACTCATCAGTATAAAGTTCCTACTTTTTTTTCCATATATTTTCCCTATATTCTTCCTATTTGACTGCCCAAAATTCATAAAACCAACATTGGCGCCGTCTGTGGGTATCTATACGAAAAGTTAACGTTCGTTCCTCAAACCTAAAACACACGATCAAAACCCTAATCATGGGGAGCACTCAACGTGGCACCCACACTGGCCGACCCATTCGGGATCTATGAGAAACCCTCAATTGGCCTACCTCTCGCATGCTGCCCAGTCGGTCAGTGCTCCTAAGGGAAGGTGTCAATCTGGAAAATCTTCGAGAAGAGGGGGTGGTCCATTCGAGCACACGCCCACCGGCCATTGGCGTCTCACAGACCCAACCGGTCGAACTTCCTCTTACTATAGTGGAGACCGCTGAGCACCTCCTGGGAGTCTTGCAGCGCAACTGCATACTGAGAGGCGAGTCCCCATTGGACCCCTCGTCAATATCATTTGGACAGAGCTAACAACAGGGACAGATCACTTGGGAGAACGCAGGGATCTGACCCATCCAGAAAACATCGCCTCACGGTCTCAATCCTTGATCGCCTAAGACTTTCATGCCAACGACCCCCACCTCACGGCTGTGACATGAAAATCCAACACTTAAACTACCGCGATGGAAAAATAGGCTCAACCCTCACTGGCGATGGAGAGCCGCTCAAATGGCATTCCTCCACACGCAGGAATCACAAGGGGAGGAGCGTAATAGAGAAGGTTCTCCAGATGGCCTGCTAGAAAGTTGCGGTGAGACCCCCGACCTCCAGATAGAGACTAAGGGTAGAAAGTACCAGCCGACCACTCGGTCTCCGTTGTCCACCAACCCGTTCTCTATAGAAATCCATGAATATCGTGCACTAAAAGACTTTGAATGCCCTGCGATGCCCACGTTCGATGGGACGGGCAACCCCGATGACCACTTGATCGAGTTTCGAACAAGGATGAGGATGATAGGAGCGGAAGGTCCTATGTACTGCCACACCTTCTTCTCAACACTAAGTGGGGTAGCGCAACAATGGTTCAAGTCACTACCACCCAATGATGAGGTTGACTCTGATTGGAATAAGAATGTTGGAATAGAGTTGAAAAAGATGAAGTTTGAAATTATGGAGGAAATCCGACAATGGCGAAGTGATGTTGAGAAAGGTATTGAAGCTGAAGTTGAAAGAAAAAAATACGGAGTACAAAGAAACATAATAATTGGTTTTATTATTGTTGTAGGAATAGCTATGTTTGTAAGTTTGCAACAAAGGGTAAAACCTTATGACTCTATGATGCCTTTGTTGTAGTTTAGTAATATATTTATTTGGTTTATTTGTGTTGTCATATGGATGTATGTTGCTAGTTACTTTAATGAAGTTTGTATTTTTTTTTTGTCGTTGTCAAATTGATGTTGTAGTTTAAACTTGCTTTAGTTGTGTATCTAATAAATAATGTACAAGAAGTGTCCACTTTAAAGTGTTCTCCAAAGCACATACAATTCAACAAAAGATACAATTTGCCAATAAGATACCTTACTACCAAAAGAGATACAATCTGCATAAGATACCTTACTGCCAAAAGAGATACAATCTGCATAAGATACCTTATTGCCAAAAGCTTAACACGAAAAAAAAAAAAAAAAAAAAAAAAAAAAGAGAGAGATGCAACTTGCCAAAAGATAACTACATTTACGTTTTAGTTTCAATGTACAATATGCCACTACATTTACATTTTAGTTTCAATGTACAATCTACCAAGATCTTACAAGCTGCCAAGACCTTACTACCGAATGCTTAACACCAAAAAGAGATACAAGCTGGCAAGATATACAATCCAACAAAAAAGAGATACAACCAAGGTCTTACTATAAGTTCATACAGCAGAATCTACCAAATATAAAGTAAGTGTAACACCCCAAAATTTTTAAAACTTTTAAATCTTATAATAGGGAAGCAGTTCTATTAGTTAATCCCAAACAGAGCATTCTAAACATAAGGGTCTAGGGTGTTATGCCACATTTGAGCTGGAGAACTCAGATGCACAGGCTACACTAACTAAATATCCTCAAAGTAATATCAATACATCATCAAGGTGCGCAGGCCGAAAGGAAAGCTATCTAACTAAGCATCGAGTCCTCTAGCACGCTCCTGTTGCTAATCATCTGTGCCTGAAAGCCAAATATATCTGTTCAGCGAATAATGCTGGTAACCCACTCTAACACGTTAAAATACAATATATATATATATATATATATATATATATATATATATATATATATATATATACACACACACACACACACACACACACACACACACACACACACATAGATATAGGAAAACCATTTTGAAGCAGGAAGACATATACTTAGGAGACTCTAGCTTTAAAACCAGGAATAGACTCGACAAATCAGGATAAACACATTCAACAGTTATAATCAAGCATATAAAGACATTATCATATATCCTAAGGTCACACGTTAATTTCACATTATTCATGTCATCTTTCAATCAATATCTTTATCACATAAGCACACTTTGGTGGCGCCACAGGACCAATCGCATGCCCATACATGAGGGTCAGCGCATATAGCGTTAACATGGCCCCCGCAGCACCCTGCCTCATACCGCAGCATGAAAGGGTTGACCGCAGCCAACCGATGAACCGCAGCTCATCAAACCGTTGGCGAGCCCAACGGTGGACCGCAGCCCAAAAAGTGTGTCACTGACCGCAGCCAGGATTATGAACCGCAGCTCATGTAAAACCGTTGGCGAGCCCAACGGTGGACCGCAGCCCAAAAGTGAACCACTGACCGCAACCAGGAATATGAACTGTAGCTCATGTAAAACCAATTTGACTGTAGCAAATATTGGGGTATCATGCACACATAACACATAACAAGCACATGCAACCCACATAAACACATTGGGAAAGGGGAGAAAACGTATAATGAAACCTATGCATGGTCATCCACATACTAGGTATAGTCCTAAGGGGTTCATACTTCTTTCACCTAGGCCAATGGGGTACCAATTCACTAGCATGCAATATACAAGACTCTTTTATCCTACGAACGGTACCCGAAACATCGAACTAGACTCAGGCACTATAAACGGAGTCCGTTGGGACACCACGAGGATCGTGGAAACATCAAACGGGGAAACCACCATCCCACATTGGGAATTTCCAGCGGGTGACCGGCGGGTGGTCGGCGACGAACTGCTGGGCAGCGGGTGCCCGACGGGCAGTCGCTTGCCCGCTGCCGGTGACACCCTTAAGGGCAGCGGGTAGGTAGCGGGTTCCCCTACCCCCACTTACCCCCCACTAACTCTTTTTCAATACTTTGGTCCCGGGATCTTTCGTGGAACCCGAAACCATGTTTAGACACTTTTAAACACAAACGACGACACCACGTAGTCAAATAATGGATCTAAACCACGAATCACATTGAACAGATCCTAACATGACTTCTATACATAATCAACACCCGAACATGCGAAATCCCACCCAAACATACCAAGAATATCACAATACGAAATTCACGATTTAACCTAGGGCTCTAATCATATTCAAATCACAAAATCATAACTTTATCTTTAAAATCAAGAACATCAAGGTTTATCAAGAACAACACATAATTATCAAGATCCTCTTATAATCATCAAGATTATCAAGATCAACACATAAGATCATCTCATCAACATCAAGATCATATCATAATCATCATAAAATATTTATCAAGACACAAGCATAGAATTGCATATCAAAGGAGCCAAAGAAGAAGATTATAGCAAGGAAGATAGGTTTTGTTGAGACATGGGTTACCTCTTAGCCTTAATTAGATTCCTTAGCTATTAAGGTTCTTTCTCTAAGATCTATTCTTCCTAATTTCTCCTACGTTGGTGATAAGAGAATTCTTGGGAATTCTTGTGTGGTGATATCTATTGTGGTGTGAATTCTAGGTGCCTCCTATGTCTCTATTTATATATCTAAGAGTCCTAATTAGGGTCTGAATGGTATGGGTTTGCTAATTCTATTTCTTATAGGACTAAGGGGTTGGTTTAGAGATAAGGGTCCATGGTCTATGGTGGACCCTTCTTAGTTAATTAATGGAATTTAATTCTCTTTTTAGGGTAAGTAATTAAATAATTAGTTTGGGTTAGAGGTCGTAACACGGGGTGTTACACCCTCCCCCCCTTACAAGAGGCTTCGTCCCCGAAACCGGTGCGTGGATCCATTCTTTCACCCCTGGACGTCACGTATTTTGGCCTCCTGATTAGGAAATGTGGCTCCACGTGTCGTTGTTGCTGGGGTAGAGTGGAACTTTTTGGTGAGATGGTATTTGGAAGTGTTTTGGGTCTACCTTGGTTTCCTGCTTCTGAGCTAGACACCCCGCGTGTGCCCAACATGGCCTCGATTGTTGCCACCTTTCGATCTAATGCGTGCGTCGCGTGGATTAGGGATGAGAATCCTTCATCCATGATTTGGTTTTGCCGAGTAAGTTGCGCGAGGATGCGCTCATTGACGGACTCTTAATGTCGGCCTTTTGGATTTCCTCTCTCTTGCGCGGGCGCCGGTGGGTTAGGCTCGCCATCCTCCTCTTGCTCCTCATGTTCCTCCTATCCCCCGCATTCTTGCATTGCCCGTTTTAGCTTTTTGTTGGAGATATCCAGTTGATTAACCAACTCTCTTCGTTCTTCTGTGGGCTTTAGGCAAACCTCCTCGAGGGTGATGTATTGTCCCTCTTCGACATAGTAGATGTCGTTGCGGCGGAGGTTCTGGGCATTGAAAATCATCCCGCTTACGGGTTTGATCTCTGTGTGGCTTAGGTCCACTCCCTTTTTCTCCATGATCCAACTTAGGATCATCCCGTAAGGTAGACTAAGCCGGTTGCTAGTCTTGCAAAACTCCATGTGTTTCAGCATAAGAACCGGTAGATTGAACTTGACCTTGTGTTTTAGGAAGTAGGCAAAGGTGCACTCTAGGCTTCCCACATCTTTTCTTTTGTTGTTCGTGGGCAACAAGCAATCGGTTACAATCATGACTAGTATCTTTTGCTCGGCGGTTAGCCACTTCCTGTTTGGCCGGGTGGCCGAGGTGAAGCCTTCTTCCTTCCCTAGTAGGTACCCGACATAATCCTTATACCCCATGCCTTGGGTACCAATCCATCCCTTTCGGTCATAGTCTGACACACCCGTGGTGGTCAGCTTTAAGAGTTTGGCCAAGCGGCCTTCGGAGAGTACTATCTCCTTGCCTCGGACTTTGGCGGTGATTTCCAACTTGTCACCCCGTTTGACGGCTACCAAGTGGTGATAAAATTCTTTCACCAACTCGGGGTACGTATCCCCTTTGATTGTGAGATAGGTATCCAAGAGCCCTTGGAAATTAAGCATATCGACCAACTCCGGAGAGAATTGGTCAGGTTCAAGGGCTTTATCTCCGATCACGATGTAGTCGGCGTCGTTCCATTTTGGGGTTCGGATACCGACGGGCTTTTTCGGCATTGTTGAGATTTTTCGAGGAGGTATTTTTCCGGCGATGTTTTCTGGTGGGTTTTCCGGCGGGTGGCGGCGGAGCTCGGTTCTAGAGGTGACTCAGGGCGACGGCGGTGGAGCAGCAGGCTTAGGCAGCGTTTGAGGGTGACGTGCAGTGGCATACGGCAGTGGGGCACGGCCGGGCGAGCTATGGGTGCTGTGCGGTAGCGGGGTGTGGCCGCCGTCGCACGGGGCGGTGGACGGCGGCTGTTGGTGGCGGTCGCTGGTGGGGTGAGCTGCCATGATGCTTCCGGTTGCTGACAGCGGAGTGGAGAGGGGGAGAGAGGGGGAGAGAGTGTGTGTGAGGAGGAAGAAGAAGGGTTTTTGATTTGGGGATTTTGTGGGTTTTAGGGATTTAGAGTGTTTTAAGAAGGGAGTGTTCCCTTAAGGTTTCAAGAAACACTCATAGTTTAGTGGTTAAGGATTGTTCTTATAAGTGGGATGTCTAGGGTACAATCCTTATTGGTAGCATTAGTCTTCTTTGTTGTGTACCCTTTGGATATTTTCTTATCTTTCCTTTGTCTTCTAGTGGTAAGAGGTTTGACCGGTCTTCCTTGTTGGACTTTTGCCTTTATTGGATGTCGATTTTGGCGGCTTGCGGGTTCTCGGGACCGTCTAGTCCTTCTTTTTATGCTAATTTATTTTGACTTCATTTCTTTATTTATAATAATTCTGAAGTAACTAAACTAAACAAGTGACTTTACTACGAGGGTGGTTTACAGGGGGTTCACTGATCACCCTAAACAGAATTCGTCTTCCTGGTTTTCTTCTGACAAATTTGCGGGGTCCTCGTTTCCTGGGGCCACGTTTTCTTCGTCGAAGTTGCCCTCGTTTTCAAGTTCGGCCTGAGTGCGGCTCATGACGAACACCTTTCCGGGAGCACTATAGTTTCCTTGATTGTTCGAGCCCCCGCGTTGGCCCATGACTGTAGGGTGCGAGTTCGGGGATTGAGTGCATTGGAAGGACTTGTGTCCTTCTTCCCCGCAGTTGAAACATCGCCAGGGGTTTCCTATGTAGTCCTTGCCTCTATGATCTTTGTTGCATCTCCGGCAAAGGGAGGGCCTCGTATTAGATTCATTGTTTCTTAGAGGCGGCCCTTGGCCAGTTGGGTTGCTTGGCCTTGTGTTGGTGTCGTTTCTTGTTTTTTTTACAGGTGGCGCTTCACCTCCCGTGTTCCTCTTACGAATCTGTTCCTGGACCCCACATTGTAGTAGTTGGATTCGATAGAGGTTGGCGGCACTGGAGTAAGCCTCGTTGAGGGTCCGGGGTCCGCTCACGATTAGTGCCTTCCGGGCTTCGAAGTTGAGGCCCGATACAAACGTTTCTATCTTGGTCATCTCCGTAGGGACTAATTCTGGTGCGAAACGGGCTAGTTCGAGGAACCGTTTGTGGTACTCCATGATGATGGTCATTCCTTGTTTCAGGTGGAGGAACTCTTCGTACATGGATGCTCTCACGTGTGCTGGGTAGAACCGTTCTTGTAGTCGTGTCTTTAGGTTTTCCCAGTTGAACCCTTGTTCCTGTCTGTAAGTGGGTCCTTCGTGGATCTACCAAAGGTCGGCCTCGTGTCTGAAGTAGAACGAGGCTATCTCTACACGACGTTCTTCTGGACACTCTACCAATCCAAGGATTTTGTCGAAGGTCTGAATCCATTCTTCAAGGATTGTGGGGTCATGTTGAGGGCAAGCTATATGCGTCAAATTTTGACTGCTGAGTCAAACATACACCATTCAAAAAACATTCGAAGTGTAGTGGAATACCGTGATGCGAGGGGTCAAGCATAGATATGAGTACTCGTGTGTAACTAGTTCATTACGCATTAAACTTTATTTCTTTGGTTCTAGATTGGTATTTAGTTTATGGTATTAAGGAATTTATTTGTTGATTTGTTGGGCAAATTTTCTGTTAATAAAAGGATGTTTCATTCTTAGTGTGCGTTGGTTTAGATGCTATTGATATAAAAAGGTGCAACTCCCACGCGGGTGAATGCACGAGCACTGCCCATAGCGGGGGCACACTGATATACTAACGTGTGTGACCCTAGTGTTATCTGTATGCCACCATATCACTATCAAGCGTTGGGGCCTCTATGACTGGCACACTCTGTGCATTACAAGTGCACACTGCAGAGGGCAATTTTTTTGTTTCCCCCAAAATCTAGTTTAGAAATAACTTTTGGTCTAACGGAGTAATCCCAACACGTATCTGATTACCTTTAAACAATTTGATACTCAAGTATTTGTTCAAACACAAATAGGCAAATAAAGAGTGAGGGGAAAAAATGAAGTGTCACGACTAGGGGGGAGGTGTGTGCCACTTTGTTTTGTTTGGGGCGTTTATTGCAGTGCACACAGGTGTGCTTGTGCACCTCGTGGTCGCAGCTGGTGCCATCATGAACTAACTGGGTAGTAATGCCCGGTTTGCAATGTCTTTTCACTTCAGGTGCACACGGTACACTACAGTCTCTTTTTTTTTTTTTTTGGCACAAACAACTATAGAAATACCTTTGTTTTAACGAATTTATGCTAACACGTATTTGAGTGTGTATAAACATCTTGATAGACAATTATTTGAACACAAATAGGCTATTAAAGAGTGCGACCAAAAAAATGAAGTGCAGATACATCGGTAGGGACATGGCACACGCTGGTTTCTACAGGTGCACCCTGAAGGCGTAGGGACATTCATCGCAGCGGACACAAGTGTGTTAGTGCACCTCAGGGCAGGAGTGGGTGCCATCATGTACTAACTGGGCAGTAATACCCGATTTGGCACAATCTTTTCATTTCAGGTGCACACTGCACAATACAATCTCTTTTTTTGCACAAACAACTTTAGAAATAGTTTTGCTTTAACGAATTTATGCTATCGCGTATATGATTGTGTTTAACCATTTTGGTAACCAATTATTCAAACACAAATAGGCTAATAAATAGTGAGACAAAAAAAAAATGAAGTGCAGATACAACGGTAGAGTCTTGGCATAGGTTGGTTTCTGCGGGTGCACCGTGAAGAGGTAGGGAAATTCATCGCAGCGGGCGTAGGTCTTTTCGTGCACATCAGGGTCTTAGTGGGTGCCAGCGTGTAGTAAATGGCCAGTGTCATCCTGTTTGGCACTCTCTTTTCAGTACAGGTGCACACTGCACAATACAATCTCTCTGGGGAAGATTACTTGATTCAAGACTTTGGTTGCTTGGTGATGCACTCGTCCGGCGGGATTTCTCAGGCGAATGTCGGGATTTAAGACTTTGGTTGCTTGGTGTTGTGCGGTGTTTTTTGTTCGCTGAATTTCTGGAATAATAGAATCCTACTCATCTACTCATCCTATATTCTAGGGATAATCACAAAATTAATAACATTTGCTGAGAGAAATAAATAAAGCAGCGAAAAACCCAACCTCAAAAAGAATTAACCATACACCGTAGATTGATCCAAATAAACGGCTTAGATTAGTTCTTATGTTCTTACCTAACAATGAGTTCCTATACGATTTTTATTATATATATATATATATATATATATATATATATATATATATATATATATATATATATATATATATATATATATATATATATATATATATTTATTTATTTATTTATATTTATTAGTGTTGTAACATATGTAACGTACATATATATATTAATAATATATTTAATTTAACATTTAATATAATAATAATAATAATGATGATGATGTAATAGAAGTAAAATTATATTAGGAATTAATGATTTAATATAAAACTTTAGCAATAAATGCATTCATATTGCCAAAGTATAAAGTAAAAAAATTACAACTCCAAGTTACATGAGATCATAAACTATATAAAACTGTTTCTAGTTTAAGACTAAAGACTATGATTTTTTACATGAAAACTGTTTCTACTTTACATTGACTAAGATGTTGTTTTCACTTATCACTCTCTAAGAGTTTTTTCCCTAATATCAATATTATCAAACACCATTTTATAATAGTTTTTTAAGTTTTCATATGAGATATTTAAAAACTGTTTTTGTTTCCCTATGAGATTTTTAAAAACTATTTTAAGTTTCCCTGTTAGATATTTATTATCTTACAATTTACCGTGTCTAAGAGTTTTTTCCCTAATAGGAGCCATGATTGAAACTACGGTGGCGAACCTAGGTTGTTTGCTATGAGCCTATGGATGCTAATCTCTATATATTTATTCCCTCCAAAGTGTGAATGCATAGATAGATAGATAGATAGATATCTTATCTTATCTTATCTTATCTTATCTTATCTTATCTTATATCTTATCTTATCTTATCTTATCTTATCTTCTTATAACTATAATAAAGCCAAATGTTTTTGGTGAAAAATTCCCGCCCAAAGCATATGACACCGTTTGGTTAAAACATGGATTACAGTGTAGGTGTTTTATGTTGGGAAGAGAGAGAGAGAGAGAGAGAGAGTATATTTGGAAATGCTCTGATTAACGCGTGAAGAAGATTAACGCATCAAGAAGATTACACTGTGCTATTATATTGGGAAACACGTGAAGAAGATTACGGCTGATTAAATTGTATATTGCTTTTCCAATGGTGCGGCTTTTACATTTGTAACTTTTAGTCCGACTTATGGACTTCACATTAAAATTCCTGGGAAGTGTATCGTTCTTTCTGTTATAGATACATGGCCAGCGTAAACCAATGGCTATATAAGACTTCTATTCGAATACAAACATTACAATAGACGCTAATCAGAATACAAATTCCAGTTTACATCTTAGGACTTTCATGGCTCCTATATACATGCTTGGTCATGATATATCTCCGTTTAAAACACAAGAAGCACAATCAAAGTTAGGGGGGGGGGGTGTATACATATAAAATCCTAGAAATAAAAACCTCTTCTACAATCAAGTGCAAAGAGTTCTTCCATGATCAAGAGGTATTTACATCTACCAGTGATGTGACAAATAGTAAAATGATGCATTATAGTAAAAAAATAGTTATGACAGTATATAGGAGTTTGTATTCATATGTATATTAGTTTATATATTTGTAGCCGCATCTAGAGTGAGTAATCCTAAAGGCTCAATTTTGATTTGTAATGAGTTAGACAACAGTGGTAATTTATTTACAATAAGGTATTTAACAATTTGTAATTTCAAATCTTTTATGACGTGTTATAACAATAACGATTGTTACTGTTAAGTGTGTTTATATCTCATTTTTTAAATCCAAAAGTAATGTTAAGTTGAAAAAATGGTTATCTTACAATACAACAAACATATTTTCATTATTGCTAAATTGTGGTCTCATGCAACTAAATAAATTGGTTTTTGTACATGGTCAGTTGTATGTTGTTGCTTCTCGGATCAACAATTCAAATGGTCTTAAAATATTATTTGCGAATGACTCAAGTTCAAATTCTACATCAACAACTAAAGTTGTGTACCATAAAATTTTCAATAATTTGTAAATTTATAATACTTTGCATTTCACTGTGAACAAATGTGGTAATTGCGTACTAATTGTCTTGCATTTAGATGTCAATTTTTTAATTAAATTATTCAACTTATATAAAATTTCATTTTTTGAGATAGGGAGATCCTCTTTCCCCTTATTTTTTTATAATATGTGCAGAATGACTCTTTTCATTTACAACAGGCTTAGTTGCAGGGAAAGATACATGGTTGTAGGATTGCCCGGGGAGCCTCCCCATATCTCACTTATTTTTTGTAGATGATATCTTGCTTTTCTTTAAAGCAAACATGATAGAGGAAGTGAAATTAAGCATTGTTTATCAGTGTATGAGGTGTTGTCTAGGCAGGCTGTTAACTATAATAAATCCAGCATATGCTTTAGCAGGAACACTACCGTGGAGAACAGGGAACAAGTGGCGCAAGTTCTAGGTGTTTCCCATGCTCCCAATTTTGGGAGGTACCTGGGATTACCATCTTTTGTAGGGAGGAATAAAAGAGCGGCATTTTCCTATATCGAGGATAAGAAAAAACAGAGGGTTGGCTCCTGGAGTAAGAAGTTGTTGTCACAAGCAGGTAAGGAGATTCTCTTGAAAAGTGTGGCACAGGCAATGCCAACCTTTTCTATGAGTGTTTTCTTGCTTCCACAATCTGTGTGTCTGGCCCTTGAGAGGACAATGAACCGTTATTGGTGGGGATCAGGGAATGAGCGTGGGATACATTGGAAAACATGTGACCAGTTGTGTGTCCCGAAGAAACAACATTGGAAAACATGTGACCAGTTGTGTGTCCCGAAGAAACATGGGGATTGGGTTTCAAAGACCTTCGCGCGTTCAACCTAGTCATGTTGGGCAAGCAGGAGTGGAGGTTTCTCACTAAACCTAAATCCTTGGTAGCAAGAGTTTATAAGGCCAGGTATTTCCTTAAAAGCACCTTTGTTGAGGCAACTTTGGGTAATAATCCGAGTTTTTGTTGGCGGAGTATTTTGACAGTCCATGGTTTGATTTGCAATGGTATAAGACGGAGCATTGTGAATGGTGATGATACGTTAATATGGGGTCACCCGTGTACCAGATGACCCGGATCTATTGATTCAGATGGTTATGCCACCAGAATTAGCGGGATCAAAGGTTGATAGCCTAATTGATCCACAGACTAGAACTTGGGATCTCTCAATTCTACATGATTTGTTCATGCCTAGTGATGTGGCTCGCATCAAACGGATCCCTGTTAGCCCCTAGTGATGTGGCTCGCATCAAACGGATCCCTGTTAGCCCGGACTATCCTGACTCATGGTACTGGCGCGGGGACCCCAATGGCAATTATACGGTCAAGGCAGGTTATAGGCTTGTTATTGAAAATTATGTACACCACCCGAGGACTTTTAGTAGTTGGTTGCCAATATGGAAGATGAAAGTCCCACCAAAATGGAAGATGTTCTTGTGGAAGGCGTTGAGTGGTGTCCTCTCAACAACAACAAATTTGATTATAAGAAGAGTAGATATTGAACCAACATGCCCAATGTGTGCTATACATCATGAACATACCATGCATGCATTATTTTCTTGTGAATTCTCTCAACATGTTTGCATGACTCATCCTTACCTATCATGGATATCACCGCTGACACATTTGAGACTTGGTTTGCTTTGGTTATGACTAAGCTCTCCCCTAATCAACTTGTAATGGCAGCAACTATCTTGTATCATTTATGGAGAGCAAGGAACCAATCGGTGTGGTATCATACGCTACCAAGGCCGAGGAGGGTGCTGCATGCTGCTGAAGCCGTTGTCCATGTAAGGTCTCAAGCTCACGCCCCCAACACCCGCTCTCATACTCTACGCAACACCACCAAGGACGTACTCGAAGCTCACACTATTCCAAAGGTCTTCTTTGACGCAGGTTACCCGTAACTGGGAAGGCGACAACCGGTGCCGTAATGCTCTCCGCCGATGGCAATTTTGTTGCGGCCTTTAGTATGCAACTACCGTCTCGGAAGCGCTAGCGTGTAAGGAAGCGTTATCATGGTTGAAATGACGGGGGTGGGGGGGGGGGGGTGCTCTCTGTTCAGTCACACACAGATTGCTCCAACCTTCAAAAGTATTTGTCATCACGTGAGTTCAGACTACGATCCTATATTGGCTACACTAATGACGAGTGTTTGTCTACTTTTATTCGTTGCCCAGTTATTTATATTCCTAGATTAACTAATGTTATAGCTCATACGTTAGCCTCTAGTGCTTTTGATCGAACGGATGCGATGTATTGGGATTCAGTCCCTCAAAGATGCTATAGTTGTTTATCTTTAATATAATCAATATGAGTTGCTTTAAAAAAAAAACAAAAAACAGATGTGAATATTTTGTTCCATATTAATATTCACAATAATATTACTAATAAGTAGTCTATGCATCGCCCAAAGCATAAGACACAGTTTGGTTAAATTAGCTATTAATTAGTGATAAAAGTTTTTTTTTTTTCTCTTTCATACGTGAGAGTTTAAATGAGAATAACTATTTTCGAAAAAAAAAAATGAAAATAACTTCCTCCAATAAACGTAAAGACATATCTAAGATGTGTATTATGGTTCATCAATATAAATGAAAGTCTTTGAGTTTGAGTTATATTGTTTTTGTTCTTTTGGTCTTCCTTGTCCACATCTACCATAGGGGCAAATTATTGTATGGACCATGATCCACACAATGTTGTATGGATCATAATAAAAATTACATTTTTAATATATTAAATATACATTATACACCAGGACTATGTGGTCTAATGGTATCCGGGTTGGACTTCCATTTGGAAGATTATGAGTTCAAGCCTCAGTGGAGGCGTTATTGGTTCTTTGTGTTTCAGTAGGTTGAGAAAGTATATGAACAGATACTACAATGTAATAGAGCCAGTAACTTTCAAAAAAAAAAATATACATTATACAAAATAATGTATTTTCAGTACTCAAATAATGCATTTTCTATGAATACATTATTGATGGTAGTGTGTGCCCCCAAAATTATATGGCTGGCTGTGCAGGCGTCGCAAGAGATAGCTCGAGAAATTGGATTGGAGGCTTCACCAGCAATATCGGATCATGCTCGCCGCTGATGGCTTAAGCATGGGCTGCCCTGAGAGAAATCCAGCTTGCTAAATCCCTTGACCTTCAACATGTCATTTTTGAGAGCGATTCCAAGATCATAGTCGAAGGCATCACCTCAGACCCAATGGTAAACTCCTCTGTACACAACCTTTTGGCAGCATGCAGACGTGAATTGCAAAGCATTAGAGATTGGAGGATTGCTTGGATAGCTCGGGAACAAAATGGCGTAGCAGATGCCCTCGCTAGAATTGCAACTGCCCGTCCTCGTGGTGTCTATCTTCTTTCTCAGCCACCAGCTGAGATTTCTTCTTTCTTAGATTTTGATTGTGGCTCTTCTCCTCTATGGCGCTTCTCTGCTTCATGAACAATTTGTACTCTGATGTTCTTATTAATATACGGGTATCACCCTCCCTTTGATTCAAAAAAAAAAAATAATGCATTTTTTATGAATACAATATACATTATTAATATACTAAAAGTACATTATTTGTGTACAAAATATACATTATTTTATAACATACAAAATATGATCCCACAATAATGATTGAGGACCCATAGGGCATTAGAACCCATATCTTGGCTACAAACTCATAAGGCAGCACATGCATTGCTTACCCAAAGTGGGCAGTATTTGGGCTAAGATGATTTAGTGGGCAGTATTTGGGATAAGAGATCAAGGTTCGAACTACGGCGGTGGCAATGTGGGAATTATGTCCAAAGTGGGCAGATTCCTTGTGCGCCTACAAGTTCTGTTGGGATAAGCAATTATATTAAACAGCACTTTTTCCATTTTTTTTACTTTAAAAGCTGTAGGTAGGGGTGGGCGTAATTCGGATTATCCGAACCAACACCCGAAATCCGAATCGAATTTTAAATTTTTGGTGAACCCAAATAGTTATCGGTTCGGATATTTTAAATTTTGATATATCCGAATATAAATTCGGTTCGGATATCTGGTGTTAAAAATATATCCATACCTGACCCGAAACCCGAACTAACTGAAATTTTATTATAAATATAATAATATAATTTATATATTTAGTTTTAAATGTATTTCATAATTAATAATACATTAATTTTTAAAAGTCTAATAGTTAATTATTAGTATTTGTCTTATTTTTAGTTTGATAGTATATGAAAAAATATAAATAATAAAATAATAAATTCATTAAAAAAAACTCAAAATAGATAAAACAATATTTTGAGTATATCCAAACTAACCCGAAGTAAACTCGAAATAATTTCACTTGAACCGAACATATCCAAATTAAATTTGGTTCGGATATCGAGTGTCAAAACATCACCCAAAATTTTTGGATACCCAAAATAAAATTCGGGTTCACCCGAACCGTACCGACGCCCACCCCTAACTGTAGGAAAAAAAAAAGAATATATATATATATATATATATATATATATATATATATATATATATATATATATATATATATTCGTCTTAATATAATCATCAGTAAGTAAGTAAAGATCTAATTTTATATCAAACACATTAATGGATATTTGATTTTAGTTTGATCTTGTTATAAAACAGGCATAAAAAGGCATATGCGTGGTTACTTTGATACATTGTTTTGAGTGGGTTTACTCTTGATTTAAGTCCTGTTAAAGTGCATTTTGTTGTGAGTTGTTTGTTATGCCTTTTGGCCCGTTTAGCTCCTAACCGATGAACTAATTAACATTGCAAGAAAGATGTAAAGAGAGAAGGGAGAATAGTAGACAATAGTATAGGGGTAACTCCACTTCATTTAGCATACCTAGTACAAGAGGGGATACAACATATATATAATATACTAGTATTAATAACAATAATAATGATGGCTGTTACAAACGTTATAACCATTACAATTATGTCCACTTAATATCATTTATAACACTCCCCCTTGGACATTATTTGTCCATGTTATAATAATATTATTATTATAATTGTTAAACCAAGAGTTAATTAGTTTGTTAATTAAATTAAGTAGTGGGTGGTGTGTATGCAGTATGTGGCTTAGTGTATGTGGAGTACATGGAGCATACATTCCTAATTTTTAGCTTTATTATTATTTCTCCTTTACTATAAAAAGGCTGTGTATCAATCTTTTTCAAATATCAATCAAGTTAATTCAATTCTCCTTCTCTCTCTCTTCTCAAATATATATTATATATATATATATATTATAGATATATTATATTATATTTAATATATATTATATTAAATATATTATATTTAATATATCTAACATTTGGTATCAGAGCCAGTCAACCTTTCAACCCCGAGATATTTCCCGTAGTGAAATATGGCTGCAAATTTCAATATTGTATGGACGGGTCCCAAATTGGACGGGAAACTCGATTACAATTATTGGCAAATTATGATGTCCACACATTTGCAAGCTCAAAATCTTTGGAGCTTTGTTGATCCCGGTCTACCCGAAGGAGCTGATGCAGCCGCTATACGGCGAGATAAATTGGCCTTGGGTCAGATTCACCAAGGTGTTCATTATTCCATTTTTGGGCAATTAGCCCGTGCTCAAACAGCAAAACAAGCTTGGGACATCTTAAAGGTGTCACACAAAGGAGTCGATCGGGCACAGAAGTCTAAGTTGCAGTCGTTGAGAAGGTTGTACGATAATTGTGAGATGACCTCTACAGAAACAGTAGATGCGTATTTCACTCGTCTTATTGATATGGTGAATAAGAGGAGGCTATATGGAGATACGATTGAAGATGGTGCAGTGGTTGAAAAAGTTCTTCGAACTATGCCGATGAAGTATGACCATGTGGTGGCTTCAATAACAGAGTCACACAAAACCGAGCTCTTATCAATTGCGGAGCTGAAAGGTATGGTAAAAAGTCATATTGACAGGATTGCGTCAAAATCGGAACCACTAGCAGAAGAAGCTTTGAAGAGCCAAGTCACTCTTAATGTGACTGGCACTAATCAAAGAGGTGGAGGATCTGGTAGAGGTCGTGGAAGAGGAAGAGGAGGATCTAGTGGAAGAGGTCGTGGTAACTCCAACCAAGGAGGAGGTCGTGGTAACTCCAACCAAGGAAGAGGTGGAGGTAATACCAAACAAGGTAAATTTCCATTTCATTGCTACAATTGTGGCAAGTATGGACACAAGATTGCAGATTGTTGGTATAATGAGGACAACAATCGTGGAAATCAAGCAAACATTGCTGAAAACATTGCTGAAAAGTCTGATGAGAGTTCTGAAACTTTACTTTTAGCCAGCGATAGTTTTTCTGCAGATAAGAACATATGGTTCTTGGATACTGGGTGTAGTAACCATATGTGTGAGAAGAAAGAATTGTTTTCTGAACTGGATGAATCAGTCCGGTCTGAAGTGACATTTGGCAACAAGTCAAAAGTGCCAATTTTGGGAAAAGGTAAAATCTCTATTCAGTTGAAGGATGGTACTCACAATTTTATATCCGATGTGTTCTATGTTCCTGAACTACACCAAAATTTGTTGAGTATGGGTCAGTTGTCAGAAAAAGGACATAAGATACATATTGCTCAGGGGTGTTGTACCATTGCAGATGCTAAAGGAGTTTTGATTGCAAAGGTAAATATGTCCCAAAATCGACTATTTCCTTTGAAAATTAAGCATACTCTCCTTGCTTGCTTTAATTCTGAAGTTTGTGATGATAATTGGTTATGGCATATGCGGTTTGGGCATTTTCATTTCTCTGGATTAAATTATCTTTCAAGAAAGGAACTTGTTTCTGATTTACCTGTTGTGAATGTCCCTAATCGTATCTGTGAGATTTGTGTGATTGGGAAGAAGCATAGAGATCCCTTTCCCGTGGGAAAGTCAAGGAGAGATACAAAACAGTTGGAGATTATTCACTCAGACCTATGTTCGTTGGAGGTTCCCTCACATGGAGGTTGTAAGTACTTTATTACTTTCATTGATGATTTCAGTAGGAAAACATGGGTTTACTTTCTGAAGCAAAAGTTTGAAGCATGTGATGTTTTCAAACAATTTAAGGCTTTTGTTGAAAAGCAGAGTGGTTATGAAATTAAAATCTTGAGAACTGATAGAGGTACAGAATATATTGCCTGTGATGATTTTCTGAAGAAGAAGGGTATTCAACATCAGATGACAGCTAGATACACTCCACAACAAAATGGAGTGGCTGAGAGGAAAAACAGGTCTATCATGGATATGGTAAGGTGCATGTTGAAATCCAAGGATCTGCCTAAACCTTTTTGGGCAGAAGCTGTTGCTTGTGCTGTCTATGTGTTGAATAGGTGTCCAACTAAGAGTGTCCGGGATAAGACACCCGAAGAAGCTTGGAGTGGGAGAAAACCCTCTATCAAATATCTCAAGGTTTTTGGATGTTTGGCATATGCACACGTGCCGGATCCATTGAGAAAGAAGTTGGATGATAAAGGTGAGAAATGCATATTCATTGGTTATAGTGACGCTTCAAAGGCTTATAAACTATACAATCCTGAAACTAAAAAGGTTGTTATAAGTCGTGATGTCACTGTTGATGAATATGGTGCTTGGGATTGGTTAGCTAAAGATGAAAGTTCAGTTGTTATTCCTGTTGTTGAAAATATTGTTGATGAGCAACCGATTCCAGATAATGTCCAGTCTCCTTCACAGCCAGAGTCGTCAGTTCGACGATCTCAGCGCGAGCGCCACTTACCAGCTCGCTTGCAAGATTATGTTTTGGGTCATGATAATGACTTGTCGGATGAAGAGATTATTCAATTTGCTCTTTTTGCAGATTGTGACCCTTTATCCGTTGAGGAGGCTGCTACAGAAATTCATTGGCTTAAGGCGATGGATGAGGAGATACGTGCCATTGAAAAGAATGGTACCTAGGAGTTAACAGATTTACCTCCTGGGAAGAAGCCAATTGGAGTAAAGTGGGTTTACAGAATGAAATACAAGTCAGTATATCCAACTTGAAGACGAAGACATTTCTTAAATTGAAGAAGGAAATTGGGATGACCAATATATCCAACTTGGTTTAAAGGAGGCAATGTTATAATAATATTATTATTATAATTGTTAAACCAAGAGTTAATTAGTTTGTTAATTAAATTAAGTAGTGGGTGGTGTGTATGCAGTATGTGGCTTAGTGTATGTGGAGTACATGGAGCATACATTCCTAATTTTTAGCTTTATTATTATTTCTCCTTTACTATAAAAAGGCTGTGTATCAATCTTTTTCAAATATCAATCAAGTTAATTCAATTCTCCTTCTCTCTCTCTTCTCAAATATATATTATATATATATATATTATAGATATATTATATTATATTTAATATATATTATATTAAATATATTATATTTAATATATCTAACAGTCCACGACCTTGCCTCATTAGAAAAGGAACTTGCAAACTTGCTAGGAAAATCCTGTGGGAAAAAACCTAAACAAGTACAAAGTATATGGATAGAATATTTGAATACATTCATGCCCCGTTAAAAACTTCACTAGGAAAACCACGTGGGAAAAACCTAGTTGAAGAAAACAGTACATAATATTTGTAAAAATCATATATTGTATTGGTTGCCTCATTAAAAACTTTAATTTAAGAAAACCTCGTGGGAAAAACTTAGTTAAGGGAATAAGAGTACAACCATAAGCCTTCAAGGCATAATCTTAAGAATTTTGGGGTTTGTCTATTTAAGTATTTATATACAACTCCCATATTAATATATCATACTCATAACTCATTAAAAACCACACTAGAAAAACCCAATGGGAGAAAACTAGTGAGGAAACGAGTACATGGTATGTATATGATGCAAAAAGTACAATTGTTAGTCTTTTAAGACCCAATCTACAGGATTGATTCGAGTGAATGTACTTCCCTTCTCCCCCTGAAGATAACAATCTTCAAGTTCTACATGGCTTAAAATAAAGTCATTGTTTCAAAATGTGTAGAGAAGGGATATTACAATTTTCATGATTGTTATTAGAGTTTATCATTTTATACTATTATCTTGTGACTCTTATGGAGTATACGTGGTTCGAATATTTATATAACTTGTCTATTATCCTTCAAATATATCCACTTAGCGATGAAGTAATGGACTTCTGGTCCCCAAAAATATCCTCATTATATAGATAGTCTTTTATCTTTTTTTTTTCGAGATATTTGGACGGCGATTAACGTACTGAAGGATATATTTAGGACACTTTCAAGAGGGACTTATAGATATCCTTCTAGGAAACGATATTTGAGTTTCCCAACCACATATAACATTACTAGGCATGATAATATACTTTCATACTTTCTTCTTGGGGAGAAAATACCTTTAGTCAATTTATTGACTATAAGAAAGATCATAGTTAGTAATTTACTAACTTTTATACTTCTTATTTTTGTGATTTTTGTTCATCACATTTTGAAAAAAAATCCATTAGAGATTTTAAATATAAGTAGCCAGTTACCCATATGAATATGTGATAACTATGTCTATTAACTACATATCTAATTTATTCACGGCTAGTTTTATTGAATAGCGGAATATAAAGCCATGACTAATATTGGGTCTCTGCGAAAACCCTCTAACTCACCTTTTATTAGTGAGTTTTGATTTGTATGCCTTAATTGCTCTTTTCTATCAAAACAGTTAGCACGCTGCAGACGTTATGCTACTGTTTTCATTTCTGGATCCAGATTTAAGCATTTATGAGTAATAGAGGCAAAATATGTTGTCGACAACTGTAACAACTTTGTAAATATCTTTTATACACATGGAAATTTTGTATCAACCAAATATATGTCATTTCCCAAGAGTATTTTGAATTTAGTTGTTCCGCTTCCCCCAGTATTTTAGTTATTTGGTGCACCTATAATTTTACTGGGGATTTTCGCCTTCCAGACGAGTATCTTCAGGATAAAATTTTTGTATTTTAGGAGTGACGAAATTTCTACACTAGATCTAGTTTTCTTAAATCGATAAATTTCCTATGCTTCTGATATAAAGAAAAAAAAAACGGTAGAGATATTTAGTCTTGATTGGGGATTTCAACTCTTAATATATATGAAAATATTTGTATGGACTTGGTCACTCCTTTGATATTTCTAGCAGATTATTTGTTCAATGTCTGAACTTCTGATTCTATAAGACTAGTACATGAGTTTGAAGATTTTTTTTTTATCAATTTCTCGGCATTTAATTAATTAGAAACTTCAAATCTCCCCCTAATGTCGAGAAAAGATCTTATAATGCAACCATCATCACTGTTGATTTCTCATGATGGGATATAGGTCGGAGGGTTGCATACTAAAAAAATGAACGCAGATAGGGAAATGCATCATGTACTAGCGTTTGTGATATGTAGTGGATCAGCATATTGGTTTTTTAGTTTTTGAAGGTCCCCAAAAAAATATTTCCTCCAAAATTGTTTAATTTGCTTTCCAAACAAAGCTGTATTAAGATTTAGAGCTTTGGTTAAAAAAAATGATATTGTCTATCTTAAATAACTGTTTCATGACAATTAGAGAAACAAGTAGAGTACTCAATAAACTATGTCGTATGGAGTGAACTAATCAAGATAACATAACATAATTTCGTCTATGAATCATGCTTTCTACAAACTAAGTATCAATTTGGATGCATGACAAATATTCTTTTTGACAATTTTGGGAGTTGTTGCCACCTTTGCTGTGATTCCTATCGCGACTTCTTCCTCGACCCCTCTTGGCGTTGCATGACTGAGCAACATTGTGCTTCGGGCACTGGTGCAAAGTTTAATTGGGACACAATTTTGTGTAAAGCGAATTTATAATCAGTAGCCAAATTGTGTCTAAAGACGGGCTAGGAATATGTGCTAGTTAAAACTATCCTCCAGGGACTTCTATAAGGCATAGCGGTCCTTATTCATAAAGGTATTCATTTTTCAGATGGTGGCGAGGGGCAAAAAAAGGAAAAATTAGGGCTTTTAGCTTTCAAGGCCTCATCGCTCGTGGACTTTGAGTACTTGCTCCCATTGAAACCAAACTCGGTGAATTCACACTTGGTGATAGCAGCCAAGGTCGAGATTTTTCAAAAAATCTATATATACTAAGGCTAGCTAAAAACGAAGGTCCACCTCTAAAAAATAATTCGCATAATAATAAAACTAGAGTTAATACCTCCAATGGTCCTCCTTGTATTAACCATACACCAGCTGTGGTCATCCGACTTTTAAACGACTACGAGATGTCCTCCATCTTTCCAAAAATAACCACCCATGGTCTTCCGTTAAGTTTGCTGTCAAATGAGAGTTAATTTTGAGGGTAATGTTGTCATTTCACATATATTACCCTCAAAGGCTTTTTTTAATTTAGTACTTCACAGTTCCGGATTTTAAATCTGAATGCTTTTAATTATCAGTGTATGAGCAACTTGAGTATCGTAGTCACCAATCACCACTACCATCTACATTACTTTGTCATCATCGTCAGATCTCATCTTCACCATGCTTCATCACCTTGTTCTTCGCCACTTGAAGAAGTGCCATGCATGCCACTTCAGGGTGCAGCTTCAAGCATATTGTCCTGTTTCTAGATTGTCAAATGCAGAGTTGGAATTAGTTTCTAGCAATAAAGCTGAAATGAAGTCCTTGCGCCAAGCTCGCCATCATTGCTGGAGTACCTCGCTTTGTTACCTGCCGCCGTGTCTCTCTATCGCGACTACAAAAACCTCCGTCGGCAAACTTGCATGCAGATCACTGCCTGGACAGTATCCTATCACTAAACATGACTACATGAGAATGTTATCGGTTGCTCAAATTTTCGTCTCACTACTGTTCTAGATTTCCCATGCATGTCGTTTCCCTTCGCGTCCTATGTCCCCGCCGGCGTGGTATGGCCATCGTCTTCCTCCTGCTTCCCCGCCTCGTGGGTAGTGTTAGAATCTCACTTGCCGATGCAGCCGTAGCCGCTCAAGGAACGCCGGAGGCACTGTCAGACGTAACCCGCACCGGCGTGAAGGCCAGCAGCAACTGGATGATGTAAGTTAATCCTAAAACATAAGATCTTCAGAACACATGCCTTTCACATACTGTATTTAAATAGCGTTCTGGGAACATACCTGGCTCCATTGTTTCCCCGTAGTTGCTTGAGTTAGAAACTTGGTTTCTCCCTCCAGACCTTTAACATTCACTTAATCTAATTCTCTGATGGAGAGAGTTTTTTTAGTTTTTAGAGAGGTTGGGGAGAGGACCAGAGTCTCAGAATGAAATATAAATAATAATACGTTCCATCAACATAAACCTGATGATATGCAGTTGAAACTGCAATCTTATCTTCTTAACTGACCAATCACAGGATTATCTCATTATTAAATTATAAATAAATATTTAATTATGAGCCACAATAAATTATAATGAACCATAGGATAATAATAATAATAATAATTATTCTAACATTCTCCCACTTGGCTCATAAGTCATAAATTTAATAATGAACTTGAAACATAATATGCATACTATAAGTTAATTCCATCGTTGTATTGGTCAGAACATAAGTCATCGTTAAGTTAGAAATTAATAAGAATCATGGCGGTAATACATCACTAATTTAACGCAGTCCCTTCCATGTATCACAATATTAATTTCAAACTCAATATGATTCATAATGAACTTTTTCATAATGGTCCACGATAATGTCTTTGTCAAGACAAATCCTTTTTATATTAACATAATAAAACATTCATGTATATATACTTCATAAACTAAACAGGATACTTTAATACAGAAACGAAACTATATTGAGCTCTAAGTATCAAATATTTCAAAACACAACCTTAACATAATGTTAACAGTTTCCAATAACGCTCATTCTTTCAACATGCTCACGAAATGCCTTCGGTGGCAATGCTTTATTTAATGGGTCTGCAATCATTAATCTAGTGCTTACGTTTTCAATTGATACCCTTCGTTCCCGAACATCTTCTTTAACGGCAAGATACTTCAGATCAATATGTTTAGCACCACTAGTATACTTGTCGTTTTAGAAAAGAAGACTGCTGCGGCATTATCACAATAAATTTTCAGTGACTTGGCAATACTGTCGACAATTCCAAGTCCCGAAATAAAATTTTGCAGCCATAATCCATGATTTGTGGCCATAAAACATGCCACAAACTCAGCTTCCATAGTGGATGCAGCAATGACAGTCTGCTTTGCACTTTTCCAAGAAATAGCTCCCTCGGCTAAAAGGAATAGATAACCAAATGTGGACTTCCTTGTGTCCAAACACCCGGCAAAATCTGAATCTGTGTATCCTATCACCTCAAGGTGATCAGATCGCTTATAAGTGAGCATGTGCTCCTTTGTACCTTTATAACACCCCAGATTTTCAAGATATTTAAAACTCACAAGATAAAGGTGAAATCTCATTAAATCCCAAAACATAATACAAGAGTGCGGGGTGCTATGCCACACCTGAGCTAGAGAACTCAGGTGCACAGGCTAACTATATAATATCCTCAATGATGTAAATGCATAAACGTGGCACGCAGGCCGAAAGGGAAACTATCTACTTCTACGTTCCAAGTTCTAGCGCGCTCCAGTGACTTATTCTTCTGTGCCTGAAAGCCAAATATATCTGTTCAGCGAGAGATGCTGGTAACCCACTCCAACGCGTTGAAATACATATATATATATATATATATATATATATATATATATATATATATATATATATATATATATATATATATATATATAGATAGATATATGAAAAGTCATTTTGAACATGAGGATATCTCCTACGAACTCTAGCTTTTAAAACCGGGAATGACTCGACAGATAAGGCTAGACACAAGCAACAGTTATAACAAGCGTATACAACAGGCAAGACAGATAAAGCTGAGCACAATTAATAATCATAACCCAACATAAACAATCCCTAGCATAAATCCCATAGTCACAACCCCCAATATACTCATAAGCACAACTCATCCATTTCTCATCACATAGCACACTTTGTTGGCGCCACAGGACCAATCGCATGCCCATACATGAGGGTCAGCGCATATAGCTCTGACACGGCCCCGCAGCACCCTGCCCCGTCTCACATTACGGAGGAGCCGATCGCAACCGACTGATGGACCTTTGTCCTACATAATATTTATATACCTGACCGGTCTTTACCAGCCTGGTTAACAGTTGGGATGGTTCTCAGCCCATTCAACTGCCCGTATAGTGGACCTTTGTCCTATATAATATTTATATACCTGACCGGTCTCTACCAGCCTGGTTAACAGCCGGTATGGTTCTCAGCCCATCCGACTGCCCGTATAGTGGAACTTAGTCCTATATAATATTTATATACCTGACCGGTCTCTACCAGCCTGGTTAACAGCCGGTGTGGTTCTCAGCCCACCCGACTGCCCGTATAGCCCGATTGATCTTAACCAATTCGGGGTTACATACACACATAACACATAGCAAGTACATGCAACCCACATTAACACGTTGGGAAGGGGGGAGAAAACGTATAACAAAACCTATGCGTGATCCTTCACATACTAAGAATGGTCCTAAGGGGTTCATACTTCTTTCACCTAGGTCAACGGGATACCAATTCAACTAGCATGCAATATATAAGACTCATACGACCTACGAACGGTACCCGAAACATCAAACTAGACATAGGCACGATAGATGGAGTCCGTTGGGACACCACGGGGGTCGGGGAAACATCAAACGGGGAAGCCGAAATCCCAAAGCGGGGTTCAAACCAGCGGGTAGCCGGTGGGTGAGGGATCACTCGCCGGCTGCCCGCCGGCGGAAGCTAATCCGGGCAGCGGGTGCCCGGCGGGCAGCTGCCCGCCCGCCGGCTGCCCGCTGCCGGCGTTGCCCAAGAAGGACGTGGGTAGGTGGCAGGTCCCCTACCCCCACCTACCCCCCACTGACTCTTTTCATCACAAAAATGCCCCGGGAACCACTGTGGAACCCGAAACCATGCTTAGACACTTTACAACGCAATTAACGATCAACACGTAGTCAATTAACGAATCAAATACGAGAAACGTACGGCACATAACCTATCATGCTTTTCTAACATAATCGACACCCCAAACATGCAATTTCCCACCCGATAAATCAAGAATGATATCATACGATACAACCTAGGGTTCTAATCACTTTTATACCCACAAGAATACGATTCGTCCTCCAATTACAAGATTCGGTGCAAATAACACATAAGCGTATACAATTATCAAGAATGACATATGAACATCAAGAACTCCACATAATCATCAAGAACATCATAATTATCAAGAATCTCTCAATATCAAGATCACCCATGGAATTATCCCATCAATCATCGATAATAATATCACAAGTCATCAATACACAATAATATGGGGAAATCCTACGGGGGAAATCATAGCTATGAAAATAGGTTTTGTTGAGACATGGGTTACCTCTTAGCCTTAATTAATTCCTTGGCTATGAAGGGTCTTTCTTTAAGCTTTCTTCTTTCTTGATTTCTCCTAAGGGGATTCTTGGAACTTCTTGTGTGGTGAGAGATTATGGAGGTGAGAGATCTAGGTGCCTCCTATATCCCTATTTATATATTAAGACTCCTAATTAGGGTTTGAATGATATGGGTTTACTAATTCTATTCCTTATAGGACTAAGGGCTTATTTTAGGGATAAGGGTCCATGGTCCATAGTGGACCATATTAATTAATTAAGGGGAATCCTAATCGTAGTCTGAATAGTAAAAGGCCTACATCCTTTATTCCTAATAGATAACTAGGTCTAGGATTCCTAATTAGAATCTGAATAGTAAAGGGTTTACTTTCTTTATTCCTAATAAGTTTAAGACTCTAATTTAGGCAAGGGTCCACGGTTCATGGTGGACCTTACTAATTAATTTAACCGAATTAAATCATATTTAATTATTATTAACGGGATTAATTAAATAATTAATCCGGGATTGAAGGCCGTAACACGGGGTGTTACAACCTTGCAAGTACCTTAATACCTTCTTTGCAGCCTTCCAGTGATCCATACCAGGATTACTTTGATAATGACCAAGCATCCCAACAGCAAAGCTAATGTCTGGTCGAGTACATGTTTGGGCATACATCAAACTCCCAACGACAGATGCATAAGGAATATTTTCCATTTCCTTACGCTCCAATTCATTCTTAGGGCATTGCATAAGGCTGAACTTATCTCCCTTCTGAATTGGAGCAACTGATGCAGAGCCTTTTTCCATTCTAAATCTTTCTAAGACTTTGTTAATATATGTTCTCTGAGACAATCCTAACACTCCTTGTGATCTATTACGAAATATTTCAATTCCAATCACAAAGGATGCCTCACCCATATCTTTCATTTCAAAGTGCTTAGAAAGAAATTACTTGATCTCATGCATTAAACCAAGATCATTAGTAGCAAGCAAAATGTCATCTACATACAGAATCAAAAATATAAACTTGCTCCCACTGACCTTCAGATATATACACTGATCAACGATGTTTTCCTTAAATCCAAATGTCGTTACAGTATCATTAAACTTAAGATACCATTGTCGGGAAGCTTGTCTAAGTCCATATATCGATCTGTTAAGTTTACACACCATGTGTTCCTTTCCTTCAATTGAAAATCATGTAAATTTCTTCTTCCAAATTCCCATTCAGAAAGGCGGTTTTCACATCCATCTGTTGTAGCTCTAAGTCATAATGAGCTACTAATGCATTAATTATTCTAAATGAATCTTTCTCCGAAACAGGTGAAAATGTTTCATTAAAATCAATACCATCCTTTCGAGTAAAACCTTTGGCAACAAGTCTGGCCTTGTATCGTTCGATATTGCCATTTGAGTCGTGTTTGGTTTTAAAAACCCATTTACAGCCAACTGGCTTACAACCTTTAGGCAATTCAACAAGATCCCATACTTCATTATGTGCCATTGATTTTAACTCATCTTTCATGGCTTCGACCCATTTAGAAGAATTAGGACTATTTATAGCATGTGAAAATGAAACTGGATCTTCATCAATACCAATGTCAAAATCTGATTCTTGAAGATAAACCACATAATCATTAGATATAGCAGATCTCCTTTGTCTTTGAGATCTTCTTAATGCTACTTCTGTAGGAATATCATTTGTGGGTTCATTGTTAACTTCATCATGGAGTGGTTGATCATTAATCTCTTGATCATTAATTTGTTGTTCAGGCAAGTGACTAAATTGTTCAACCGTTGCAGGATGAGCAATTTGAGTAACTCCAGGTAGAGTAATATGTCGCACAGGAACAACAATTTCAGAAGAAGATATCAGAGAATCTTGCACTGTAACTTCTTTAAGTTCCACTTTTCGTGGTTCAACGCTCCCACTTAGGTTATCATTCTCAATGAACTTGGTATTTCCAATCTCAACAATTCTAGTAGTATGGCTAGGACAGTAGAATCTATACCCTTTAGATTTATCTGGATAACCAATGAAAAATCCACTAGTTGTTCTTGAGTCCAGTTTCTTTTCATGTGGATTATAAATGCGTATCTCCGCTGGGCATCCCCAAACATGAAGGTTCCTTAAACCAGGTTTCCTTCCTGTCCACAGTTCAAATGGTGTTTTTGAAACTGCCTTACTAGGAACCTTGTTTAATAAATAGGCAGCAGTTTTTAAAGCATATGTCCACAATGATAAGGGTAAAGAAGAATAACTCATCATACTTCTAACCATTTCCATCAATGTACGATTATGCCTTTCTGCAACGCCATTTTGTTGCGGCGTACCGGGCATTGTGTATTGAGCACAAATGCCACGTTTTTCAAGAAATTTAGCAAATGGACCTGGGCATTGTCCTTTTTCAGTATACCTTCCAAAATATTCACCACCCCTATCGGGTCTTATAATTTTCACCTTTTTGTCCAATTGTCTTTCAACCTCATCCACAAATACCTCTAAGGCATTTATAGATTGAGACTTTTCATGCAACAAATAGACATAACCATAACGTGAAAAATCATCAATAAATGTAATGAAATATTTTTCTTTTCCGAAGGTTGGGACATCAAAAGGTCCACATATATTAGTGTGTATAATTTCAAGGAGCTGTGTGCTTCTTGTGGCTACATTTTTATTTATGTGGTTTGAATATTTTCCTTTAATACAATCCACACAAATACCGAGATCAGTAAAATCCAATTCAGGAAGGATTTCATTCTTTACAAGTCTTTGAATCATTTCTTTAGATATGTTACCCAAACGTTTATGCCACAAGTAAGCTGATCTTTCATCCACTAAACTTCGTTTAGTTCCAATACAATGATGCAGGGTTAAAAGAGTTTCAGCAAAAAGATTGTCAAGCTTTAGTTTGTACAAGCCATCAGAAAGAATACTAGAACCAATAAAATGATTTTGTTTGAATAAACTAAAACATCCATTTCCAAATTTAAAGGAAAAACCATAATAATCCAGTTTTGACAAAGAAATTAAATTCCTAGAAACTGAAGGAACATAAAGAGTTTCAAACAAATCCAAATGATTTCCAGTATCTAAAATTAAACGGTAAGTTCCAATGGCTTCTACTGGAGCTTTGACACGATTCCCCATGAACACAAAATTTTCATTTGGCTTTATGGTTTGGGTCATAAGGAATCCCTGCATAGTATTCGAAACATGAGTAGTGGAACCAGAATCTATCCACCAAGTATTATAAGGAACTTCAGTTAAATTTGATTCGAAACATACTGATATATAATGTATACCTTTCTTTTCGAACCATGCCTTACGCTTAAGGCAATCTTTCTGAAAATGCCCAGATTTCTTACAGAAATGACACTTGTCATTCTTATGTTCCTTTTTGTGGATTTGAGAAGAGGACTCATTAGTCTTCATTGGTCCTTTCTTACCCTTTTGATTCTTCTTTCCAAACTTTTTACCAGCCCTTGACTGACCCATGGTGGATTCCTTGTCTCTTAAGCCTCGTTTCCTCTCGAGTTAGCATTTCATGCAATTCGAACACATTCCACTTATCCTTAATGGAATTGTAATTCACTTGGAATGTCTCATACTCAAGAGGCAAAGAGTTTAAAATAAATTGTACAAGGAAAGTGTCATTCACGTCCATTCCCATGGACTTTAATTTTGCTGCTAAGCTCAACATCTCTGTGACATGATCATGCATGGAACACGAACCATCAAATTTCATGTTGGTTAGTTTACTCATAAGAGTGCCTGCTTGGGCCTTATCAGCACATTCAGAATGTGAATTTTCCTCCACATGTTTCAACATATCCTTAGCACTGTCAAATTTGGGAATTGTGGACTTAATGTTGTTTCCAAGTGTCATTCGCATAAGCATTAAGCTGAGTTTATTCGATTTTTCCCATGCTTGATGGAAATCAACATCATCATCACTGCTATTATCATTAATAGCAGCGGGCTTGTCATTCAAGAGTGCTAGATCAAGATCCAAAACACCGAGGTGAAACTGGATTTGTTCATGCCACTTAGCAAAATTCAGCCCATTATACTTAACAATAGACGCAGCTTGTGAATGAATTAAAACACAACTAGATACTGCAATGAATATAAAATACTCAAACATTAATTATATTTCAATACATAAACAGATAAACAGATTTAATCAATATAATCATAAACAATTAAGTACATTGAAGGTCTCCTTTGGGTGATCCAACAACATATAACTTTAAACATAATCCGATGCAAAAATAATTCATATAATTGGCCATTAAATATATTATGACTGGACTTGTTTGCTATCTTTGGATATGCTAAACAACTCAATCAAATATAAAAAGTTAACCACTATTATGCTTATAATTATGAAATAATTGATCACCTTTGGGCGACTCTTAAATATTTCAAAATTATTAAACTTCAATTTACCCAATACTAGAGAAAATAAAAAACATGTCATCTCATTATAAGCATCACATAATCATGGGTAATTGAAATTTATTTAAATTTGGTATCTATAAAATTTTATAATTTGACCACTTTGGTGACTAACAAATTAATCATAATTAGATACCAAATAAAAATACTATAATAATAAAATAAATAAAAACATGAAAATTATACAGAATTACAGTTTAAAAGAAAAACATCATGTACGTAATCATCCGTCCATATGTAACTTCTTAATCCTTGAAGAAGAATTCAGTAAGGATTAATATTTTATACTGTAATCCATATATATATAATGAACCACTGCACTAAAATGGTGAATCAAACAAATTGAATTACTGTAATTCATATTTCAAATATGCAGCAATATTACGGAAGCGAAAAACACATCATGGATACTTCATTTAATTATGAAAGCATATGCACCAGGACAATAAAGTTTATACTGTAATCCATTATCCATAACATCCATATATACAATGCAGTACATTATATATATAAAACAAAACAAATGCATGATATAGTAATATGTTGTACGTAAACTTATATATGCTTTTGACGTGAATATGCAGTACCCAAAAAAAACAAATGCAGTATACAAACTTAAACATTATATATATATATATATATATATATATATATATATATATATATATATATATATTCTATCAAAGGGAATTGCTTTCGTTGAAATTTGAAAGGCAATCTTGGATCTGACGGTGTAAGTGACATTCTAGGAATCAATACTCTGGTTCCTGCATTTGTACCGCACATGATCTTGCCTTCCAACACGTGGTCAGCTAACCTTGTAACAATCAACCTTGTACCATTGCATAATCCTAGTGTGTGATCAATATTTCGCAATAGCATAACAGGTGATCCAACTTTCAAAGTCAAAGCATGATTTGATACTCCAGAACATCTCAAGCCATTCAAGAATTTTGGTGTGTGCAAATCCGCTAACATGTCAACATTTGAATCTGACTTACACACAGAATCACAACTCAAGTATGTCTTACCCTCAGCCGGATTATGATCATTCATGTATTGGTTAATGGCATCTACCACATCAAATGTTGGAGCTAAAATTGCACTATCATTAAGATATGACAAATCGCCAATTCCTAGTCTAAAATTAGGGAATGTGCTATCAACAATTGTAGCAATAGGGTCATCCTCGCACTTCAACAACAAATGTTCTGGAACAGTAATCTCGTACTCACCATCACGTTGACTACCAATTGTTCCGTCACCTATATTAGCTATCCATTTTGCAAATTACTCGATCTCCTTACCCTCGTTTTCTGATTGAACACTTCTCAATCGTAGATTCTTAGTCAGCCTAAAAACTTTACAGAATTTCCAGAGATATGATGAGCTAATGCTTGCTCGAACTATATCCTGTCTGGTACCCTTTGGAATTACTGGTAAAATTTGCCTAAAATCGCCACCAAAAACAACTGTTTTACCACCAAATGTCATATCATAACTCCTTGGATTTATGAAGCGCAACAGATCCCGCATAGTTCGGTCTAGGGCTTCAAAACAGAATTTGTGCATCATTGGAGCTTCATCCCATATTATCAACTTGGTTTGCACAAGGAGCTCTGCCAGTTGACTGCCGTGACTTATGTTGCATGTGGAATCTTCATTAACAGATATCGGTATAGCAAACCGAGAATGTGCAGTCCTCCCACCAGGTAATAAAAGCGAAGCTATGCCGCTAGAGGCAACATTTAACACTATTTCACTCTTAGACCTTAATGCGGAAGACAGTGCTCGCCACAAAAAAGTCTTTCCGGTCCCTCCATAACCATAAACGAAGAATAACCCCCCATCTTGGCGATCAATATCAGTTAAAACTTCATTGTATATGACATTTTGTTCTTCTGTTAATTGCCTTACCAATTCCTGATTCTCTTTCTCCTGTTCGCCACAGTCGTATGCTAATTCTTCTTGAATAAGCCTATTTGCAATAACGTTTAAGGCCCCAAAATTTGCCGTAGGCATTTCAGGATAGTCCTTCAAACTCTTACCATGAGTAGATAATAACTTCTCAATCTCTACTAAGGCAAAGTTCATCTTGTGCGAATTGGTCAACACAAAATCTGCATAAGTTTGTATAAAAATTTGGTGTTATAACACACCTACGTTAAACTTGACTTAATATTTTGTTATCAGTATTAATAAAATAAATTGAAAAATGTATGATTACCTCTATTCTGCAGTTGTCTACGGACGTTGAATTGTGCATCATCTGATAAATGTTGCCACACAACATACCAAACTATTTCCGGTTTACCCATGCAACTACTCATTAGCAATGTCACAAACAATATCCTCAATTGATCTGCTGACGCCCATTTACTGGCTTCATCTATTGCATCAACATATTCGTTATCATCATCAACTAAACCTCTTGCATAACACGTATCTCGGAATGAGTCATATTGGACCCCATTTACAGTCCTAATATCTTCATAACTTTTAGGGCCACGGATTTTATTCAGCAAACACCTCAAATAGAAAATTTCTCCAGTAGCTGGCGGGACATAGAATATACGTCCGATTGAAAACCCTTTTTTCCGTGGCTGCCATTTTCTAAGGTCTTTCTTCCAAACGAATCATGTTGGCATCTCAACATAAGTAAGTTCTCTTGCATTGGGGTATGTTTTATTTGCCTGAAAGCATTCCAAAAACATGCTCTGTGCTATAGTAGGTCTATAAACAATGTTCTCAACAGCATCATCATCTGCAAATATCACACTCTGTTGATTAGGAAGGTGAAAGCTTAACCTTTTCCACTGAAGGCGCCCTAAGCTGTATATCAAAACCAAACAGATGCCAAACCGCTTCACATGGGGATATGTACCTACAGTCATAGTACATATTAATCTCATCTATTACTTTCCCATTCTCGTCATCCTTGCTTGTTTTGTAAAATTCGGCTGTTACCCGATCATGACCCTTGTTAACATACTTGAACAGGTACTTGATTGAGCATGATTGGTTGCACCACTCGACATTTATATGAGCCTTATACTTAAGCAATAAATATCTATTATGCGGTACCACATACCTGTTGTCCAACGTGATCCCGTTCTTTGTAACTATACTGCCATTGTCTCTCCTTCTATATACCGGATAACCATCGTCATCAAATGTAGAACTCTCAACAAATCTCTTAGGAAAATGTTTACAGCATCGCGCATTTACCATACATGGAGAATTGGTCCTCGCTTTTCCACATGGACCATGCATCATAAATTCCTCTACCGCTTGGTAATACTCTGCATCTTTCTCTTCATCTGGAATCTCTGCGCAAATTATCTTATCTAGAGTAACAACTTGACTAACTTCTTTACTTTTCTCCAAAAAAAGCAATGTATGAGCATGCAGAAGACCTCGTTTTTGGAACTCAATCGTATATATGACTGCAACATCATAGACATAAACATCATAAGGTTAAGTAATTAAATAAAATTGTAACAAACTTGATGTAAAAAAAAAACAAATATTACCTCCCGCCACAGGGCCAAAAAGTTTATTCTTTCGACAATCAGCTATCAAGGCATCCAACTTCATCTTGAATAAGCGGCAAATTATGTCCGGCCGGTCTTCTGCTTTCAACCTTTGATCTTTTAAAAAGCGTTGCACCTCAGGCCACTTTGGATTGCATGTAAAGGTTATAAATAAATCTGGGTATCCAATCCATCTACATATTGCCATTGCATCTTGGTAGTTTTGTATCATGTATCGAGCACCACCAGTAAAACTCGAAGGTAGTATTATTCTTCGACCTTGGGCTGCGGGGTTGACTTCACCCCTTGTTAAAGCATCAGTCAATCCACTGTAACTCTCACACCTTAGGCTTTTTTGGTTTGTCCTGATATAAATTAGTCTTCCAGACTCAACCATTGTGTATCCATCTACAACAAACTGTTGGAACAACCGCTTTCCAAATAGTATGGTACTCGGAGCTGATTCTCTAGACTGGATGCGATAGCAAAAAAACTCCCTGGGACTAATCCTCTGTCTACCACCTGCAGAACGTTTGCCGACTACGTTCGCGAATGCAATGTCTTCCCGATAACCGTCTTCGCCATATGGAAACAAAAGAGGGTATTGCAGTGGTAGGTATGAAGGATTTAATTCACTGATCCTCTGTAGGTGGCCACCCTTAGCTTGAACAATAATATCACGCTCACCAATACTGGTATCCAGATCTCCCACTATTAAAGCTGCTACTTCAGACACTTGCGGCAGATTATATGTCCTTGCATCTTTAGTTCTTTTTCCCAACAACTTTATTTTGACTTCGGCGCATGGGTTAATATCCAGCTCAGACATAGCCATCCGAAAAAACTTAACCAAAACATTATTTTCATCGAGGTCTTTCCGAATGACATTCACTATTTCTACATGAATGTCATCTTGCTCACCACTACCCCTACAACAACAAAAACTTTGCATTGATATTTATTTAGATAACAAATAGTATGTTATGTGTAATTACGCTAACTTGTTTACCTCACAGCATTTATACGGTTGTTCTTTTCATTTGCCGTGTCGTATATGTATAACTGGGCAAAATGAGGTTCTTTGCCTTCTTCTGTAAGTAGACTGCCCATTAGGTGATAGTTTTGTCCACTTAATCGAAAAACAGGAGGTGCGCCTCCCTTGTTCACGGTCTTGTCAATTTTTCCGCCCATGGATGTGAAGCAGAACATGTTGTTGTAGGTCCTGATGTTGTGTAAAAATTCTTTTGATAATTCGTCATTGCCGAAAAAGAGATCAAATATACCTTTTGGTGGCAATTTATTCTCCGGCAACTTGATCTTCCCATTGTTGCAGCACAACGAAAACAATGGCGAAGCTTTAGTTGACAAATTCTTCTTCCTTTCTTCAAACCAAAACAACGCCCCACAGTGGACGCATTTATTTGCTGCATCACCAAAATCGCAGTACTGACCTGCAACCAGATATATAAAAAATTATATATCGATTTATATTTTATTAAGATATAAACCTTTGATACACACCATGTTGTTGACCAGAGGATGTCCCAATATCCGAGTTCTGCCTTACATCGTTAATCGATATATCAACATCTGAAATTACAAATACATTTATAAATCAATGTTTTTTTTGAATGCATAAATCAATGTTAATAGTTGAAGGTTTTCAATTTTACTTTGCTTATAGTTGTTTGAAAAAGAAGCAGCTACTATTATTACCTGCTATGTACTGATTTGGTGCTTCGATCAGTAAAGGGTTAGATTCCTCTTCAAAGGCAAATAGCAAGTCTCTTTTTGTTACATGGTCTTCTTCAATTGCAAACTTATGTAATGGTTTATGAATTGCTAATTTATCTTGTGGGATACAGCCTATATTGAAAACATGAATAAAAACAAATATTATATTGGGCTTTATCATTTCTTAAAATTATATAACATATGAGTATAGGAAGTTACCAGTCACTCAAGATTTTGTTATGGTTGATATAGGTTTTTGGAAATCTCCAAAAATAAATCGCTGGCAATTGCTTGAGCGTATTTGTGTCTTGGACGAACCTACTGTACACATACATAACATTAGACGAATTTAAAGTATAACGATATTTAAATTCACAATGAATGTAAATCCCTACATTTTAGGGAATTTACCGTTAGTGATGTTACTAAGTGGTGTGATATTCTGAGTGAAACACCCTCCAGTAGAAAATTGCGTACGATAACTTCCTGACGGTTGGCCTGTAGTTTGAGCAACAGTATTTGTTGATGATGATTTAGAGTAAGAAGTTTATGTGATATACAATATAACATTATAAATGAGAAAAGATAACATAAATAACAACCTTATCAATTAAGTACACCTAAACTAAATAACTTGACTACGGTACAACAAAATTTTGTAATTGCTATTAGATAAGTTTAACATTATAAAAAAAAATACTTGGTGGACCATGGACCTAAACGATGTGTTGACTATAAAGAACATTAAAATAACAAATAAAATAACATACGTAAAAATCTTATAAATGAAGAAAACATAACATAATTAATTTTAGTAATGTACAACATAAATTTGTAATTCCTATTAGTAAGGCAAACACTATAAGACCAATTTTATGCACGGGACCATGGACCAAAAAGTTGTTTTGCACATGAATAAGATTATAATTAAAAATGATATATCATAACTATCAACCTTATAAATTGTGCAACATATATTTGTAATTTCTATAAATAAGGCTAACATGATAAAATAATTTGGTACATCGCAATTTCATTTGACAAACATTTTTTAAGAATTAAAACTATAAGGACCTTTTAAATTCACAATGAATGTATATCAATACATCTTAGGGGATTTACCGTTAGTGATGTTACTCAATGGTGTGATATTTTGAGACAAACACCCTCCAATAGGAATTCAGGTACGATTAGTTGCCGTAGGTTGCTCTGCACCTTGAGCAGCATTATTCCTTGATGATGAATTGCCGTAATAATTTTCTGTGACATACAATATAACATTAAAATTAAAATTAATTCAAATAATTAACAATCGTATAAATTAAGTACACATAACATAATTAATTAGACAATTGTACAACATTAATTTGTAATTGCTCAAAATTAGGGTAACATTATAAAAGAAAGTAGTTGGTGTGACATGGAGCTTTTCAACTTGTTGACTATGAAGAACATTATAATAACAAAATAAATTACAGAAGTTAAAATATTATAAATTAAGTACACCTAACATTATTACTTATGCTAGCCTAGAACATCAAATTGTAATTGCTATAAACAAGGATTACATTTTAGTGGACCAATTATTTGGTAGACCATGGTCCACATAATTTTGTGCACACTAAATAACATTAGAATTAAAAAGTATATATCATTAATACAAATCTAATCAATTAATTACACATAACATAAGAAATTTAACTATTGTAAAGCAGAAATTAGAAATTCATAATAAAAAGTCAATCATATGAAGACAAATTATTTGGTGTACCATTCCACGCAAAGTTGTGTGGACCATGAATTACATTATAATTATAAAATTTCATTTGACAAACATTTTTTAAGAATTAAAACTATAAGGATATTTAAATTCACAATGAATGTATATCAATACATCTTAGAGGATTTACCGTTAGTGATGTTACTCAATGGTGTGATATTTTGAGACAAACACCCTCCAATAGGAATTCGGGTAGGATTAGTTGCCGTAGGTTGCTCTGTACCTTGAGCAGCATTATTCCTTGATGATGAATTGCCGTAATAATTTTCTGTGATATACAATATAACATTAAAATTAAAATTAATTCAAATAATTAACACTCGTATAAATTAAGTACACATAACGTAATTAATTTGACAATTGTACAACATTAATTTGTAATTGCTCAAAATTAGGGTAACATTATAAATGAAAGTAGTTGGTGTGACATGGAGCTTTTCAATTTGTTGACTATGAAGAACACTATAATAACAAATTAAATTACAGAAGTTAAAATATTATAAATTAAGTACACCTAACATTATTACTTATGCTAGCCTAGAACATCAAATTGTAATTGCTATAAATAAGGATTACATTTTAGTGGACCAATTATTTGGTAGACCATGGTCCACACAATTTTGTGCACACTAAATAACATTAGAATTAAAAAGTATATATCATTAATACAAATCTAATCAATTAATTACACATAACATAAGAAATTTAACTATTGTAAAGTAGAAATTAGAAATTGATATTAAAAAGTCAATCATATGAAGACTATACATATTTGGTGTACCATTCCACGCAAAGTAACTATTGTAAAGTAGAAATTAGAAATTGATATTAAAAAGTCAATCATATGAAGACTATACATATTTGGTGTACCATTCCACGCAAAGTTGTGTGGACCATGAATTACATTATTATAATTATAAATGATATATCATAATTAACAGTGATACCGATTAAATACACATAAAATAATTGATTTCACTATTGTACAACATAAAAAATTTGTAATCCTTATATATAATGCTAACATTATAAAAAAGATTATTTGGTGGAACATAGAAGACACATTAAGCAAATAACATTTAAACAAAATTGTATAAATAATAATAATAAAAAAAAACATCTAGAACTAAGTTTTAATATTTATGTACATATTTATGGGTACAAATAGACTACATTGCTTAGTATTACAATATATATATATATATATATATATATATATATATATATATATATATATAAACATTTTGTTCGGTCGGAATCTCGTGTGATGAGGACGAAGGGTGAATACCCTTTTCCTTCCTCTGTCTGAACAGATCTCATCCCTTCCACCACTAACATATAATCTACTGATCTCTCTCTCTCAAGCCTAAATCTAGATCATTCCGCTATCGTTATCTTGCCTTCATCTCTTGTTATTGAACATTGTTTCCCGAGAATTTCTAATCGGGTCTAGATCCTTATGATCCGTCTCTCACTACATCATCGCAATCTTTCATTTCTGGGAAAGATCGGATGCTTCAGTATCAGTTAAGGGTGGAAATCGCGATGAAGTGAAGCTAGTGTTCTAGTTCAAGGGTAGTCTGCTTTCAATTGTCAGTAAATTAATTTAGGGTTTCTTAGGCATCACTGTTGTCCATTATGAAATTGTGCGAATTTTCTGGATTTAATGTCCTTAGTTTGTTCACAATAGTTAAGCATGCAGATCGATTCTCATAGATTAAATCTCTTCATTACAGATTTATATGATTCAAAGCAATTAGGATTCTAAATCGTTTTCTTTTTAGTGTTGTTGTAAAAACACCCAACTGAAATTCATGTTAACTGTGTAAATTTCATGTTCTAAATGCTATAGCTCTACTATTACAATCCCTAACCTGTTAATTACTTTTTCATGTTATTTTATATGACATACTTGAGTTATTTGAGGAGATGGAGAGCAGAAACACAATCGGAAAGCAAGAGTGATAACAAAATGCAGCTTGATTTCAAGTATGAAAAAGATAAGTTTCGAACTTACCTTTATTTTCTCAGTTGGTTTCCTTTTGATGCCTATAATTGTTGACTTAGAAATTTTCTTCATTGTACTGTGTATTGTGTGTACTTGCAAAAGTAGATGTCAATTCTCTCTTTGGCTGAGGTCTCAAATTCAAAAACTGTTTTTAGGGTTATTGAATTGAATGGGGCAGCTATCAGTACATGGGTTTATTGTAGTTTATTTAACTTTTTGCTGGATTTTGAGATTCGGAGTGGAACTGAAGGGTTTTTTTTAATAGTAATGATAGCTGGCCATCAATTATATTTAATATGGAAAGAATGTGTTTCTTTCCCTAAGAATGATTAACTTTTACTTCACAGCCCAATAATTGCATTGTATTCAATTTCTGTAGATAAGTTTTAAGAATATTGAACACATTGATTCTTTGATTCTAATACTCTACAATTCTTTGTTATGCCAGTTTATCCTTTTGCTGAAGGTTTTGTTCTTTTATATTCGAAACACAATTTCTAACCTGATTTCTTTTTTCTTATTCTTTTGAGAGGGAAATAATCCAAGATCTGGAGTAATTGAAGAGCAGCAATCAGAAAATAAGCCAGCATGTATAAGACAACTAAAAGCAGCATGGTCATCTAAGAGAATAGGTTAAGATTTTACCTTTATTTCCTGACTTTAGATTAGTTTTTATGCATATAATGGCATAGTTTGTAATTTTGTTCATTTTACTGTGTAAGGCAATAGTTCATCCAACTATCATTTAATTTTTGTTTTGGCTGGGCTTTATATGATACAGCCGATGTCTCGTTTTAGACACTTTGAATTAAACAGAATCTTTTTAACAAATTGTCCTCAAGTATAGACCAAGTTCATCTTTTTAGATTTGCAGTGTCTTTGATTGTTGGATGAATATCCCAGGAATTCAATAGTTTTTGGGATTCTTGGTTTATTTGCATTTTTGGAGTTCCTTACACTATCCATTAAAATTTTCAAACTCTTATAAGCTACTCAAGTAATTTTTGGTGGATGCAATTTCGTTTACTTAATCCCATTTGCATTAGTTAGTGTAGTTAATTGTTCTATATAATTCATTGTATAGAACAATTAATGGCTTTGGTAGAGTAATTAAACTATTTAGATTAATAAGTTTTTTCTGAAGCTTGACCTAAGATTAGTACCTACTTTCTCATTTAAATTGTACCACATTTACAAAACTTAAAAACTTTTAACTGGATTCAGATTTTTTTTTTTTACTTAGGTGCATTGTTTTATTCTATATCACAGCAGATTAAAGATTGGTGTAGGATCAAAATTTTTTTCTAATTAAAGGAGATTCTCCGTGTTTGAGTTAACTGTATATTACAAAGATTGCTTTTAGTAACTTGTATTAATTTTTTTTGTAATGTGCTAGCATATTTGTACACTTCAATTACAGTATCAATTAACACAGTAATGAGAATTAACTATTTGTTTTTTGGATTTGGTTCAAACTCTTCTAAGCTTCTTTTACTGTTTTTTTTTTTTTTTTGGATGCAATTTGGTTTACTTAACCCCATTTGCATTAGTTAATGTAGTACTGGGTATATATAATTCATTGTATAGAACAATTAATGGCTTTCGTAGAGTAATTAAACTTTTTAGATTAATATAATTTGTTTGAAGCTTAACCTAAGATTAGTACTTAGTTTCTCATTTAAAATTTCCCACATTTTCAAAACTTGAACACTTTTGACTGTATTCAAATATTTTTTTTACTTAGGTGCATTGTTTTATTTTTTACTTGTGTACTCTCAAATTTACTGTTTTATTGTATATCACAGGAAAAGAAAAATCTTAGTAACTCTTAATAATTTGTTTATTTTATATTACAAAGATTGCTTTTAGTAACTTGTATTAATTTTTTTTTAAATGTGCTAGCATATTTTTACAGGGATACCAGCATGGACATAAAGTGCATTGGAGAGTTACAAACAGAGTAAAAGAAGATTTTGCAAATAGGTGAGTACAATTAGCTTTATTTTTCAGGCACAAGGTATTTAGTTATAAGAGTTTAGATTTGGAATATTAGTTGAAAAAAATTGTTGCCCTTAACTATTCTTAGTAACTTACATATTCTTTTATAGGAGAAGTTTAGTATCGAATGGAACCTATACAAAACTACATGTACAAAGTGTCAGTTCCTTGCCAAATTTTGTCCCACGTGTCTTCATTTTAAAACCTTGGCCCTCGATCATCCTTGTTCTCAATCACCTGAAATGAAAGTTAAAAAAAAATGCAAAACAGGTTCTAATAGCAGTAGATAGTTTAATATTGTAATAAACAGTTAGGCAATCTCATCAAAACAGTAATTAAAACTTAGAAAAAATCCCAAAAACTAAAGTTTAATAATTATCACACCACATGATTAGAACATCTCAAAATAGTCAATATGTCTGGATAGTAACAAGGTCACAACATTCAAAAACAACCATTTGCAGTACTACATTTTTTCCTTTTTGATCTCTTATTCCTTCAACTTCTTCCTACTTTTGGATGATGTAGACTCATCCAAAAGTGACCTTTTAATAGCTCCAGAGTTGTTAGCACTGTCATCTCCTTCCTTTTGTGAGGGCTGGACAGATGCAGGACTATTAACCTCCACTCCAATAGAGTCTTCCTGTTATTAACAAAAGGAGTAAACCAAATCAGTCACCCTCATAATAAAAAAAAAACATTATAGAGCTTATGGTTTGAAATTCTTACTTCAGAAATTGCATCCGGGTTAGTTTCCTCCTCAATCATCCTAGACATTAAGTCCTGGTCTTGATGCTCCACAAACCTGTCACTATAGGTTTTCAGCAAGTGTTCTTCCCTGACCACCCTCACAACATTGAATGGGTAATTGGGACCCCTCTTTACAGCCAGTTTAAAATTGATCTTAAACAGCATCTTTATTCTAACTATAGCATCCAACTCAGGTGGCACTTCAACATCAACTTGTTTAGGTAGGTGATAAATTACTAAATTACAAACTTCGAATAAAAAGTATAGAATAAATTTTGTATAGCCAATTAGAAGAATTTACCTCCTTGTATTTTGCATACAAAATCGAAGCAGGAATACCCACAAGTTCTGCCACTTCTCTATCCCAAAGCAATAGTGGAGCATCTCCACTTTTGTCAAGAGCATTTACAACAACTTTATATCTAACTGTACCCATCATACAAGGCTTTTTAGACTTAGTACAAATCAGTGATCCTTCCTGTTCTTTTAGTTTCTTATTACATCCCGGTGTCAGGCATGATAAATAGTACCAACCATCCTCAAAATCTAACCCCAAAATCTCAGCAGCCACATAGTATTCCCCATCCTATAGTATATACATCATTTTATAAGCAGATATAGCAATTAACCAAATTAGTGACATAAAATAAAAGTTAGAGGAGCTAGCTTAGTGTGTGGATTACCTCTTTAACCTTCTTAAGATCATGGCAGTTAGTGACAATAACAGAAGCATTTTTAAACTCACTAATGCCTGTATAGCTTGAATGTAGGGTGCCAGTACTAAGACTTCTCATTGGAGTACTTTCAGCTTTCAACCTTCATAAATATTAGAAACTTTTATACTATCTGAATGCACATACTTGTACTTGACTAAAAGCAAAAAACATATGTGTTTAAACAACCTATTAGTCTTATTTCCTTTGCTGAAAATAGCTATCAAATTTTTTGATTAGTAGTTTGATAAAGTTGGAAAAAGATATACAGTGTACAACATGCTACTAAAATATATACACTGTACAACATGCTAATAAAGTAGATTACAGTATATATAGAATTGTAGATAATATCTTTTTTTTTTCTAGAACACAGTAGACAGCATTTAAAATAGCTATCAAATTTTTTGATTAGTAGTTTGCTAAAGTTGGAAAAATACATACAGTGTACATCATGCTAATAAAGTAGATTACAGTATATATAGAATGTTAGATAATATTTTTTTTTTCTAGAACACAGTAGACAACATTTAAAATAAGAGATTTTGTTTTTCTAAAATCTGTAATACATAATAGAGCATACATTAATACAGATGAATCTAACAAATAGGACAAATAAAAAAGATGAACTTACTTTGATTTAAACTCTTGGAATTCCTCAAAATCCTCATTGAACCAAAGCTTCGTAGCATCATATGAACTGGTTATTCTAACCTCATCTTAAAAAAAAATATACACATATATATTAGTCTAAAAGCTGGATTGATTAATAGATATTGGACAGAAAAGTATAGAGAAACTCACCACTAACAACTTTAGCCCTACAGCACTGAATGACTACAATCAGTGGTTCTTTCGAATCACTATTGTAATAAGGCATAAGGGAAGATACATGTTCATTCCAAAGTGTACATGTCAGGGTGTTGTCACTGGATTCCAAACAGAAAAAAAAAAAAGAAAAAGTATTACATTAAAAAATCACATCATCAGTTTCTAATTGAAACAAAGTTCATTTTTAAAAACTTACGCATTGTTTTCAATTTGAAAGTCAATCAGTTTGGTTGCCTTTCCACCTATAATCTTGTCCACATGATTGTAAATCTCAATGACCCTTCCAATCACATCTGCCAATTTACTAAAAAATTAGAAAAAAGTACAGAAACATGTTAGGAAGATATTAGCAGTTAAGTTTAGTAAGATAGTAACAAACATAATAAGAAAACTAAAGTTAGTACCAATCAGTTCCTTGTCATTAACATCGACAGGATCTTTCAAAGCAATAAAGCTCTTTAAGCGAAACATTTTGAAAGGAAAGCTAATAGAATGTATCTCCTTCACTTGTGTTCTATAGTTGAATTTGATCAGGAAGTCATGTTCTGTAATCTTGTAGACATAGTAATTTGTAGAAGTCATGAAGTTTTTGATTTCAAAAACTTTCCCTTCTTGTAATATTTCTCTATATTTTACAATGTCTTTTTTCATAATGCTGGCATGAATGTAGTCTCCCTGCCAATAAAAAAACAAATTTATACACATTGAAAGACCATTAGATTAGTAGATAGCATGAATATGATTTTTTGAAACTAAAAAACAGTACCTCTTCATCATGGAACTGTTGGAAAAAAGTGCTTGTAATCTGTAATACATTTGAGATACAACAATAATACAGAATACAACAGGGAACAAAAACTGGATCATTTGATATCTTCAGGCGTGTAATCGCTTTCCTATAAGCTTTAAATCTCCCTCTATAAAAGCAACAAGGTTCAAGATTTAATGTTATGGGATACAAGAAGATGAATGAAATTCTCAAGTTGCTTTGTTTGAGAATTTCCTGTAGAACTGTAGGACTGTGAAGTATCTTGATTTCCTGCCTAATAATTGCTTGTAAAAAATGCATCTGTTAACTTTTCTCTGTTTAATGCAAGTTTTTGCATCTATGTTTTTCAGATGATTCTCCAGATTTTATAGATGTAAAAATCAGTTTGGAGGAGTTTACATGGAAGTTAATTATTTAAATTTAAAACTTAACTTCCAATAAGATAAAATCTTATCTAAAATACATGGGAAAAGATAATTACATATAAAATATATGTAACTAATCAAAGTATGAACTTTCATATGCATACAATATTATTAAATAAATAATATCAATATATATATATATATATATATATATATATATATATATATATATATATATATATATATATATATATATATATATACCTATGTTTTACTTGAGTGCATGTGACCATGCAAAGAGTAAAAAAGGATGCACATATATATATTCCACGCATACTGCATGCATAACCACACCAAATCAACAAAGCAGATGCCAGTCGATTTGATGGACACCGAAAGCATTGATCCGTTTAAAACTAACGATTCGTTAACACCAACGAATCATGAAATTTCGGTTCCAAATCATTTTTCCCAACTTACTTTCTACCAAACTAAAATAATATTTACAACTCCACAACTCCAAATATTATTTAAGCTTTCATGGTAGTTCATCTGAAACATTAATCTCCATTACTATATAAATTTCCAACAGGAACAATACTTCCATACTCTTACTGGCCTAGCCCTCTCCCTTTTTCTCAGGCACTTCGTAGACCCGTACTGCTCTCACCCTGATTGCCTTGAGCTGATGTTCCGGCTTGATGTTTTTGACAGCAATGAACATGGAAGGCATCTTGAAAGACCAACACTGATTCAAAATGGTAGTAAAGTGAACTGGATTTGGGAAGGGTTTTTGGCATGAAGAAGCCGGGTATTTATACAGATTGAATATTCAAATAAACCAAGAGATGACCAGCAGCCATTGTTTTGGAAATCGAACATCTCATTCAATGTGTATATGCAAATTTAAACTTTGCATATTCCCTGTAATTGAACATCTCATTCAATGTGTATATGCGTTGATATTAATAATTTTGTTTACACTACCAAGAGTTCTACATTAAATGAACTCCTTGGGAACCAAGGATTGTATGATACTTTAATACGAATAGTTGTCTTTCAAAACGGCTAGGCATATTCCCAATGTGTAATCACATTACACGCGCACAAAAAAAAAAACTGGTATATCGCTAAATATTAGTCTACCAAAACGGCGTAGTATCAAATGGGCGGGAAAACAGATTGCCAAAAACTTCTTGCTTTATTATAGAGTTAGATTTACATATCAATATTTCGGGTGAATGACTGAAATGTGCAGTCAACACCCCCTATTTCCATAAATGTGTGGTGAATTTTTTTTTGACATCAATGTGCAAAACTCACTTGGGAGTTGCGTTTTTGCTTGTGTCCCGGCCTAATTTTTTTTTTTCCGTATTTACGTAAAACGTAAGTACGAGTTGCGTTTACGGAATCGTATACATAGAATGCATTCTGTTAACGCGTTTTTGAAGGAGATACGGTATAGTGAAAAATGCAAGTTACTTTTGCGTTTTACGTATTATACATAAAACGGTTACTGCTCTGTTACGAAGACGGAAAAGGAAACTAGAGACTGAGAAAGAGAGAGAGAGAGAGGGAGAGCGCACTGACCAGAAAAAAGAAAAAAAAAATTCTTGAAAGAATGAATACATTGGAATCTCCGCTTGAAGCTCTAGCTTTCAACTATCTGAGCTATGGGTTTTTAACGGCGGTTAACAATGTCTGGACTTGGGTGGCCGTTCTGACGGCCGCCGTTAGCTTCTAGAGGATCAAAACCTTGTCCCTCTCCGTGCCCTCGACGCCCCAACGCCCCAACTTCCCAAATGGGCCGTCGAATCTTCCGACGTCGCCCAGGGGTATCGTTTTGTCTCCGTCCCCGCCGGTGGAGCGCTTGCCAGCCGAGCCGGTTTCAACGCTGGCCAAAGCTGCTGCGACGTCGTTTTCCGCTTGGGAACGGGAGTCGTTGATGAAAGGGAAGTTCACGGCGTATTTTGACGGTGGAGATGAAAGTGACGGCAATGTTGGCCGCATTGAGAATATTTATGATCGTGAGGGCGGCGGCGATGACGATGAAAGCAACGGTGACGGTGACGCTTTGGGAGATGCGTTAAACGTATTTTAAAGTATTATACGTAAAACGCATCTCCCAAATGTGTTTTAACGTATGCGATACGTATCATGAAAACGCATTTGGCAAATGCGTTTTACGTATACAATACAAAAAACGCAACTCCTACTTGCGTTTTAAGTAAATAAGGAAAAAAAATACACCCGGGACACATGCAAAAACGCAACTCGGAAGTGAGTTTTACACATTTCTGTAAAAAAAAAAAAAAAAAAAAGTCAGCACACATTTACGGAAATAGATGTTGGGGACTGCACATTTCAGTCTTTAACCCCAATATTTCTGTAAGCATCAATTTCAAGGCAGTGAGGCAGTGGCTATGGAATTGAAAAAAAAAAAAAAAAAAAAAAAAAAAGAGGAAAAGAGATAGTGAGCACAACCTTGAGAGCTGATGGTGTTTTTGTGCGGCAGTGGGATTTAAAAAGCAAGGAGAAAATAATGCATCTAGGAGCTTTGCTGTGTCCAGGCTTCCCGAGAGTGCAATGCACTAGACGAGCAGACGCTGCCAATCTGCTTCCATATCTCATTTGCAACGGAGCTGCCACAGGAGCAGCTCTGTAAACCAGCGGTCTTACACTAATTTTTGAAGGAACTCTCTATTAATGGATGTGAATGATCGAACTAAACAAAGCAGGAGGTAATATATGTGAAATGACAGTTTTACCCTCAAAATTAACGCTCATTGACAGCAAACTTAACGGAGGACCAATGGTGGTTATTTTTTAAAAGATGGAGGACCTTTTGTGGTTGTTTAAAAGTTGGATGACCACAGCTGGTATATAGCTAATACTCGGATGACTACTGGAGGTATTAACTCAATAAAACTATATATTATGCTAATAGAATATGCATAGGAACTCAAAAAACCATACTATTCAAATAAATTGCACACAATAGTAATTTAATTTATGAGCATATTCAATAATAAATTGAATGGCAATTTGAAAGCAATATAGTTCTCAACTCTGTCAAAAAAATCAAATTGCGGGGCCAAATCAATTTATACATGTAGACCAAACACCGAGAAATATAGGCCCAAGAAAGATTAATCCAAATACTTTAAATAGGCAAATTATGTTGTGCATCCGTATGCACCATGCATGGTGCATACGGATGCACATGACGTCGTTTTAGAGTAAGGACGCGGTATCTTATTTTTTTTAAAAATAAAATAAAATCCGTTAACGGCGTTTGTTTCCTTTTGGTTTCTTTTCCAAGTTTCCAATTCGATCTTTGGCAGTTATTCACTGTGGAATTGGCAATCGAGATCTCCGCATTCGCAATCGCAATCGCAATCGCAATCGGTATCGGAATTGCATTCGAATTTTTACGTATTGATTGTTAGATGGAGGATGGAACAGAGCAGACAAATTCTGCAGTTGGTGTCGGGCATTCGATTCAAGGTGCTTTGCATTTTACTATTGTTTTTGCATTTGTTCCTTTTGCGTTTTTGTATGATTTTGTGATTCATTGCGATAAAAGTGGTTTTAGCAGTGATGTTTGTGTTTAGAATCTGCCATTTAGTTTGATTGCGATACAATGAATATGAGTTTGTTGGTTTTGTAAATATTTATACAAAATCACATAAGTATATATCCATAATTGTATAACAACAATTCCAGAATTTTAAAACAATAATTCCATTGTTTTATATATTTATATCCAGAATTGTATAACTACACATCCATAATTTCATAACTATATTTCCAGAATTGCATATCTATATATTCAGAATTTGCGGGTACTTTGTTTTGGCAGTTTGTTGCGTCTGTGTATCCAGAATAGTATAACTATATATCCATAATAACATACCTATATATCCAGAATTTGTAGGTACTTTGTTTTTGCTGTTTGATGAACTATTTGAAATAATGTTCACCATGTCTATATAATGTAGTTAGTGAAGGCATTGTGGATGGTTCAGTGAGTTCAGATCAAGCAGATGTAGATATTGATGGCTCTTCATCAATTCCAGGTTTATTCGTAGTTGTTTACCTTTTAATTAGCAAATTCTGGTTAGGAATCATATTTTAAGGGAAATGGTTATTATTGTGTTATATTTGCAGTTGATCATGATTTGGTTGGTTTGGTAGTAAGTAATGTTGATGAGGCTTTTGAGTTGTATAACAATTATGCATATAGACTTGGTTTTAGTGTGAGGAAGGGTCATCAGCGCTACAAGGGATCTACTAACACAATTCAAATGAAGAACTTTTGTTGTTCTAAGGCTGGTTATAAGCCAAACAGTGGGGTTAAGGCTTATTCAAAAATTGACACAAGGACAGGGTGTGAAACATTTGTTCAGTTTGACGTGGGTGATGATGGGTTGTGGACAGTTACAAAACATGAGAAAGTGCACAATCACGAGTTATGTGTGTTCAACAAGAGTCATCTACTCCGTTCACATAGAAGTGTTGGAGATAATCAGCTCGTATATTTACAAGGTTTGAAGGACAGTGGAGTTGCACTGGCGAATGGTATTAGGTTCCTAAAACACCAATCAGGGGGGTCCCCATTAGTTGGTTTCACCAATAGAGATGCTTATAATTTAATGCATGGCTGCTGATACAGTCAAGCGATTGGATGGAACTGATTCTAACTCTTTAATTGAAATTTTTAGGAGGAGGTAGTCTATCGAGTCCGATTTTTTCTTTGATTTTGAACTTGATTTGGATGCAAGATTGTGCAGTTTTTTTTTGGAGGGATGGTCAAATGAGACGAGATTATAAAGTGTTTGGGGATTTGTTAGTGCATGATACGACATATCGCACCAACAAATATGATATGATTTGTGGCCCCTTCGTAGGGATGAATCATCATTGCATGAATGTAATGTTTGGATGCGGGTTTTTGATGAATGAGAGGATAGAATCGTTTGTGTGGTTGTTTAAAGCGTTTTTAAGATCTATGGGTGGCAAGTGTCCACAGTCTATCATGACAGATCAATGTGCAGCTATGGCTGCTGCTATTTCTAAAGTGTTTCCAACATCACGTCACCGTCTTTGCATATGGCATATTGGTGAGAATTCAAAGAAGCATATCAAGACGTTAAGGAATAATAAGGATTTCTTGGATATTTTTAACTACGTGTTGAAATACACAGAGATGGAAGCTGAATTTCAATTTTATTGGACAAGGTATGTTAGTAATTAATCGTTTTTATAGAATTATATTGCATATGTATAGTATTATTGGATTATATTTCATATGTATATAGTATTAGGTTTTCTGATCATTTAGTATATTTATTACGGATGTATATGAATTATGGATGTATAGTTTAACAATTATGGATGTATAGTATAGCAATTATGGATATATAGCAGTTGAACTGACTGGTGGTCCCTGGAAATGTAGTATATGCATTATGGATGTATAGTCTATCAATTATGGATATATAGTATTTCAATTATGCATATATAGCAGTTGAACTGACTGGTGGTCCCTGGAAATGTAGTATATGGATTATGGATATATAGTCTATCAATTATGGATATATAGTATTCCAATTATGCATATATAGCAGTAGAAAGTTCTGAGCATGTGTTAGAGATGTGGTGATGTTGTTTGTTATTCTGCTTCATAAACATTAGTGATTTTGTCTTACCATTTTCAGGTTGGTGATTGACTATAAATGTCACAAGAATACTTGGTTAGAAAAGCTGTATGACTGTAGGGAGAAGTGGTGTCCAGCATTTAACAAGGATTATTTTTCTGGGGGCATTTTGTCGTCACAAAGGAGTGAAACTACAAATCATTCGATTTCTAGAAGGTTGTCTAAGACATCTGGTCTTTGTGATTTCTATTCATCGTTTGTAAGCGTAATTCTGAATGGAAAAGTAAAGAGAATGGTGAAGATTTTCATTGTGCTCAAGGGGTACCCACTATGATGATGGAGCACGTGAAACTTCTTTCACATGCTAGAGAGGTATATACTATTGAGATATATTTTTTGTTTGAGGAACAATTTATGAAAGGCAGTGTTTGTCATCAAGAAATGGTGTTGAATGATGGCCGTCAACAGAAGTATCACGTGTGGCGGCCAGATTTAGACATTATAAGGCATGAAGTTAGTTTTAACCCAGCCAACTTGGACATTTCTTGTAGTTGCAAGTTGATTTCTGTGTTGAGAATTCTATGTTGTCATTGTCTACGCATTCTTCATGTACATTGTGTTTCTAGTATCCCTGACAAATATATACTTAAAAGATGGACTAAAAAGGTTATTTATGGTAGGAATGTCAACATTGATTTTGTGGTTTATAATGTTGGTGTCCCTCCATCAATTTGGGTTTTTGATATTAGTAGGAAATTTCAAAGATTAGTTGTTTCTAGTCAAGATAGTAGTGTAGCTAGAAAATTGTGTGACGAAGCTGTTGATGATGTAAAGAAAAAGGTTGAAGTCGAGATTGGGTATGTGCATATTGAAGAGTGTGGTGTTTCATTTTCAAGTGGTGGTGTACAAAATCCTTCAAGCCGGAGATTGAAAGGTGAGCGTAATAAAAGGAGGAGTGGTGTTATTGAAAAGAAGTACAGTCTTGCAAGGGGGAGAGGTAGTGCTGCAAATAAAGTTGCATTGAGTACAAAGGGTGCTGTTCAGTCTTTGGTGTTGGAAGGCATATCCAAGCTTGCTGGGGATGGATACCTCGTACATCCAAGTTCTTCGAGTTCAGATTTTGTTCAGTTTAGTAAGGGTTTAGATGACAATGTAGGTGTAGATTGAGAAATACAAGTTTGTTATCATTGATTTATGCAATTCTAGATTTATAGTTTTGTAATTCTGGATATGTAGTTTTGCAATTATGAATTTACAGTTCTGCAATTATGGAATTATAGTTATACAATTATGGGTGTATAGTTATGCAATTATGGATGTGTAGTTTTGCAATTATGGAATTATAGTTATGCAATTATGGAATTATAGTCATGCAATTATGGATGTGTAGTTTCCATAGTGATGGAATTTGTAGTTACGAAATAATGGATGTATAGTTATATAGTTATGGATTTGTAGTTATGCAATTATGGATGTACAGTTACTAACTTATGGATTTGTAATTATGCAATTATGGATCTATAATTATGAAGTTTCGTATGTGTAGTCATGCAATTCTAGATTTGATACGTGCAAATAAAAAAAATAGAATTGCATAGATCAGAAGTAAATTGGTATTCAGTTTTAACGTCATGCATTCATAGAGCCAAGTCACATTGTTAATGTAGAACACAAAAGGTTTCACATTGTTAGAATACAGTCAACATGTAGAAGAATATTCATTCACTTCTTCTTGGAGACACCTTTGGCCGCTTGTAGAACCTCCCCCCCTGACTGCGTTCATCCTCCACTTTATGAGATTGGCAGCATATTTCGCTCGCAATTCGTATATGAAGCTTGCCTGTAAATAAAGAACATTAAGTAATTAGTTTTATGCAGTTTTTTTAATGTATTTTGAAAGTAATATATTTATTGTACTCTTACATTCAAGCGCATATTCTTCTTGAATCCTGGCTGCCATTCTTGTAGAGTCCCTCGGTATGTCTCCATATGCTGGAGTACATATATTCCGCAATGGGTGACATTTTCAGTGTTTGCCCAGTCCAACTTAAAGAACTCTATTGCAACATTTTGCAATTTCACATATAAGGAGTAGCACTCGGCTTTAAGGTAACCGTTGAATGCTTCAATCTGGACAAAAAATTAGTTTAGTGTTGATAATGCTTTAAAGTCAATATATAGGTAATGATAAGAAGGTCAAGGTTTTTTTTTTTTTTATCAATTTTACCAACAAGTGTGGGCAGTTGCCATATTTGTCCCTCTCTGAAACATCAGCTGGTAACTCCTTGTTGTCTATGACCTGTACTTTATGTTCTTTTATGTTGAAGCAGACCAAGAAGTAGTGACCATGGCGATGAATTGCGAAAAAATCTAATTCCAATTCAAAGTTAAAGCAATGTTAATATTTTTTGGACATGATAAAGTCAAATTGGACATGGGTAATAGAACTTACTAACTCTGCGTCACTGATATCTAGGTTCCCAAAGCTGGATATTTCATAGCTTAATCGTTCATTGAAATTCTTCTTTTTTATGTCAGTTGGGAGATCCTTCATCCACTGGTCATTTGGATCAATCTGCAGCTGTATACACAAATGCAGGTATGAGTATTCATAATTCATATAATATACTTTGAAAATGTTAAAGTTATACATACAGAATTATATAACTACACTTCCAGAATTGCATAACTATAGATCCATAATTGCAAAACTATAATTCCAGAATTACAAAACTATAAAACCAGAATTTCACAAGTACACATCCAGAATTGAATAACTACACGTCCATAATCTGAAAACTATATATTCATAATTTGAGAATACTTACATGTACTAGCGTGGAGAAGTAGACTCGCTTTGTCTCCCCAACTGCACGGGACGTGTTTAGCAATGTAAAACGTAAGGACCAGACATCTAAGAAGCTGCTAAGTATCTCACCATTGCACAGAGTGGCAAAATCATCCCTTGATAAGTAGTAGTCACCGTATTTGAACAATATCTCTCTACATATTAATCAAACTTCATATTCATAATTATTGACCAATTGAACATCATATTCATAGTTTAAACCTACATAAGAAAGCAGTAACCTACCTATCAAATTCATCAGTCTCAGCAGCAGCTTGGGCAGCAGGTGTTGTAGGAATGGTGGATTTTTCAAATGGCACTCTAATTAGCAATGGAGTTGCTTCCTTCTCCTTCGAGGTTGATACTCCTGCACTCCTCACAATGTTCTCCACCAGGGTGTCCAAAGGTTGCTCTTGAGATGGTGGTGGGGTTGGATAGAGCGTCCAAGTAGCTCGAATGACGGGGGTTCTAGTTCCATTTCTTTTCTGGTTTTTTCAAAGGCCTCCACCAAAGAATCAACTGCTGCCGTGAAGCTTTCACTTCCGAAGAATATGTCATCCAACTGCGAGGCAGTTGGGCTAGAAGTAGGTTGAATTGTGCTTGCAGCACTCAGCATTGTGGAGATTCCTAAAAAAAAGCCTTCTTCATGATCTCAACTAGGGCCCCTTGCTTGCCAATATCAGACATGACATGACCGAATTCCAGCACATCTATTGTAAGCCTTTGAAGCACACGTGTCACTCTGTCAACATTAGACAGTGGCACAGATGGAGTTGGAACGAATGGTGTAGCAACAGGGCTGCGTACTGGTCTAGGTATTGCAACAGCAGGAGGTGCAGGTCGGGGTGATGATGTTGTTGCAATGATGGTAGGCCTCTGAAATCGAGGGATAACTTTCCCCTTTCCAAAACCCCCTAATCTTATTTCAGCTGATTTCGTACAAGCATCTTTGTCCAAGCCTTGATTGCCGGGAATGTTCGGTTGACAGCCATGCCTTTGAACTCTACCCGGTCACAGTAGAACAGCTTCAAAAATTACAGAAGAGCACGTTAAAGAATTGAATAACTACACATCCAGAATTGCATAGCTACACATCCATGATTGGATATCTATAATTCCATAATTGTACAACTACACATTCAGAATTGCATGACACACATCCTTATTTGTATAACTATAATTCCATAATTCTAAAACTACACATCTAGAATTGCATAACTATAATTCCATAATTGCATAATTATAATTCCATAATTACAAAACCACACATCCATAATTGCATAACTATAATTCCATAATTGCAAAACTATAATTCCATAACTGCAAAAAACACAATTTCAGAATTGAAAGAATACACATCCATAATTGCAAAACTGCACATCCAGAATTGCATAACTACACATCCATAATTGCACAACTATAATTCAATAATTGCAAAACTATAATTCCATAAATGCAAAACCACACATCCAGAATTGCATAACTATAATTACATAATTGCATAACTATAATTCCATAATTAAGAACACTTTATGTATAATAGGATCTTACCAGGATGAATACCATTGGCCCTGCAAAGGATCTTGTAGGATGTTCCTTCTAAATCTCAATTGAATCAATGAGAGACATGTATGTGTATCGGTGCCAATTCAGTCTTGGAATTGCCCGGATGTTGAGCAACGACTTAAGAACTCGGTAGTTGGCATATCTTCCAGTGTTTCCTCGGAGCAGAGAGGAAACAACGAACACCACAAAGTCTCTCTTGAAGGCATCACCATGGTCACCTCTTCTGATTATCTCATCAGGCATCTTGGTTGTTATGGGTGACCCTGCCTGGACATTCCACCTCTTCCTCCAGTCAGTTAGGAGCTTATTATACGCAGCTGTAGAATTTTTCTCAGATTTTGTCCCCTCCTCAACATCCCTCTTTCCCCCGGGGGATCCCCAACGTGTATTCAACATCCTCTTCATTGACATGCAGAACATCACCATCCAATACAAAGTCTGTCTTGAAAACATCAAATCTTTTTAGAAGATACTCAACCAATTTTGAATGAGTTAATTCCAGCAAATGTCCTCCGACTATAGTGATTTTCCAGATTTAGTCCTTGTCTTTTAATTTGGACAAATTTGACACTTGACTATTAAAATCTTTCCACCATTGATCCTTCAGTCATCTCACTGTTATTTAGATGTTAATTTTAGGGATAAAATTGTCCTTTCATTACTTGGATTGTCTTCTTCCTCCGTCAGCTCTGTTTACGTAAATATAACTTCCACAAGGAAAAAGGTTCGGCACTAGAAATTTACAGAAATTATCTGGAAAAAGTGAAATATGGAGAGCAAAATATCTAGAGATTTTCATGTTGCATGGAAGAAGTGAGTGCTTACTCTGGTTTTATCCATAAGCTCTTTAGCCTCAGATCACTTCCTGCCGTCAACTCTGCCGGCTCCCTTTCATGCCTGTAATTTTCCTGTCTTCTTCGACTTTTTTGCCCCCATTTCTCCGGCCGCCGCCGCTGCTCTCAAATATTTGTTTATAGTTCCAAAGTGGAAAACAAACTCGCCCAAATAGCAACTGCCTTCATTTCCATTCATCTGCAGCCAAACGAGAGAGAGAGAAAGAGAGACAGGGGCGGAGGGAGCATGGGGGCAGCTGCCCCCACTGACCAAAATTACGCAGCCCCAAAACGACGTCGTTTGGGCTGTTATATATATATAATTTTTTTTTTTAATTTTTCATTTGTTCTGCATACAGACCTGGCTGCATCGCGTTTCTTCCTCGTCAGTTCCTCTGCGATTCTGGAACTTCCATCGCCTCTCACCACGGCACCGCCTCCAAACACTCCTGCCGGTCCACCGCCTCGCCACCGCCTCGCTACCGGGAGCTCGCCAGTCGCCTCGACTGCTCGACACCAGCCACCAGGTTTGGTTTTCTTCATTCTTCAACCCTTCCATTAGGACCATTACTAATGAACATCAACTTCTCACAATCTCACCCCTTGAACTATAAATGTTAATTTCAATAATTTATTCAATTGTTTGCCTAAATGCCTAATTGCCCTAAGTTTTTGGTTGCCCTAATTTCTCTAATTTTATTTTGCCTGGTTTTCCTGATTTGAAATTACCCTAATTTTGTTTTTGCCTGAATGCAACTCCTCCATTTAGGTCTAGTTTATGGCCTCTTAAAAGTGATCATTCTGCTCTAGGTATTCAAGATGAATAGATGATAATGCCTCTTCAGATGATGAAGCAGCCAAGAATTCCTTCACCCAAATTAAGGGTATCCCACGATTTGTAAGTTATTATAAGTACCATCTATTCTCTGGACATTTTTGTTAGTTCAACAAGATTATTTCTTGGCAGATTTACACTTTTCAATAACAACTAACCATTATATTTTAAGGCGAATATGAGTTGCAGGCAGGTTATGGTGCGTTTTTTGCTATGATAGTCAACATGCCTCGGCAAGAAAAGGCTTTGATGTGTACTTATGTTGCATTTGGTGGAAGGAAACTACTACAGGTATGGACACATTATAATATTGCACCTAATATATTTGTTTGCTAATTCAATTGATACTAGCTTGGATTACACTGATGCGCTGCCCTAATTTGCTAATTGAATTGATACTAGCTAGTTTGGATTACACTGATCACTGATGCGCTGCTGACTGCTGACTGCTGTAGTTTTTGTTTAATTAATTCATGATATTATTTAATAAGTTTGGATTACTGAATTATGCATTTATGCTTCTGTGAATTACTAATCTGTTAATTACTATTTACTAAGTGTGGATTATCCAAGTTAATTACTAATTACTTAATCTGTTAATGTTGATTGGTAATTAACTAATTAGTTAATCTGTAAATACTAGTTTGCTTATGTTATTTTCCCTTTGTTTCTTCGCCCCCACTGAAGAAAAATTCTGGCTCTGCCACTGGACACCGAATGGGGAGAGAGGAGGCTCGCCGGAAATGGAGCCAGCCGAGCTGACAGCGGGAAGCAGTGCCGTTCACCATCATTTTCTGAGACCCAGACCTCATCCCTCTGCCTTCTCTCTCAGCCAAACCACTACTGTTCTCCATTTTTAATTAGCCATAACCCTAGCAGCTGCCTTCATTTCCATTCATCTGCAGCCAAACCAGAGAGAGAGAGAGAAAGATAGACAACGAATGGGGAGAGAGGAGGGTCGCCGGAAAGGGAGCCAGCCGAGCTGATGGCGGGAAGCAGCGCCGTTCACCACCATTTTCCAAGACCCAGACCTCATCCCACCGCCTTCTCTCTCAGCCAAACCACTGCTGTCGCCAACGCCAATTTCGTCGGAAAACTAGCTACGACGTTGCTGCCTCGCCTCGCCAATGTATCATAATTAACCAAATCAAGGAGCACTTACTGGAATGTATCATAATTGTTCTGGCTCGTATGGTGAGGAACACTCACTTCCTCCTTGCAACATGAAAATCTCTAGATCTTTTTCTCTCCATATTTCAGTTTTCTAGATAATTTCTGTAAATTTCTGGTGCCGAACCTTTTTCCTTATCGAAGTTATATTTACGTAAACAGGGCTGACGGAGGAAGAAGACAATCCAAGTAATGAAAGGACAATTTTATCCCTAAAATTAACATCTAAATAATGGTGAGATAACGGAAGGACCAATGGTGGAAAGATTTTGATAGTCAAGTATCAAATTTGTCCAAATTAAAAGACAAGGACTAAATCTGGAAAATCATTATAGTCGGAGGACCTTTGCTGTAATTAACTCAATTGGTGCACAGAGTAAGGTTCACAAAGTACTACATCCAAATTTGTATAAATACAATTCCATAAACGCACAACTATACTTCCAGAATTGTATAATTACATATTCATAAACTCATAACTATACCCCTTTCATATTTGTATGAATTGAAATTCATAAACTCAGTACTATATATCAAGAATCTTATAACTACAAATGCATAAACTCATAAGTACAATCTCAAAAAGCACCAAAGATGAGACAGATATGGTCATAATGATAAACATGCACATTCATAATCATAAACATACACATTCATAGTCATATAACTATACATTCATACATTTTTTAAATAGTGCAAAACCCTAGTCTAAAATTACATAAATGTATACTAAAAATTAATGCTTATTTTATATAAATTCATAATGTAACAACGTAAAATGCATAATACCTATCTTAGAAAGAAGTTGAGCTCGGCTGTAGAGAGGAAGTGCTCTGCGACAACGACGACTGAGGCCGGCGATGAATGGTGACGATGAATGTGTGCGAAACCTAGAAAATGTGGAAGAAAAGCTAACGAAATGGCGATGATCGGAGCAGGTGGAGGGAATCGTGTGGGAGAAGAAAGAGCTCTGTTCTGTAGTGGAGGGAAGTGATATGGGAGATGAAACGATCTACTGAATCTTTTGTATTTAAAAAAAAAAAAATTGATTGGTGGAGTGAAACGGTGCCACTAACGGCACCGTTACTCCAAAACAGCGTCGTATGCATCCGTATGCACCAAGAATGCACAGCATAACAATTGCTTTAAATAAGCCTAAGGACCCAAATAATTTTAAAGGAAGCCGTTTTTATTTTAAAGTAGACTAGCTTTACCGAAATGGGCCAAAACCCAACCCATCTATCTCAATTCCGCAAATTATTGTGTGGACCATGGTTCACACAATGTTGTGTGCACCATAACAAAAAGTACATTTTTATTATACTAAATATACATTATTTTTGTACTGAATATACATTATATAATATAATGTACACTCAAAACAAAAATAATTTACATCCCTTGTATACTATATACATTATTTTTGTACTGAATGTACATTATTTTATAGTAGATAAAATATGGTCTACACAACTTGAATGGACCATGGTCCACACAATAATGATTTCAATCAGAATAAATCAGGTCATATTTTATTACGACCCAAAAGCAATATATATTATTTTTAAAAGATATAGCCCAAAAAAAAACAAATTGGGCCAGTTGTAGTCTTATAAAAAATACACATTATTTGAAAAAACAGACGGGGCCAAAAGACCCAAAACTGGTAAATTATTGTATGGACCATGGTCCACACAATTTCTGTGGACTAAGCATCAAAACGACGTAGTTTTGCCTTAATAAAAAAAAAAAATCGCTGCTTGCTTGTTAACGGCTTAGATCAGTCGTTCATTCCTTCTTTGTTTCTTCTTTCCTTCTCGTTTCTTCTTTCTTTCTGCGACTCAGCCATTCGCGATTTGCTCTGCGATTTCTCCGCAATTTTCATTGTTTCTCTCCGCGATTTGATTCGGACTACGCAATTTGTTTCTTCATTCGATTTGGTAATGCTATTGAATACTCATCTCGGATCATGGATAGTATTGGTGATACGAACAACATAGTAGATGCGATTGATTTGGAGGATAATATTGTAGGTTTTTACACCATTTTTTTATGCAATTTATGCTTCGTTTTTTATTTTTTCTTTTTATTCATTGTGTATATATTTTTTTTTATGTATCGTAGGTGATTTGAATGCTTTGGTTGATGTTGATTCAATTTATCCAATTAGTGTTGATATTAATTAGTCATACAAATTCAGGTCTGTGATTCGTGTATTGCAGTGAATGTGGTGTGATTAGGGTTTGTTTAGTCGTTTCCATACTGTACATTATATGTGTTCATAATGTACATTATTTTAATGCATAATGTACATTATTTTCATGCATAATTTCCATTACCTTTCAATTGATGTCACATGATTCATAGAATTTGGAACCTCAGTTTGTTTGAAATAGATAGTGTCAAATGGATTTTGTTGGAACTTGGTTTGGTATGGTGTTCATTAGTAATGTATAAGATAAAATAAATTCAAAAGCCAATAATTTGCAAGTTTTGCATTTCTTATTGATTGTTTATGTGCATTTTGTCTATTACTAGACTAAGCAATTAGTGCTTGACAGGTGATCTAGTATTTTGAATGCGACATTGAATTTGATTATGTTTCTAAATGAGAACAAGGAGATTTTATTTTATTTTTTTTAAAACAAAGAAAAAAAGAGGAAAGTAATGTTTTGAATCTGATTCCATGCTCACACTAGAAGAGGCAAATCATCTGAAAATTTACATTATTTTTGTTCGTAGTGTACATTATTTTTGTCTCTAGCGTACATTCTTTTACAGTGTTGGTGTTTAAGTGGATCAGAATGAAAATTTCATTCAATCTGAAAATGTACATTATTTTTGTTCTTAGTGTACATTATTTTTTTCCCTAGTGTACATTATTTTACATTGCTCGTGTTTAAATGCACCAGAATGAAAATTTCATTCAATCTGAAAATGTACATTATTTTTGTCCTTAATATACATTATTTTTTGCCCCTAGTGCACATTATTTTACAGTGTTGGTGTTTAAGTGCAACAGAATTAAAATTTCATTCAATCTGAAAATGTACATTATTTTTGTCCTTAGTGTACATTATTTTTGCACCTAGTGTACATTACTTTAAACTGTTGGTGCTTATGAGCATCCGAATGAAAAATTTCATTTATGTAGTGCATTTTGGTCAGTTTGTTATAGTTGTATTTCCATTTGGTTATAATTGTTGTGTTTTTTGTAATTTTCATTTAAGAGATAGTGGTGAGCAGTGGGGACGAGTTGAAATATCATGTTTGTAGCCCGGATATTGACATTATTCGGCACGAGGTTTGCTTTAACCTCAAGGATATGAACATTTGCTATAATTGTAAGTTTTTTTCCTGAGATGGGAATCTTATGCTCACATTGTCTACGTATTCTCAACATTAACTATGTTGGAACAATACCTGACCAATATATATGTCGAAGGTCGACAAAAAGAGTTGTTGAAGATAGGATAATGGATATTTCATCCGGTTCAAATAGGTGTACGGTTGCATCTTCAGTTTGGGTTATACAAATGGGTAAGAAGTTCCAAAGATTAGTTATTTCAAGTCAAGATAACTGCAAAGCTCGTCAAGTTTGTGAGTCAGGTTTTGATGATTTTAGAAGAAATATTGAAGTTGATGTTGGTCCTATTAGTTTAGAAGACTCCGAAACACAAAGGCTGCAGTCCAATCTTTAGTTCAACAGGTTGTTTATGAGAATGTCGGGAGTGGATAATCTTGTTCATTCAAGTGGTAGTAGTAGTTCAAAGTTAGTTTGTGTTAGGTCTGGATCTCAAAATATTTCAAATGATAATTGACTGTAGTTGTAATAGAATTTTGCAGGATATAGACTTGATTTAGAATTCCATGTTTGATGTTTTGTAGTGATGCACTTTATTCTTAAATATTATGATCTTTATGTTTAAAATTGGTTGTTGAGTTGATTATTGAGTTTGAATACAACCTGTTGGTGCAATTTAGTAGTCCACTGAAAGGCCTATGCCATCATTCAGTTCTTTGTCGTAATTTGCTGAAAATGTACATTATTTGTGTCTTTAGTGTACATTATTTTTTCTCATAGTGTATATTATTTTACAGTGTTGATTTTTAAGTGCATTAGAATTAAAATTTCATTCAATATGCAAATGTACATTATTTTTGTCCTTAGTGTATACTATTTTTGCCCCTAGTGTACATTATTTTACACTGTTGGTGTTTAACTTCATTAGAATTAAAATTCATTCAATTTGAAAATGTACATTATTTTTTTCCTTAGCGTACATTATTTTTGCCCCTAGTGTACATTATTTTACAGTGTTTGTGTTTAACTTCATCAGAATTAAAATTTCATTCAATCTGAAAATGTACATTATTTTTGCCCTTAGTGTACATTATTTTTGCTCTTAGTGAACATTATTTTACACTGTTGGTGTTTAACTTCATCAGAATTAAAATTTCATTCAATCTGAAAATGTACATTATTTTTGTCCTTAGTGAAAATTATTTTTGCCCCTAGTGTACATTATATAAAAATTTCATTTATGTAGTACATTTTGTTCATATATATATATATATATATATATATATATATATATATATATATATATATATATATATATATGTATGTATGTATGTATGTATGTATGTATGTATGTATGTATGTATATTTATATAAGCTAAGTAATGCATTAGGTTTTTGATAACTTTGCATTCCCTTTAAATTTTTGATGATGTGGTTAATTACTTTAGATATTAAATTTTTTATATCTAAATTTTGCAAAATATAATATGATTAAAGACATTAAAATATTGCAACTGTTAAGCTTTGAATTTAAAGCATAGTTACCTATCAAACTTTGACAAAATTTACATCATTTTGTCACCGCATAATGCACCTGTCAACCTTGTTAAAAAAATCAAGGAACCAAAATCAAAAATTAATTTTCCACCCACTATAGCAACCTAATTCAAATCTACTGAACATTCAATGTCATTTTGAAACATATATTTCTCTTGCTTTCTTCAGCACTTCCTCTTTCTTCTCATTGATTGACATCATTATTGTGCATGATGCATACTCTGCTCTCAAGGATCTTAGGAAAATGGTTTGCACATATATATCAAATCTGTTCACCAGATATGCACAAGTCCTGTATCCCAGCATGACAATTTTTACTGTAGTAGTGATCCAAATCCAATATCTTCTATCGCTTTTCTTTGCTCATCTGTTAGTTTCTCCATCAACCGTAGGAATTTCATAGGCGACATTCTAGTGGTAAGGTTGTTTTTCTCGAGATGCTACTGCTGCTCTTGTGATGTTCGTTCATTATCTATTGCTCTAGCTCTCTTCCTTTGATACTTTCTCTTTGGTTACTTAGTATCTCTGTTTGAAGTCATCTTTTGCTGTGAGTAACAGGTTAGACTACACTACATAAATGAAATTTTCATTCTGATGAAGTTAAACACCAACACTGTAAAGTAATATACACTAGGGGCAAAAATAATGTACACTAAGGACAAAAGTAATGTACATTTTTAGATTGAATGAAATTTTAATTCTGATGCACTTAAAATTAGGGGTGTCAATGTGGGCCGTCCCGCCTCATTAAGCCAGCCCCACTGCGGACTTTTTATTCCACGGGCTTTTTGCGTGCCGACCCACGAAGCCCGCGGGCTTGGAACTATACAGCCCAAGCCTGCCCCATGCGGGTTTGCGGGTCGACCCACGAAGCCCGCGGGCTTGGAACTATACAGCCCAAGCCCGTCCGCGCGTTGAGCAGAATTGTAGAAGGGTGATCAAAGCTAGGGTTCAACAGCACACTCTATTTCTCTCTCAAGTTCGGATTTTCCCTCTACAGTTCCCGTCTGTGTGTAATACATATATAAATATGTATGTTTGCTGGACTTAGAGGCGATTTAGTAATTCATAAATATGTATGAATTGATGATTTAGTTTTAGTAATTGTTTGATAGAGTTAGAGGCGGATGGAGACGGGAGAACCGAAGAACTACGTACTCTAAGAATTATTGAATTAAGAATTGACGAAGGGTTATTGAATTATTGGATTTCTCCCCTTCTACGTACTCTTAGATAGTCAGATCTACACACTGCCTAAGAATTATGATATTATATATATATGTTTTTTTTAAAAAAGATATTATATATATAATTTTTTTTTTTAAATATGGCCTGGCCCGCCCGTCGGCCCGCAGCCCGCGCGGTCTCCGGCCCTAACCCGCCCCATCGCGGGGCGGGTGCGGACTAACCCGCGGGCTTCAACCCACTTTGACACCCCTACTTAAAACCCAACACTGTGAAATAATGTACACTAGGGAAAAAAATAATGTACATTTTCAGCAAATTATGACAAAGAACTAAATGATGGCCTAAGCGTTTCAGTGGACTGCTAAATTGCACCAACTGATTGTATTCAAACTCAGTAATCAACTCAGCAACTAATTTTAAACATAAAGATCATAATATTTAAGAATAAAGTGCATCACTTCAAAACATCAAATATCTACAATTTTAATAAGAGCAAATAATGTTAGGCCCTTAACTGGAATAAAAAAAATGTTGGTACTAATTGTTTCTTAAAATGAATGGTTCATATTATTTTGATTTTAGTATTTTTTTAATGATTTTCTTTATTTACCCTTTATTATATTATTTTCTTTCCTTAAATAACCTTAAATTTCGTTAGTATAAACTTTATTAACGGAATATTCCGTTAACTATTTATTATTCTTAATTTATTTATTAATTTCTATAAGAAAGGTCTTGAGTTTGAATCTCATTCCAATTACAGGGCATTTGGTTGGAGGGATTTTAAATTCTCTTCCAACTTAATTCCCACCTAATTCCAAAGGCCATTAAATTCCGTAGTTTGGTTGGAGGGAATTGCAATTCCCCCATTTTCATGGAATTAAAATCCCATGTCCCCCCCCCCCCCCCCCCCCCTGGGATTTTAATTCCTGGGAAACAAAGATAGTGATGAGTCAAAATTACCCCTTCATTTTTTAACCTAAAATTAATGTCTAACAACAATAATGGACATTTTTGACTTTATACTACTTATTCCCTTTCAATTCCCATGTATACCAAACATTGGAATTAAAATTCCCAGTAATTCTATTCCTGTCAACCAAACACTGGAATTTAAATTCCCACTTTATTCTCAGTAATTCAACTCCCATGAAATTACAATTCCTTTCCCACATAATTCCCCCCTCCAACCAAACGCCCTGTTAGAGTTAGCATAATTGTTGAACATATACTACGAATATGTTAAAATATATTAAAAAATATAATATAATATTTAATATAAACTTTGGTCAAATAATTAGTCCGACTAAATACATAGCATTCAATGATTATAAATCTGGAACTTTGAAAATCATTTAATTTTTTTCATTAAAAAAATAAATTTAAGTTCAGTTGTTTTTTTTTTTTCCGTTTAATTAATTAAGCTTCTTTTGATTATTGAGAACAAAACTTAATATTTCAATTATGCTTTTATTAATGCATGAAAACTTCTAAAGAAATTTGTAAGTTAATTTTTACTATATTATTATAATAATTTCTATTGTAACCTTATATTTTGAATTATTTATTATCATCATCTATTGACATCAATTGTCATTGACAAACTCTCAAAACAATTTGTTTCAACAACGAATGAAAATTAAAAAAAAAAATTCAATGATTTCATTATTGTGGATGAAAATTATGTATGCTACTTTATTGTGGAACTGTGTACACCTTGCATTTTGCAATGTGGACACAGTTCTATGTTCATAATTACTGAACTATATGTTTATAATTATAAAGCTATATATTCATAATTTTTGAACTTCATATTCATAATTATTGAACTCTATATTCGCAATTACAGAACTCTATTTTCATAATTATAAAGGTATATATTCATAATTTTTTTAACTTCATATTCACAATTATTGAATCTCTATATTCATAATTACAAAACTATATATTCATAATTATGGTCACAACTCTATGTTCATAATTTTTGAATTATAATATTCATAATTATGAATGTTCATATACTTTCTCAACTTACTGAAACACAAAGAGCTAATAACGCCTCCACTGAGGCTTGAACTCACAACCTTCCAAATGGAAGTCCAACCCGGATACCATTGGACCACATAATTTGCCCACTTTATTACTCTTATTACTTAAATTAAAACTAAATTAGTAGCTACAACAAAAAATAATACATATACATTTAATTAATTTAGAATTAGATGTCTAGCTATCAACATGTGCTTGTAAGATAAAGAGTTTATAGCACAACTAAGATCCAGTCATATACGCAACAAGACAAATCTAAAACTTCATACACCATAATCTCATTGCATGATGAATCCCCCTATAATACTACAAATAACCCAATTGCACATGACACACTACCAATAACAAAAAAAAAAAAAAAGGACATATACTGAAGATGGAAACAATAACAATGCTACCAAAAAGAGAATTAGAAAAATTTAAACCAAAAAGATTATTTACTTAGACTATCGCTTTTAGACTTAGTACTTAGATTACTGTTATTACAAAGTTGCAAACATTTATTTTTGTGACAGTTATATATAATCAATCTCTCATATATTATCTTGCATTTATATACTTTAAATTACTGATTTAATTACCTATTCATGAACATCTTCTATATAATATTGCATTGATATACTTTGAAATACTTATTTAAAAATAAGTATTGGGCATTATCCTATTCGCGCAAAGCGCGTAGAAAAACTAGTTATTATATAAACTCAGAATTGATAACACCCAAAAAATTTGAAACTATATATATCAATCAGCAATGCCAACTTGGGTGATTTTCACACATTATTATAACCATGCCCAATGTTCTGATACATTTTATACATTAGGAAAATCCTAAGCCCCATTAGTTCCCAGGACACCCAATTCTTGATTTTAGCATACTTAGAAATAGTAAAGCTTCTCAAACAACACAAAAACTTAACAAAATAGAAACTCAATCTTCCCCTCTCTGTGTATACTTTTTGCCTATGATGGCTCCAGGCCACATGACACTAATGGTGGACATGGCCAAGCAGTTTGCCAGGCATGGCGTGAAGGCGACTATACTCTCATCACACTTATACACAACTCAGATTTCGAAAACCATCAACGGGGATAGAGAATTAGGACTGCCTGAGGGCTATGAGGACCTACCTGTCCTACACCCAATCCTCAATTCCTCACAAGTTTTCTTATGATTTAGATATTCTAGAATTGCTACATTACATGTAACATTCAACATAGCAAGCATCTAAATTGCAAATATTGTGCTTTTCAATATTTGGGTGTTTTGCCTCCTAAAATCACATAAAAATAAACTCAGAAAATTCAACAAAAACCCTAGGTAGAAAATGTTGCATGTTCTATGAATCGATTTGCCAACAAAAAATCCCAAAAAAAAAAAAATGCAAAGAAACCATTATAAAGGTATAAATGCATAAACCCTAGGTAGAATCCATAAATAATATACATTCTTGTTTGAAGCTTTAGTAGGAATAATACCTTATGAATCTTTGTAGCAATGGAGCTTTTCTTCGTTTCAGTAGGGAGACGACGAAGCGTTAGGAACGGCGAAACTCTGGAGACGAAAATGGTAGAGAAGAACGCGAGAAAGAAGGTGAAGTGCGGGCACAACTCTAGTAACACAATAACAACTAGAAAAAAAAAAATTAAAGATCTAATGGCGCTGTCTCTCCGTAAGTGGAGAGAGGCACCGTTTTGGACTATGGTCCACACAAATTGTGTGGACCCACTTGTGTGGACCATGGTCCATGCAATAACAATTGCGCAAAACTTAGGTTCAGCTAATAAAGTAAAGGATGAAACATTGAAACCATAGAAGTTTCATCAGTATTCATGCGGCCAGACAAGAGAGAGAGGGAGACGCGTAGAGGTGAGAGGTCGACGGCCGAAGCCATCACCATCGCTCGCCACTATCATGGCGCCGACCAGATCGGAGGTCTCCTGTATCGCCATCGCCGCAAAGCATCAAACCACCACCGATTGATGGTGCAAATCGAAAAAAAAGGAGCTCGATCAGCCAAGAAACCCACCACATCATCCAAGCCGCGTCGCCATCGCTCCGCCGGAGCTTCACGTCGCGACCCTCTGCCGGAGCGCCATTCGCAAAAAGCGTACAGGTTTAGTTTTGTATTATTTCAGAAAAACAGATCAGAAATTTTGCGCCTTTTGTTTTGTTTTTTTTTTTTTTTTTTCTCGAAATCTATAAATGTTCGAAAAAATAATGATAAATGTTTCAAAAATTTTACACAATCTTTGAAATATTTTGAAATATTTCGTCAAGGCCAGAATGTGAATAGCTAATCTATCTCTTTTTCAAAAGAAATCTTGAGTTTTTCAAAAAAAAGGTGTATAAGTCGAATTTTTAAGTTTCCGAAAAACATGTATATGTGTGAGAGAGAAAAAAAACTCAGAACATTTTCATACTCATAATAATTTCACAAGATATCGCATATATATTTGTTCATATATATATATATATATATATATATATATATATATATAGAGAGAGAGAGAGAGAGAATGTATAAATATTAATATTAATATACTAGTATTAATAACAATAATAATGCTGACTGTTACAAACGTTTTAACCATTACAATAATGTCCACTTAATATCATTTATAACACATTTGAACTTTTGTTATTGCTTATAATAATTTTATATATATACATACTTAAAAGGGATAATGAGTAATAGTCACAAAACACAAGAGTTAGGTTCTAACGTTCTATTAGCTAAAGCAATGAAGCCCCGGTAAAAATGTATACCATTTTGTGTTGATACTATTGATTGAACATATTTAAATTTATGAACAATTTGTTATTAAATATTTAATTTGTAGGCAAAAGTAATGTTTGCAAATGGATTAACAACAATTATTAAATATGATTATGTTATAAATATAGTTAAGTGTGGACATTATGAGTTGATTATGTAACTGATGTAACGGTACCATTTATGTCTACCATTATTACCTTTCGTTAGAAATGTATATTATATACTAGTTTTTCACGCGCATTGCGCGATTGGGATAATGCCCAATGTTTTTTTTTATATAAGTACTTTAAAGTATATCAATGCAAGATTATATTGAAATTGTTCATGCATAGATAATCGAATGTTGAATTTGCTTATTTAAATACATAATTTTAAGTGTATGAATGCAAGATAATGCAATCATTATATTGATTATAATTGTCACTAAAATACTTGATGGTAATTTTCTAAATACTTAGTCTAAAAATAATAGTCTAAATAATGCTAGTCTAAAAATAAAAATGCAAATAAATACTACATTTGGTTTAAATTTCTCTAACCCTTCTTAATTCTCTTGAGGGTAGCATTGTCATTCTCTTCATCTTCAGTACATATCCTCTTCTTTTGTATTGATAGTGCGCCATGTTCAATTGTGTTAGTTGTTATAGCATAAAGGGCAGCATCATGCAATGAGATTATAGTATGAAGATGTTGATCTGCCTTGTTGTGTATATGCCTGGGATCTTAGTTGTACAACTAACTCTTGATCTTGTAGGCGCTTGTTGATATTTGACAGTGGTAGTTTTTTCCCCTACATGTTTCATTCGTTGCGAGATTTGTGCCATATATTCTCATGTGACAGAATTAAACAAAATATTAATATATTTGTAGAAGGTTCATGAATAGTACCTCTTGTTTTAGTTCCATAACTTGTTTACTTGAATGTAACAACAATGACTCTGTAGGTAGTCCGAATACTAATGCCGCAATGTGCCCAGTTTCATCAACAATTTTCACATTCATTTTGCATCTGTGCATTTTGTAGTTCATATTTTTGGGATTGGTATGAATGAGTGTAGTACTTAAACTTGTGTGTGTGTGTGTATTTTGTTAAATTGGTTTGTTGAATTGTCACTAACCTTGGAGTACCCACCACTCTCTTTTCACCACAATGCATACAGTTAAATTGTTGGTTACTTTGTACACAAACCTTTTTTATACAATGGCTACATCCTATATACCAAGTGTTGTTGTTGTCAAGGTTAATGCTGATTTTGCCCTTAATCTAAGCAGGTTGACTCTATAAAATGAAAGTGATTGTTAATTTATATTAGTTTAAATATATTTAAAGAATGCTCAATAAGTATTTTACTTATAGGATTAATGAATGGTGGAACGATCGCTATTTTTTAATTTCTTTTTTTTTTTTAGATTTGCAAGTTTGATTGCAACATTGTTGTAGTCTCGGCATCTTTTCAATGCGTCAAGTGTGTCACGATGTTCTTTCACCCTACATAGACATTTTTAAAAAATATAATCTAAAGACAAAACTATAGGTCTTTTGAGACAGATTATCATATATAAATTGTTTTATTGTTAGATTAAATATTATCAGTTTAGTTTATATAGTATTTTAGATTAGTATATCGTATAACATACTTTTTGATTGTGTTTAGGGTTCTTTATTCTCATGTATGTTTATTCTTAACGATGAACACAATATGTATATTCCTAAACAAAAAACAAAAAAAGCTCAAAGACAATTAAATGGGGATCTATCAAGGAGCTAAACATTTAAGCAGAAGCTAATGTCAGCGAAAACTATTTATTTGTAAATTCATAAATCATTTGCATAGTTGACTGCTGATTTTGTTTCATGAATTTCATTTACATTGTTCTTGTAAATGTGCTTCTGCTCCATAGTGTTAGGATCATAAACTGTCTTTTTATTTCTTCTTTGTTTTTGTTATTTGGTGGCAGAGATGCAACATTCATAATTTTTTTGCAACATTGTATCATCTTATTTATTTATTTATTTATTTTATATATTTGTTGGTGTAGAATTGCTTTGGCTTTAAACACTTGCAATGCCACCACTGGTGATATTATTAGTACTACAGAGAGGTTGAAACAGGAACTTGAAATTACTACTCAGAGGCAAGAGATAGTGTCTTGCTTTCTACGTGATTATCAACTATCAAATGAGGAGGTATAAAATATAAATCAATCATGTGTATCATACTATTGATTTCATGCTTCTCAAGTAAATTTCAGTTCATGCTTGTTCTATGGATTGAGAGTTGTGCTTTTGCTTTCAACAGATAAATGCACTAATGGAAGAAGTCCTTAATGAAAATTGCTCATGTTCAAGAAATACATGCAAACTGCAAAGTGCTCCTTAGGACGCATCACCAGGTGACCTTCATGGGTATGTCTCTACTTAGTAAAAAGAGAACTATCTAGAAGTAACAAAAGACAGATCTCGATTTGATTACCTAAGAAAGTAAAACTGAGAGGCAAAAAGAACAATCAATGCTGAGGAAAAAAGAAAAAAAAAAAAAAAAAGATGTCCAGGAATCATACCGTCGGGCGAGGTCTTATAGGTCTAGAACGTCGCAGCTCCTGCAATTTGCCAACATTAGCCACCCCATGAACCGCCAAATCGAAGGTTCCAAGGTTCCCGACAAATTATGAACCTGCAATATCCTTGCAATTTGGCAAGATTTGGCGAAACCTTTAGCAAAATCAGAGAGAATTGAACAAGAGAAAACATAAGGAACACAGCAGTAAGAGGAACTAACGAAAATATTCAGAAGCCAACGCAAATATATGTTTATCAGCGCGAAAATTTTACGCCGTAAAGGAAGAATGGCCAGCACAAAGCAATGAGTTGATATGCCAGTTGCTGGAGTTTGGATATTTTGAAAAGAAAAAAAAAATACATGAGAACCATTCTAGCCACATTTGTCACTTTGGGCACCAATCCTTGGGTGATAAACAGATAGAACTGTCACCTGAAACCACCGATCACGGCCTTGTTTAGCACTTCCACCAGCTGAAAATCCCCTTCCACAATAAATATCTCTGCAAATATTTGACAGAAAGGAACAATTTTAATAACCATGATCATGTGAAAATATTGTGTACATCTAATACTAAAAGAAAAGCTATTAAATCAAAAATGCCAATTGGTCTTGAAAATGACTCTTGACTACAATTTTGCAAAGACCATTTTGATAACATCATGCAATACTCTAATGCAAACACAATTTAGTGACCTACACAATAAACAAAAGTAGTGACATACTTGCTTCATATTTCTACAGTTAATGATTGAGCATCCTACTATTTCAGGAAAAGCAATACCAAAGTTCAGGTGATCTTTGATTTAGATGCAAAAAGACAAACAAAATTTCAGATGAATATGATCTCTTTATTTATTTATTTACTCTTCTTCTTTTTTTTTTTCGCGTCTATTATTTCATTGATAGATACTACAAAAGAAATTAGAACATTACATGATACAAACCTTAAATTCATATACTTTAGCTGCTGATTAGAAAACTTCAAGTACAATCATGGCCAAATAAAGCAATTTAGTTAACCAAAGCCTGGAGATTCAAAAATGCTAATTGTAAATATGGGGGAAAATCGGATTCCATCACAGGTGAGTGCTCGAAATCTGTGGCGACTAAATTCCTTCCGAATGATGAAAACGATGAACAAAAGGAGGACTCTGGGTAAAAAACATGCGATTTCCTTGCAATTTGGCGCGAAACTCGACGACTAAATTCGGATGATTGGCGAGGTTTAGCGAGGATCTCGACGGGTAAATTCCTTCTGAAGGATGACTGGCGTGGTTTGGCTACACCTAACGGTGAACTAACGGAGACTCTGAAATCATTAACGGATAAAGTAACGGTGTGTGGGTATTTAAGTAAATTTCATTGTAAAATTTAAATCAAATCAATTTTTGATTAATCTGAGCCATTCATTTGATTAAAATCTGTGACGGACACATTTTCTACCCATTATAGGCCTAACTCTCTTGGGCTCTTATTAGTATAGTAGATATAGTAGATATAGTAGATATGTTTTGTTGTAATATGTAAAGATGGATGAATGAGTAAGAGATTCTCCCTTTCCTTCCTTATCTCTCTCTTCTGTTTTTCTTTCAACACGTTATCAGCGCTCTGCTCTACATGTCCATAAGCTTTTACACTTACCGGCATCCCCACTCGACGTCAATTTTTCCCCTCCTATCGGCGCCACTCTCTGGTGAGCGATTTCTATGATCGAATGATGCGAGAGACGGATGATTTACCTACGCTTTGCCTTCTCACTTCTCTCTCTGCTTCTGATCCCCTCGGCGATGCATCCCCTTTCGGTGCCTTCTCCATAGACGGCGTGAACGGCGGTGGTACATAGGCCTCACGCGTAGATCTCCAATCGGCTTCACTCTCGACCTCTCCGCCCTGGAATCAGCCGGTGAACCAGACGAGGTCGTAGACCGACAATCTTTTCCAGCGTCGGCGATCCCAGTGCTGCTCCCCTTCCCAATCTGTATCTTCGTCTCCGACTCGCTTGCGATCCCCTTCTCCGGTCTTCTAAACACGGGAACGTATCAGTCCCTTGTGCTAGTGGTTTTGCCGACGGACTAGCGGGATTCTGTTGAGCGGATGAGACAAATGGGTTTTTCAGAACGCAATGGATGGATCAGATGGTCGCGGCGGAGTCTGACAGCCTTGTCGACGTGTCCGAGAGGGTGAGGAGCATCGGGAAGTCCATGAAGCGGGCGACCACGGTCGCCGCCAAGAAGTATATTGACACCGCCGTCAATTCTGCCGGCGCCTCCATGAGATCTGCAGTGAGAGCCATCTCCTCTCACTCCAAAGAGAAGGAGCGGAGACCAGAACCGGCGCCCGTGACAATGACGATGTGGGGTTGGGAGTCTGATTTTTTTGAAAATTAAAGCTTGAATTAGAGAAGCCAATTGCCAAATTTCTACTGCTGTTACTCAGAAATTTATGCTACTGCTGTCAGCCATGGGGTAGGAGCCGAATACTTGGGATCAGGTCATCTCACCAGATTTTATCTTCTCATCTCATGTTATTCAGTCTTCCTCACCTAAGAACTTAACATGCATGATGATTATTTCTATGTGCTATGCTCCTGCCATATGCTTGACTAATCTATTTAATAAGTCAATATAACTTATGGTTTTAATGCTTACAGACAAAAGCAATGTGCTAGAGGTTTAATCTATGTCAGATATATACGACTAATATCAGTATGAATTATACAAATTATTTTCATCATGGGTAATTGTCACCATGATTTTATCTCATGAGAAGTTTTTATATGCCCTGTGCAATCTTGAGAATATTATATTGCCTAAAAGCTAGTTGGATTTCATGAGATCGCTAGTGTAGTTTTCCTTGATTATGATATATGTGTTTTGTCCCATATGCCTAACGAAAACATCCTCAGAAATTTCATTTCTTAAGATTGGGGTAAAATGTCTTGAGCTACTGCATACCTCTGTCCTTGTCAACTTTGGTTTGTAATTGGGGGACTAAAATGGCAAATATCCTTTTTCTTTGGTGCATTGGCCATAGGTTAACTGTTTTTAGATTGTAACATTTCTTTTTGGCTTGTTACACTTGTTGACCTCTCATCGCAATGAAGTAAGGCACACATTTCTCTAATCTTACACAAGTTTGAGATATTAATCGAGTTGTTAGTGGCTAAGATGATTAGGGAATTCAAATGCATATATAATCTTAAGTCTTGGATTGTCTTAAATGTTGAGGTGGATCTCACATCCTATGTTCTAAATTGAGCTGTAGGCTGAATTTTTTATATATAATTTTGCCCAGAAGGCCAACAAAGTACAAATTCTAAATAAACATGTATAGTGTCACTCTTATATTGTGAGCTATTACAACAGTGGTTTGTGAGATAGACCAACTCTCATATGATCTGGCATGAGACAGCGCAACCATGAATCTTGTGGGATTTGTAAACAAGCTATAGCTTTGGGCTACTTTAGTCTCCCCTACTTGACAATGTTTTTGGCCATTCATTATTGGGCTACATTTTAATAAGGTCTGGAAGACCTCAAATGGGATTGATCTTTAAGGTGCCTAATGGCTTATGAATGAAGTTTGAAATTTCTATTTCTAATGCTATGCTACTCTCCAAAAGTCAAAATTGACTCACTTCATGCTGGTTTGCCTGAAGCAAACAAATTGTGATTTTTCTTTACACAGTAATCACTGCTTGAAAATTCTGACCAGCGCAGTTTGAAAATTAAATTCGTGAAAAATACTTCTTGAACTCCTTTTGGCATGTAATTTTTTCTGGAGAACCTAACTCGTGATATTTGATGTCTGTAAAAAGATTTTGTTAAAAATATGCTTTGGTTATTCCAGAAAATTTGTAAAGTTTTGGCAGTGTGCTGCCAATTATTTTTTCTGTACGTTCTAGACTTGCTGAACTACATATCTGAAAAATTTTGTCTCAAAATGTGTTGCCATTTTCCCTAGAAAATTCTGCAATCAGGTCAAAATTCTGGAAATTTTCTGCCGTTTTCAGCTTGTATATCTTGCCATTTTGTGATGTTTTCATGTTTGTATGAAATTATGAGATAAAATGAGAGCTTGCTTGGAAAAGTGCTGTTTTTGACTCCCCGGAATAGGAATAAATGGGCCCGGTAACGAACATATGCTCATTATTTTCGGCGAACGGTACTTCCCTCATTTTTCTAATTTATGAATTAATAAGAATATCTCTTGTCATGTCATGCTTTGAGTGTACTAAATATGGTACCCTTTATTTAATGGATGTGCATGACTCAATTGAGATTTTGGTGTCCAAGACATTAGGGACAATTATATCACTTATTGCCATATGTTTCTCTTTAATTGATAACATTTAGCATATAATTTCTTGATTATGCTCATAAAAGAGATTTTGTTATTTCTCTTGTTGGCAATTTATTATTTGCTATAGGCCATAGCTATTGAAATTCATCACACAACTTATAAGTGAGACAATAGCATGAATTCTCGATATGGTTAGGTTGCACTTGTCATTGCTAAACCTTAGCTTGAATGCGATTACAATTAAATGCTATGACCTGTTTACAGTGCTACTTTCTGCTATAGAAACTCTTTGAAATGAGATTTGGGCATATGATATTTAAATTTATAGCCCTCTTTTTTTGTCTATTTATTTGCCCAGAAGGTAGATTAAGGACTTTAATTCTCTAAGTCACCCTTTAGGATGAACCTTGACGATGAGTTCTTGACTAAAAATGGTCCATCTATCCCATCAATCCTCGAAAGATTGTTATGACGTTACTCTGAGTCAAGTGTTTTTTTTACTCAAGTCTAACTCAATGCATATCACAAATCAATCCCTCAAGGATTGCTATACCCCTTTTTTTTTCACCTAGTACGTGGTTTCAGAAGTAACATTTCCCTATCTGCGTTATTTTTAGTGCGCAGTCTATTTTTATATATCACCACTACAACGTACCTCTAAAAGGGCTATCAAAGAAACCTCCGTCTATCGATTAAATATCGAAAGCCCATGATTGGGGATCAATATATATAATTGGGTACGTTGACTGCATTCCTAATGAAGATTGTTTCTCGGCATTAGAGGGAGATAATATAATAACTTTTAATGGAATGCCAAGAAATTTTCATGGAATGAAAACATCTTCATTATTTAAATCAATATACTAGTTAGATTGAACTAGAAGTTCAAAAGATAATCTATTTGTGATTTTAGCAAATAATCTGCCAAACATACCTATTGATCATGATGATCATAAAAGAGTGACTAGGTCCCATATCTCTTCCCCAAACTTGGACCAAACATATCTACCGATACTCCTTGACACTAAAAGTGTAGGAGATCTCTCGGTGAAAAAGATATGAATCTTAATATTAGATCTAGTAAAGAAACATTGTCACTCTTGAAATAAGTTTGAACAATTATGTCCTGCAGACATTCGTCCAGCTGACGAAAAATCTTAGTAAAATTTATAGGTGCACCAAACAAACGTAATACTAGGGATGCGGAATGACCAGATCAAAATATCTTTGGGAAATGTCTAGAATCTGGTTATTTTAGAAAATTACCATTAACTTTTACAAATATGGGAGACATTTATAAAAAAGGTTATAGTTGTCGACAACACAATTGTCATTACAAATTGCTCGTTATATGATAATCTAGATCCAGAGTTAGGCACCGGAAGTGTCATGACTATTTAACATATAAATGAGTAATTAAGGCATAGCTCGACTCGCTAAAATGAATAAATTCTCTTTATAACAATACACCGTTAAGCGTTAACCCTGAAGGTTACAAATAGGTGTGTGCATGAAAGAGAAGTAAGAATAACAAGGTGATATGATATGCAGCGAGTTTGTAGCCTATGGGTCCACTCAGAGACCCTTAATTGATTTTAATTAAATATACTCTCCCACGGTAAATGGCATTATGTTCTGCTACATAATACAATTGGCAGAATAATAAATTTAGATATGCAATTAAATTTATTTTGAGAAATCCCTGATGGATTTTTAATTCCCGAGATGAGGATTTATTTAGTATTATTTTGTACCATTATTTACTCTTTAAAGAGTTGCGAATGGGGTTATTATCCTTTTGTAGAAGGAATAATATGTACCATTATGTGCTCAATAATAGAGTTGATACTGGACTTATTTATTATCTTAGTCAATGTTGATTGTGTAAACATTATATATAGAGCTTGATGATGTCAGTTCATGTTTAAAGACTCAGATTTTGAAATAAAAAGCTTGTGAAAGCTATAAGTATTATCTCGACTTGAAGATCGAGTTTTTTCTTGAAGAATTTTTTTTATACACCAGTCAGCCTATATCTAAAAACGTTTTTTCACATGTCTATATGCATAAGTGTCATGTTTTATCAAACTAAATGTTGCCTAATAATCTCTTTAAGCAGATAAGGAACCGTTTGGACTCGAAGTCCCTTACTTCATTATCGTTGGAGCACCATTTTAGAACCAGAAGTTCCATAATCGCAACAGACATGATATTTGCGATGAAATTGCTAGCAAAATCTAGTGCTCCTCCTACAAATGAAGTACTTGAATAATGATTAACATATCTTCCGGTATCTTCGAAATACAAAGACATGACATTTATGTAAGAAACTATGATACAGTATTAATAGGCTACTTGGGTACTGGCTATTTTGTTTGATCCCCGCTGTAACACCCCCTAAATTCCATGTTATTTAAAGCCTTAAACATGCAGATATCTAAACCAAAACATCAAACACAGCGGAAGACTGAAAGAGAAATATATAAACTGGAAGTAAAGGGGTGCTATGCCACGCTCACCCAGGGGTGAACGCACAGGCTACATCTGCATTGTTCAAAATCTAAAAACCATCAGCACAAAGTACTAAGTCAAAACTGGCTCACAGGCCACAAAACATAAGGGAGGAGCTACACTAGCTGGCACTAAACCGAGCAATCGTCTAAACATCACCTGAAAGAAATACATAAAACATGGGACGACGCCCGGTCAGCGAATAATGCTGGTAACCCACCAATACATGTGAAATATCATACGTAGATAAGGTATAAGTTTGTAAAACCATTTTCGAAACGGAATACATATATATAAGTTCAAATCAAGAGAAGTAGTCAACACAAGGCTCAAACACTCTCAACAAGAACACGGGAACACATCCCAAGACTACAAGGAACAACAACGACTCATACGAAGACTCAAGGCATAATCTATCATCACACAATAGATTAACACCCGACATGCATAACTCAAAGGAATAAGGACACACCCAACGGCAACACATGCCTTTGTGAATACACACGTCACAAGAAGAGAACTCACAACAACGGCTACACAAGCCCTCGTGACATCACCCATCACGAGTTGATATGCCTTCCTTGTGCCCGGTTCCAACCTTGTGGCTACCCCCAACCTTATTTCTAGTTCCAATCGTTACCTCCAGGACCCTTGTACTTCTTAGTCCAACCTTTTCCCTCCTGGGACCGTCGTCCCCCCTACCAAAAAACCACCAACAAATCCACCAATTCACTGTACACGAGGGTACCGATCACACACACGGCGACACACGCCTCCTACGTGAACCTGACACATAGGTCACAACTCCATAATCATCTCATGGCCACCACGAGGACTACTGTCGTACCTTGGTGATTAAGGCCCCATAAACCGAAATCTTGCAATCCAGGTACAGCCACACACACATCACACCACAACAGGAATTAATCAACGGATCACAACGAAGATATGAAACCATACTCAATCAAGGAATGGATCACAGTCCAACAACAACGATGAATAACACAAGTTATCATCAACAATAGGAAGGTACAACCACACACTCGCTAGCATTTAAACACCGAACTAGCATGCTTATCAAACTGGTAAACCAAACGTAGTTCCGAGGAACACACAAGACCCATCACGGTTCAACGAAACGCAATGTTGAACACTTAGAACGATTCAAGACACCAACAATTACATGGATTCCTACCATATAGTTCTAGACATACGAAACATCAAGAAGACACTCAAATAGTTACACAAAAGAACATCGGGAAGTCAAAAGACCAAATACCGAGTCAAAAGAATCACGGGGAACAAATCCCGAATACAAACCAAGGTGTACCCCGCGGGTGGGCCTACCCGTGGTTCCGCCCGCGGGTACATACCCACCAGCCTCTTGTACCCTGCGAGTGGGCGGCGGGTTGGACCTCTACCCGTCGTTCCGCCCGCGGGTACGTATACCTGCACAAAATAACCCCTTCCGGGATTTTCAACTCCAAGCTCAAATTCAAGTCCAAAACATGCCAAATCTCACCAAATACAACAAAATTACTTGAATCAAAGGAATAGCCAAGCAATGGCATACATGAACCCTAAACACAAGCTCTAGATATGCATTTTCACAAGACGATGCATAAACACTCACATTTCATAGCAAAATCACATGTAGAATCCAAGAAATCATCACATAAGTAAGCAAAATAGATTTTGTAGAGCATGGGTTACCTCTTGAAGACAAAAACATTCTCTTAACACCTCACCAAGCTCCTAACAAAGCTCACCTTCCAAACCCACTTCAAGAACACACCAAAAGATCATAAAGATTCTATCTTTAAGAAAAGACACCTTAGAAAACACTAAAAACACAAGATGAACATAGATCTTACCCTCCTAGATGCCCAAATGTATGAAAGGTAGAATCTTGGAGACAACTCTTGAAGTTTTGACAAAGCTTCAACTTGGCTTGGAAGAAAAGCTATCTACCTTTTTAGAGAGAAGGTAGAGCTAAAATTTGGAAAATGTAAGGAGAGAAATGAGGGTGTTCTACTAGGTTAGCTTACAATTCTAACACAATGTGAAAAGTCAAGAATACCCTTACTAACATAAAGAAGTGTAAGGGAACAAGGGAACTCCTTATAAAGCTTAAGGTACAACTTTGACTTTGGGGTTGACTAGTCAATTACTAGTCCCCGACTATTGAATTTTCAGGATTTTTAGGAATCAAATTACCAATTGAATTAGGATTAATTACTTAATTAATCTCTTAGTCGAATTCGGATTTCAGGGTGTCACATCCTCTCCCCCTTCAAAGAAGCTTCGTCCCCGAAGCTTGGGTACGACGAATTAAAACAAACGGTGAAAAGAACAACATGTGACAAGAGTGTCAAGAACAATTTCTTTTGGTCAAAACCCAAAAGGTTCCACAAGAATTCAAGGTAAGAAAGAAGGCATTTCAAATCAAGGATTGACAAGAGTTTAACAAACGGATATATTGAGCACAACGAACTCTAGTGCCCACACAACACCAATTTCTAGCCAACAACAAAAAACTAGATCACTAACTCCAACACCAACCACAACACTAACTATCCAACTAAACAACAAGCAAGAACAAACATACAAGGCAAGCAACAAACAACTAACAAACGGTAACAACAGCTAAGAAGATACAACTACTAAGGATGGATGAACAAGATTGCCACAACTCCACTCTAGAAGGACTCGCTCTCCGACTCCTCAGATTCCTCATCATCTTCTCCTCTACGGCTTGAACTGGCCTCGATTTGATCTAGCCTTTGGTGCACGGCGACGAACTGCATCTTCATGTATGCAAAGCCTTCTTCGATCAAGCGGTTCTGTTGACGAAGCAAGGTGACAACGCGCTCCTCATGCGTCATGGAGTCGTGCTCCCTCTTGGTGCGAACTTCCCTCCTCCTTTGATTTTCTTCATTTTCAGAATCACTTTCTTCAGCCTCAACAGCTTCCGGTGCTCCCACCTCTTCTTCACGACCTGCTTCACCCTCAACTTCTTCATCGCCTCCAAAACTCAGAACAACGAGGTTCAACTTCTCGACATGAATCCCAAGCTCGGCTGCCAACTCAGCTCTTTCTTCAGGTGCTTTCCTTGCAACTTCTTCAAGAGTGATGTAATCACCATCATCCAGCTGAAACAAATTGCAACTTCGGAGATACCAACTTTCCCATGGCCTTCGGTAAACAACCATCCACACTTACACCCTTCCTAACAAAATTCCAGCTCAACACCATCTCATACGGTAGGCTTTTCCGGTTATGATCCCGACAGAAAACCATATGTTGTAACATCAAAGCTGGCAAATTGAACTTGACCATATTCTTGAGACAAAAGGCGAAGGTGCACTCCAACTTTCCCAACAACTTACTTTTGTTGTTATTGGGCAACAAACAATCCGATACCAACATAACCAAGATCCTCTGTTCCGCTGACAACCACTTTTTCTCCGGCCTTGAAGCTTGAGTGAAACCACTCGTGCGACCCAACAAATAACTCAAATAGTCCCGGTACCCCATGGTATCTGTACTAATCCATGAGTTACCGCTATACTGAGCAACTCCCGAAGCAGACAAACTCAAAAGCTGAGCCAACCTCTTTTCAGACAGAACTACCTTCACACCTCTCACTTTGGAAGTGATCTCAAGCTTATCACCATCCTTTGTCACAACCATGTGACGATAAAATTCCTTAACTAAACTCGGGTAAGTCTCGGCCCTTATGGCGAGAAACCCATCCAACAAACCTTGGAATCTAAGCATATCCAACAAAGAATTAGGAAAAGATTCCAGGTCAAAGGCTTTACCTTCAAGAACAAGGTAGTGGGCATCCACCCATTCCACTTTTCTAGCCAAACTTGACCTTCTATGCATGGTAGGAGATGACCCAAAGCTCAACCAAAAGAAGCCCACAACTCCTCCTTCTTCTTCTACTCTTTCTCTCGCTGCTTCTCTCTCGGATTCCGGCGAACAAGGCGGCTCGGCGGGGTGGCTCCGGCGGTGCATCGACAGCGGCGGTCAGCGGTGGACGGCTGGTGGTGCGACGGGCTGCTGGTGAGGCGATGGGTGGGGAGGGGGTTCTCGGTGGTTCACGGGTAGGGAAGAAAAGAGAAGAAGATTTTGGGGAATTTAGGGATTTTTGGGGAAAAATTGGGGAAAAGATGATTTAATTTGGGGATATGGGTAAAGTGGGAATTTATGGTTTAGATGGAATTAAAATTGGGTAAATTCTAAGAAGGATAATTAGCTTAAGTGGTTTAGAGGTTGGGTTGGCAAAGAGTATACTAGGGTTTAAAACTCAAGGGTTGCAATTAAACATTTTGCTTGACTTTTAGGCTACACAAGATATGATTTTTGTATGGGTTTTCTATTCTCAAATTCAAAGAACACTTGGGAAATTTAGAGGGTTCTCAAAGGAAAGGTTACAAGAGTATCCGAGTGCAAAGATTATAGATTTAACCCAAACATGATTCACTTCAAAGATGAATAACTAACCTCACAACGAAGCTTACTCGTAGAAACTAAGAGATTCATCTATCAAGAAGGGCTTACACTTAACTCCAAAACAATCATTTATCAAGGGAAAACATGACAAGAATAGCCAGGTAACTCAAGTAGACAACAAAGAAACACAAGACAACACACACCGCAACGAAGGACAAGATGCGTACAAAAGACAAGGGTAGGTTAGGAAAGGATTACCTGCTAGCTCCTCCTCCACCAAACCCTCGGACTCTGCTCGCGAACGCCCCATCACGAAGACTCTCCCTAATGGTCTGGCTCCAGTTGCTCCACGGCCCGAGCTACCTCCCGCTGCACCTCCGGCTCCTGGGGGTGGTGGCAACGCCCTCTGATTGGCTTGCTGGGGACACTCCGTGACCTTGTGCCCACGATCTCCGCAGTGAAAGCACTTAAACGCTTGGCCATGACAATCTTGGCCTGCGTGCACCTTCCCACATCTTCGGCACGGAAACAACTTAGCTTGATTCCCTTGCTCCATCCGGTTGGGTCCTTGGGTTGAAGATGACACATTCTTGGCTTGAAAACTCGGTCGTGGCTTCTTGAAGGTGGAAGAACCTCCGCTCTCGGTACTCTTCCTCGCTAGCTCATAAGATCTTCGCTGAAGCTGCTGGACTCGATACAGATCCGTGGCACTCACATAAGCATCCTTAAGAGAACTCGGCCTGCTCACAGTCAAAGCCTTTCGTGCCTCATAATTCAAACCGGCAACGAATTTCTCGACCTTAGTGAGCTCCGTGGGCACGAGCATCCGAGCAAAGCGCGCCAACTCCAAAAACTTATTGTGGTATTCGACCACAGATAGAGATCGTTGCTACAAATGGAGAAACTCCTCGTACATGGCGGCTCGCACATGTGCCGGGTAAAACCTCTCGCGCATCCTATCCTTAAGCGCGAACCAATCGAACTCAAGCTCTTCAAGGTAGGCCGGACCCTCATGAATCCACCACAGATTAGCCTCATGACAGAAATAGAACGTTGCCAGTTCTACTCTTCTCTCCTCAGGACAACCCACAACCGCGAAGATCTTGTCGAACACTCTCATCCATTCTTCCAAAACCACCGTGTCTTCTTCGCCCGCGAAGGTCGGTGACCTGTGACCCGACACCAAACGACCCATATCCCTGTGCCCAGCAGGCTGAGGAGGTGGCACGGGGTGGTTGTTGTTCAGCAAAGCCTCGCTAAGCGTCTGCATCGTCTGCGTCAACTGTTGGAGGTTCTGAGCAAGCTGCTCGTTCGTCGGGGTCTCCAGGGTGCGCGCTCGGGGACGAGGAGGCATCGCAAACTTCTACAACAACAACATGGTTACCAAAGAGATAACAAGCAAGCAAATAACTGAAAGCAACACTCAGCTCACCGCGCAACCTAGAGTCCTAAGCCTAACACTTAGATTCTTAAGATTACTTTAAGGTCTCAAACCACACTTAGCCACTTAGAAAGTCTAGATTTTACCCTCCTGGGCTCAAACCTAGGCTCTGATACCAACTGTAACACCCCCTAAATTCCATGCTATTTAAAGCCTTAAACATGCAGATATCTAAACCAAAACATCAAACACAGCGGAAGACTGAAAGAGAAATATATAAACTGGAAGTAAAGGGGTGCTATGCCACGCTCACCCAGGGGTGAACGCACAGGCTACATCTGCATTGTTCAAAATCTAAAAACCATCAGCACAAAGTACTAAGTCTAAACTGGCTCACAGGCCACAAAACATAAGGGAGGAGCTACACTAGCTGGCACTAAACCGTGCACTCGTCTAATCATCACCTTAAAGAAACACGTAAAACATGGGACGACGCCCGGTCAGCGAATAATGCTGGTAACCCACCAATACATGTGAAATATCATACGTAGATAAGGTATAAGTTTGTAAAACCATTTTCAAAACGGAATACATATATATAAGTTCAAATCAAGAGAAGTAGTCAACACAAGACTCAAACACTCTCAACAAGAACACGGGAACACATCCCAAGACTACAAGGAACAACAACGACTCATAAGAAGACTCAAGGCATAATCTATCATCACACAATAGATTAACACCCGACATGCATAACTCAAAGGAATAAGGACACACCCAACGACAACACATGCCTTTGTGACTACACACGTCACAAGAAGAGAACTCACAACAACGGCTACACAAGCCCTCGTGACATTACCCATCACGAGTTGATATGCCTTCCTTATGCCCGGTTCCAACCTTATTTCTAGTTCCAACCGTTACCTCCAGGACCCCTGTACTTCTTAGTCCAACCTTTTCCCTCCTGGGACCGTCGTCCCCCCACCAACAAACCACCAACAAAACCAACAATTCATAGTACACGAGGGTACCAATCACATACACGGCGACACACGCCTCCCAAGAAATACGTGAACCTGGCACACAGGTCACAACTCCATAATCATGTCATGGCCACCACGAGGACCACTGCCGTACCTTGGTGATTAAGGCCCATAAACCGAAATTGTGCAATCCAGGTACAGCCACACACACATCACAGCAAAACAGGAATCAATCAACGGATCACAACGAAGATATGAAACCATACTCAATCAAGGAATGGATCACAGTCCAACAACAACGATGAATAACACAAGTTATCATCAACAATAGGAAGGTACAACGACACACACGCTAGCATTTAAACACCGAACTAGCATGCTTATCAAACTGGTTAACCAAACGTAGTTCCGAGGAACACACAAGACCCATCACGGTTCAACGAAACACAATGTTGAACACTTAGCACGATTCAAGACACCAACACCTACATGGATTCCTACCATATAGTTCTAGACATACGAAACATCAAGAAGACACTCAAATAGTTCCACAAAAGAACATCGGGAAGTCAAAAGACCAAATACCGAGTCAAAAGAATCACGGGGAACAAATCCCGAATACACACCAAGGTATACCCCGCGGGTTGACCCACGGGTAGGCCCCTACCCATGGTTCCGCCCGCAGGTACATACCCACCGGCCTCTTGTACCCCGCGGGTGGGCGGCGGGTTGGACCTCTACCTGTCGTTCCCCCCGCGGGTACGTATACCTGCACAAAATAATCCCTTCGGGGATTTTCAACTCCAAATTCAAGTCCAAAACATGCCAAATCTCACCAAATACAACAAAATGACTTGAATCAAAAGAATAGCCAAGCAATGGCATACATGAACCCTAAACACAAGCTCTAGATATGCATTTTCACAAGACAATGCATAAATACTCACATTTCATAGCAAAATCACATATAGAATCCAAGAAATCATCACATAGGTAAGCAAAATATATTTTGTAGAGCATGGGTAACCTCTTGAAGACAAAAACCTTCTCTTAACACCTCACCAAGCTCCTAACAAAGCTTACCTTCCAAACCCACTTCAAGAACACACCAAAAGATCATAAAGATTCTATCTTTAAGAAAAGACACCTTAGAAAACACTAAAAACACAAGATGAACATAGATCTTACCCTCCTAGATACCCAAATGTTTGAAAGGTAGAATCTTGGAGACAACTCTTGAAGTTTTGACAAAACTTCCACTTGGTTTGGAAGAAAAGATATCTACCTTTTTAGAGAGAAGGTAGAGCTAGAATTTGGAAAGTGTAAGGAGAGAAATGAGGGTGTTTTACTAGGTTAGCTTACAATACTAACACAAGGTGAAAAGTCAAGAATACCCTTACTAACATAAAGAAGTGTAAGGGAACAAGGGAACTCCTTATAAAGCTTAAGGTACAACTTTGACTTTGGGGTTGACTAGTCAATTACTAGTCCCCGACTATTGAATTTTCAGGATTTTTAGGAATTAAATTACCAATTGAATTAGGATTTGTTACTTAATTAATCCCTTAGTCGAATTCGAATTTCGAGGTGTCACACCTGCAATGCCAAGTCCAAACTGGTTATACAATGAATTTTCCAAAATGTTCAAAATGAGGACAATAACACTTGTGTTGCACAAATGTTATATAAGCTCTAGAAGAGCCATAAGATTATTGTACAAGATATTTACTCTAGTTTCAATCCAGAAGATTTGTCCAATCCATTTCTTCAAATTTTGAAATAGATGTAGAACTTGAAGATTGCTATCTTCAGGGGGAGACGGGAAGTACATTTACTCGAATCAATCCGGAAGATTGGATGTAAAATCCTGAAGATTAAGTCATAAAAGAGTAAAAATTGGGCACTATTTGCAACACATATATACATAAATATCATGTACTCTTTTCCTCACTAGTTTTCTCCCATTGGGTTTTCTAGTGTGGTTTTTAACGAGGCATGAGTATGATATAGTAATGACAATGGACAAAATAATTGCTTAAATGGACAAACCCCAAAATCCTAAAGATTATGCAGATTGCGCCCTGAAGGCTTATGGTTGTACTCTTTTTCCTTTAACTAAGTTTTTCCCACAGGGTTTTCTTAAGTTAAGGTTTTTAATGAGGCGACCAATACAATATATGTTTTTACATATATCATGTACTCTTTTCTTCAACTAGGTTTTTCTCACGTGGTTTTCCTAGTGAAGTTTTTAATGAGACATGAATATATTTTCTATTGTACTCTTTTCTTGTCTAGGTTTTTCCCACAGGGTTTTCTTAGCAAGTTTTTGACGAGGCAAGATCGTGGTGTTATAATGTCCAAGGGGGAGTGTTATAAATATAGTTAAGTGTGGACATTATGAGTTGATTATGTAACTGATGTAATGTTCGCATTTATGTCTACCATTATTACCTTCTGTTACAAATGTATATTATATATATGTTTTGTTGTAACTAGTATTTGCACTCGTGCGTTGCACGGAATGAATTTGTTATAATGTTTTAAAAATATTTAGATCGATATACAATTGTATAAATTATAACATCGAATATTATATAATATAATTGAAGAATTAAGTTGCACCGATTATGTTTTCTGATATTATCAATGCTTGAATTCGAGTAAATAATTGCCCAATTAATAGCTAACATGTAGATATACGCATTCAGTGCTGTAACTTTAGAGATTTTATATATCAGTGTTTAGAATTTGTATCAATTGGGCTAATTAGCTCGTTGTTTAGCAATTCAGTTATAGAAATTATTTATACGGAAGATATATTTTCTAGGTAGATATATAACAATTTTGTCATCTTTGTATATAAAAAATCATAATATCAATGGCTTAAATTATACATTATTGAAAATCTCTTTGTAGACAACATTGGTAGTAGTAACGGAATTTTATCCATCCTCGTCTAGAGTTAAAACCATCAGACCATCAAGATGAGTGACTCGGAAAAAGTCACATACAATTAACCGTGATTAAAGATTGTTTTTTTTTCAGTAATAACTCAATGTGAATTAGTGTTTGACCATGACTTTTGTTGATAGTCATGGCATATGCGAGCATCACATGAATTGTTTTTGTTAGAACTTGAAGCACAATCTCGTATCAGAAGGGTGAAAGACATTTTAATTGAAGATTTTACTTTTATTAATAGTATAAATATATATTGGTGTCAATAATAATTAATAAATTATTATTTCCTTATAAAATTACATAGAATTTCAAATGTTTTTCTCATTTATTACGCATAATTTGTTTTCGTTATTCTTACAATTATAATGGTTTAATTATTCTCAGAATTTTATAATCATTTTCCATTTTTAAGTACACATTGACTTTAATATTTCATATAAAATTTTGTTACCAATTAAGCTTTATTAAAATTGTTTACCAATTAATTAATATTCATATTAATTTGGGCGGGAATGTTGAAGATGAGAATTTTACTTTTATTAATAGTATAAATTGGTGTAAATAATAATTAATAAATTATTATTTGTTTATAAAATTACGCAAAATTTCAAACGAATTTTCTCATTTGTTATGCAGAATTTGTATCCATTATTTTCACAATTATAATAATTTAATTATTTTCAGAATTTGGTAACCATTTTCCATTTTTATGTACATATTGACTTTAATATGTGGTAACAATTCATTAGATATTAGTTAATTTTCATATACAATTTTGTTACCAATTAAGCTTTATTATTTTTTACTAATTAATTAATATTCATATTAATTTGGGCTGGAATGTTGTAAATGAAGATTTTGCTTTTATTAAAGTCATTTCACTAAGAACCTGGAGGGTGTGGTTGAGTGAAAGGGACTCATGCTAATTAAAGTAAATCTAATCATGCTATATTTATTTGTAACTGTATATTAATTTCATTTTGAAATCATTGGTTCATATCTTTGAATTATTTTTTTTTTCTTTAACTATTATAAACAAAAATTATGATATTTATCAAATTGTATTTTTTAAAAATATATAACATTTAAACATGTTATGAGGGGTTAAAAAATGTTTTAAATTATTTTTTATTAGTATGAAATCCTGGATTGTCACACGAAGCAATGAGATCCGAAATAGCAATGTTGGAGAACACTATGCGTGATTGGTGTGGGCTTGGTGATCAAAGCACTAGATCACGTGATACGTCGACCGGATCGTGGATGACGGGGGGAAAGTAGCACGGAGCTGTGAAATCCTGGAAAGTAGCACAGAGCTGTGAAATCCGAAGCAGTAGTGTTGGAGGCACTGGGCGTGATTAGTGTGGGCTTAGTGATCAAAGCACTAGATCATGAAAATTCATTGTATCTAGGAACCAAGAAGTGGTGGATATAGTGAATTGCTCTTGGACGATAAGAGCAAGTAGAGTAGGGGGATTACATCACCTCCGAACCATTATAAATTGCCTTGGGACCAGCAAAAGTCTATTCCCCCCCCCCCCCCCCCCCCTCTAGACTTTTACCACAACCCTTTGGGACCAACAAAAAATTATATTTAGAAATTTAAAAAGTGTATTTATGTATATTTTAAAAATTATAAATATTCATGTTTTGTTAATTTTATAATTTCATTTCTTTAATTATATTTCATATTTTAGAAATGATAATTTAATGAAATCGTCACAAATATTTCTATGGAAGAAATCATATATTTCTCAATTTCATTAATTATATTAACTATAATTAACAAATATTGTGACAATTACTATAATAATTTCACAAAATAATCATACTAAAAATTATGATATTAATTACCTTTAATAAAAATTAAGAAATTATATTAAAAAATAATCTATATATTAAGGTAAGTATAATCTATTTTGTGCCAATCATATTATATATTAAGTATAAAAATATATATGTAAATTACCATATTAATTACACGAAAAAGGTGACAATACATAATTATTAGGCAATAATATTAATAATTAATTAATAATTAATAATTAATTATTAATATTAATAATTAATTATTAAGGCAAGTATAATTGATTGTGTACTAATAATATTATACATTAATTATTAATAATATTGTACTAAAAGCAGGGAGTCTATATAGTACAACTCTTTTCTTAAAAGTTAAAAAGGACAACTCTAGAAGCGTTGTGTGACTGCTAACTGTCAATCACCCTGCTTTTATTTTAATTAATTAATTATTTATTCTAGGAAACCTTAAAAAAAACTCTAATCGGATGCATATCCTTATATGATTGTATAATACATTGTATATACAGATAATATTTATTAATATGTATATAGGAAAATTCTATAATATAATTTCATTAATTATAATTTGAATTAAAAGATTCATACTTAAAAATTATATTTAGAAATTTAAAAAGTGTATGTATATATATTTAAAAACTTATAAATATTCATGTTTTGTTAATTTTATAATTTCATTTCTTTAATTATATTTCATATTTTAGTAATGATAATTTAATGAAATCGTCACAAATATTTCTATGGAAGAAATCATATATTTCTCAATTTCATTAATTATATTAATTATAATTACCAAATATTGTGACAATTACTATAATAATTTCACAAAATAATCATACTAAAAATTATGATAATAATTACCTTTAATAAAAATTAAGAAATTATATTAAAAAATAATCTATATATTAAGGTAAGTATAATCTATTTTGTGCCAATCATATTATATATTAAGTATAAAAATATATATGTAAATTACGATATTAATTACACGAAAAAGGTGACAATACATAATTATTAGGCAATAATATTAATAATTAATTAATTAATAATAATTAATAATTAATTATTAATATTAATAATTAATTATTAAGGCAAGTATAATTGATTGTGTACTAATAATATTATACATTAATTATTAATAATATTGTACTAAAAGCAGGGAGTCTATATATTTCTCAATTTCATTAATTATATTAATTATAATTACCAAATATTGTAACAATTACTATAATAATTTCACAAAATAATCATACTAAAAATTATGATAATAATTACCTTTAATAAAAATTAAGAAATTATATTAAAAAATAATCTATATATTAAGGTAAGTATAATCTATTTTGTGCCAATCATATTATATATTAAGTATAAAAATATATATGTAATTTACCATATTAATTACACGAAAAAGGTGACAATACCTAATTATTAGGCAATAATATTAATAATTAATTAATAATTAATAATTAATAATTAATATTAATAATTAATTATTAAGGCAAGTATAATTGACTGTGTACTAATAATATTATACATTAATTATTAATAATATTGTACAAAAAGCAGGGAGTCTATATAGTACAACTCTTTTCTTAAAAGTTAAAAAGGACAACTCTGGAAGCATTGTGTGACTGCTAACTGTCAATCACCCTGCTTTTATTTTAATTAATTATTTATTTATTCTAGGAAACCTTTAAAAAAAAACTCTAATCGGATGCATATCCTTATATGATTTTATAATACATTGTATATACAGATAATATTTATTAATATGTATATAGGAAAATTCTATAATATAATTTCATTAATTATAATTTGTATTAATAGATTCATACTTAAAAATTATATTTAGAAATTTAAAAAGTGTATGTATGTATATTTAAAAAATTATAATTATTCATGTTTTGTTAATTTTATAATTTCATTTCTTTAATTATATTTCATATTTTAGTAATGATAATTTAATGAAATTGTCACAAATATTTCTGTGGAAGAAATCGTATATTTCTCAATTTCATTAATTATATTAATTATAATTACCAAATATTGTGACAATTACTATAATAATTTCAAAAAATAATTATATTAAAAATTATGATAATAATTACCTTTAATAAAAATTAAGAAATTATATTAAAAAATAATCTATATATTACGGTAAGTATAATCTATTTTGTGCCAATCATATTATATATTAAGTATAAAAATATATATTTAAATTACCATATTAATTACACGAAAAAGGTGACAATACATAATTATTAGACAATAATATTACTAATTAATTAATTATTAATAATTAATAATTAATTATTAATATTAATAATTAATTATTAAGGCAAGTATAATTGATTGTGTACTAATAATATTATACATTAATTATTAATAATATTGTACTAAAAGCAGGGAGTCTATATAGTACAACTCTTTTCTTAAAAGTTAAAAAGGACAACTCTGGAAGCATTGTGTGACTGCTAACTGTCAATCACCATGCTTTTATTTTAATTAATTATTTATTTACTCTAGGAAACCTTAAAAAAAAAAACTCTAATCGGATGCATATCCTTATATGATTTTATAATACATTGTATATACAGATAATATTTATTAATATGTATATAGGAAAATTTTATAATATAATTTCATTAATTATAATTTGTATTAATAGATTCATACTTAAAAATTATATTTAGAAATTTAAAAAGTGTATGTATGTATATTTAAAAAATTATAAATATTCATGTTTTGTTAATTTTATAATTTCATTTCTTTAATTATATTTCATATTTTAGTAATGATAATTTAATGAAATTGTCACAAATATTTCTGTGGAAGAAATCGTATATTTCTCAATTTCATTAATTATATTAATTATAATTACCAAATATTGTGACAATTACTATAATAATTTCACAAAATAATCATACTAAAAATTATGATAATAATTACTGTTAGGAATATATTGTAAATTTTGATGAGCCGAATGTATTTTTGAAAAATCAAGTAGTCTCCATTTTTATTCTATTTGAGTCAGTTTGAGTCTACGGAGTATGGTGCACCCATATCATGCAACCCATGTACAAGTCTGGAAAATCACAAGTTGATTTTAGATGTTAAGCGGGATTATAGCTTAACACAATTATGATGCAGATAAGTCACCAAGAACCATGCTAGAGGAGTTGGAAGAAACGCGTGTGAGCTATGCCAAATGATCCTAAGTTTGAATCTCAAGTGAAGCACTTTTAAGCTTGGGAGACTAGCTCTGACCGTATGAGAGACTAGCTTGGACAGTATGGGAGACTAGGCTTGAGTGACTAGCTAAGAATATGGAGACTAAGTAAAATGCACAAGTCTCACAAAAGCCATGCACCATATGGAGAAACACACCAAGTATGGTGAACCAAGCTAGAAATTCGAAACAGAGCATCTCACCATGAACAATTGTGAAGGTTTTACAGAGGTTCCAGTATATTATTTTACAAGGATCATGAAGGAGAAAATAACTGATATAGTTTCATCTGAACATCAAGTTTTTACGGTGGAACCGGAGACGCTCAAAGGAGGCTGATTCGCGGAGAAATTATTTTATACTCAAGCAAGAATTAAGAGATAAATTATTTGATCAACTTGACATGTCAGAGTATTTATGAATGACCAGAAATGTCAAAGATTGCCGCGCCGAATTTATTCAAATTCTCGAGGCTACAAAATTCAAGAAACGGCAACGGGCAAATTATTCAAATCATCTGACAAAAGGAGAAATGACATCTACCTAATATTTCAGATCAAGTTGACAATATTATCCGATCAGCTACAATTCAAAATGGACGATCGAGATCGAAAGTTGATCAACGGGCAAATAGCTTTCACTAGCTATAAATTGTCCAAGCAGACTTGAAGACAAAGGGGGCTTTAATACGGCTGAAAATTGAGATATACAAGCAAGAGAAAAGCAAGCAATATTTATATCAGCCAAGAAGCAATATATTGAGCTATACACGATTAAATTCAAGTCTGAGTGAGAGAAAAATTTTATCTCTTTGTAGATTTCTCTACTGAGTGTAGAAAGAGGGCGGAGTAACTAGAGAGAGTGAAAAACCCTGGTTGAGTGTAGCTTTGTGCGTAGCACTCGTGGTGAAGGGCAGAGTAACAAGAGGAGCTTGTGAAAACCCTTGGAGGACGTAGCTTTGTGCGTAGTTCTCGTGGTGTAGGAGTACAGCTTGGTGCGAAGTACTCGGGAAGGCGGAGTAACAAGAGGAGCTTGCGAAAAACCTTGGAGGAGTGTAGCTTTGTGCGAAGCACTCGGAGAAGTGTCGGTGGACACTTATTCACTATTGTATCTGGGTGATCGAAGAATAGTGAATTTCCTCCTTGAAGTGAAAGGAGAAGAGTGGACTAGGAGGATTACACCACCACTGAACCACTATAAATCTCTCTCTCTATTTACTTACTGCTCATACATTTCATGCATGCTTATTCTAACTGCGAACTAACCCGATTACGATTTATCGCTTATCTTTACATGTCTGGGTTTGATAGTTCCCACGTTTGCATGCAAGCCAAACTTTACGTACATCATCCTTGAATCATATCAAGTGTTTCTAACGTGTTGCATGTTTAGAATATCTCTTTGAGCACCGCACTTATAAGCATAACACTTTACCGCTACTTATTCCGCTGCACTCTCTAAGTTGTTTATCTTGTTGATGCTTGTTACTTAGAGTTGAAATTATCAAAGTGTTATTTGCCTTGTGTGTTTTCGAAGAAAGTTGAAAAAGTTAGAGAAGTCTATTCACCCATCCCCCCCTCTAGACTTCTCGCCACCCTTTCGGGACCAACAAGTGGTATCAGAGCGGTTGTCTATTTGAGTCAATTTTGACTACAAGATAGATCTCAAAATCTTCAAAATGAAGAGAGATGTGGCTCTTGCTCAAAATTTGCTTTTCTCACTAGATAAATTTGATGATTGGAAAATACGTATCACTACTACAGAAAACACTTATAACGTCGCCAATTTAACGTCGGGTTTTTAAAAACCCGACGTTAAAAATTTAAAATAATTTTTATTTTTTTTAAAAATACATACAACGTCGGCTTTTTGAGACGACCGACGTTGTATGTATTTAAAATAAAAAAAATTAAAATAAATATATTATACGACGTCGGCTAATTAACTAGCCGACGTCGTATAGTATACAGTTTTTATTATTTTTTTTTTATTAAGGTTATGGCGTCGGTCTTATATAAAACCGACGCCTTAACCTTTATTTAAAAAAATAATAATAAATTATTAAGTGATGACGTCGGCTCCTTTATAGCCGACGTCGTAGTTTTAATTTAGACCTAGATATAAGGCTATTCGAACAAAATAATTTCTCTTCTTCTTCAACGCACCACACCGCCGACTTTGCCACTGCTCCAGCCCCTCCTTCTCGTCGCCACCGTCGTCGCCAGCCGTCGCCCCTTTTGACTTCGTCGTCTCCAGCCACCCCCAGCCGTCGCGTCGCGTCGCCGCAAAAGCTTCAACGGACGTCGCCTCGCCGCACCTGGTCGCCAGACGTCGCCTCACCGCACCTGGTCGCCGGACGTCGCCTCACCGCACCTGGTCGCCGGACGTCGCATCGCCGGACGCTACGGTACGTAATATATATTTTTATTTATATTTCGAATTTTTCTTATATATTTTTTGAAATTTATAATTTTATTTCGAATTTGTTGTTATATTTTGAATTTTTAAAATTATTATTGTATATATTTTGAAATTTTATATTTGTGAATGTTATTGTGTTTATATTTTGAATTTTATGTGTTATTGTGAATGTTATGAATTAATGTGTTTTTGATTTTCCTTCGTGAGCTTGCTTTAATTTACCGGTGTTTGCAATTGGCAAGGAGATTGATATGAATTTTTGTGCGGATGGATTTTTCTCGTGATATTAATCAGCCTGGAGTGTAGGTTTTTGGTGCCATGTGAGGAAAATGGAGAAAGTTGAATAATTATAATTGATAAAGTTAAAATATAGATGAAGAAGTTGAATAATTATAATTTACCTCTGATGCTGATTTCTTTGATAAGTCTGATGCTGTTGTTGCTTTTTGATGACTCTAAGTTCTTAGCAGGTTGTCCTTGTTATTGTAGAGCTTGCCAAGTCCTCATTTTGAAGTCCCAGTGTCCTATAATGGAAGAAGAGAAGAAGAAGAGGAAAAATAAGAAAAAGAAGAATAAGCAGATCAGAATAGAATCCATGAACCATGTTTCTGAATCACAAGAGGTAAATATGTGATGTGAGTTCTTATATTACATTCTAAAAATTTAAGAGTTTTTAGTCAGTTGTCTTTCCATAATTTAATATGTAGTTCTTATGTCAGCCACTGCTCTCTTTCAACTAAGGTATTCTTTATACATTTGCATTTACCCATTGAATATGAAATTCTGTCACTTTTTAAAAATGATTTTCATATTCTTTCTGCAATTCCTCCACAGAAATCTGTAAATGCAAAGTGTCGAAAGTTGTCAAAGCGCATTGCTTTTTACGCCGTGGATGTTAGAGATTCTTGTGGTGAGATTTTCATTGATTTGCAGAGCTACACCTATTCTAAGGTTAGAAATGAGCTTATCTCTTTTTATTATATCCCCTTTGACCTAGTTTCTAACTTTAATTTTTAATTATTGGTATTTCTAGATAACACCTAAACCTCTTTATAAGCTATCAATTTTCTCCTTTGACAGGAAAAAGTCTGAAGAAATGAGTGATTACCAACTGAACTATCCAAGTTTTGAGGTATCACTTTCTCTGAAGGTTTAATTAACACTCTTTTCTTTAACCTTTGCTTTTATATTGTACCACTAGGTGGAAGTATGATTCTTCAGAGTTGTTGGTTTTCTATTCATATGGCAATTGCTTGTTTATTTTCCACAGGAAGCTATTGCAGTCCCATGGAGAGGTTTACCTAAGAGAATGCCAAAGCTATTCTTTGCTATGAGAGGTAAAATACTTTTCTTGAGTGGTAATGCAAATTACTCTTGTTATTTCATTTGACAAGTCATTCTAGTGTAAACAAGAAACGATCCAATGAACAGGTCTACAATGACTGGATGAATATTACTGTTGAAAAAAAAAGGATATCTAAAAACTCTTGAAGCAAACCTGGCCTCTTATATTTGCTTCTCTACTCTTTGAAATGTCTTCTGTTTGTTTGTAAAAGATCCCAAAGAATGAGAGACCCTGTTTAACATATTTTAGAAGCATTTAAAATAAATTTTAACTTGTGTAGAATTTACTAAATTGCACCCTGCAACTCCACTCCTACTAAATGACTGGCTATTTTTATGCTCTGCAACAATTACAAAGGAAACTAAAATAGAATGTACTCTTTGAGTAAGTTACTGCAGAACTGTTCCACAAGCCATTGTGTCTTCTAGGTATATTGAAAATTACTGCAACCTCATTTAGAATGATGAATACAACTATAACAACTTGATGACTAATGGATTGCTTCTTAATGAACTAGTCAACAATTACTAGCAAATTGCCCTAATCACTCTGGTGACTGCTCAGTAAACATTGTAGTCTGTATAATGTATTCTTTTCAGATGTGTCAACTGTCAAACATTTTAATGACAGCACACCTTAAGAAGGTTGCACTTAATTACCTAAAACGGTGGACAGTACTCACCTACTCGGCTGTTAAGTTATAAGTTCAAGCCTTGTGTACTAGTCCAAGCTCTTTAGTTTCAAGCCACCTCATTCACCATAGGCTTGGGAGAGTTGCTGGTGCATATGTTATGAGTGAAGTTTCTTTAGTGCATATTGTCAGTCTTTTATGTGTGTTTAGTACTTTAGTTGTATACAATTATGCAGTATTGTATGTTTAGTGTCCTTTAGCCAAGTGTATTTGAGCTATTCTCCTATGAGTTCCTTTTAGATTAGTGAGTGCCATGTGGACTCAATGTATTAGAATGTGGAAACTATATAGTATTGCTTTTTCTAGGTGGAATAAGTAAATGCCATATTGCCATGGAATTGTAAGGGAACTGAGCCACATTAAATTATACTCCGTATTTGTGTTCAAATGTTAGTCTTGTGTTAAGAAAGGAAGGTAGTAGGGTGTTTGAAATGTATATCTATAATCATAAAATATAATTGCAAACCATAATCATAGGCTTTGTAAAACAAGGCTGGAATGTATACCAATCCACAAGGCTTTGAAATGTTAGTCTATAAGCTATTTTCAAAGTTCTTTCTTCATAGTGAAGCGTATACCAACTTAATTGTATTTTATCTTGTAAAAGATTCTGTCTTCTTATGTGGAGCTCTTATATGGCGAAATTCAATACTAGTTTATTTATTACTTAATTTTTTTTTCAACTTTGTAGCATTTAGAGAGACAAGGATGCATGTTTGCCCTACACTCAACAAGAGATTGGTGAAGTTAGAGATGTATAGTGTAAGTATTTTATTATTATTATTATTATTATTATTATTATTATTATTATTATTATTATTATTATTATTATTATTATTATCAATTGTAGTGTAGAATTAACACTCAACAAGAGATTGATGAAATTAGAGATGTATGGTGTAAGTATTTTATTGATGAATGGTTAAAGCAATTCTTGAAGTTTAATTAGTTGATGTTGATAATTTAAGTTTGAAATTATTATTATTATTATTAATTGTAGAATTATCATAAATTTAACTTGTTTAGTTGATGGTATGAGTTGGTTTTGAATTAATTATAAGATTTATTAGTTTTGATTTATTGTGAGATTTTGAATATCAAATTGATTGACACGTTAAGAAAATTGTTGTAAATTGTAAAAGGTGAACAGGATTAATTGGGGGGAAATTGTTTAAAAAATTAAAAAAAAATACACGACGTTGGTTATTTATAAACAACCGAGGTTGTTTATTTTTTTAATTTTTAAGTTAACATAAGACGTCGGTTTTTTCAAAGAAACCGACGTCTTATGCGAACTTATTTTGTTTTTTTAAATATACGACGTCGGTTTTATTTAAAAACCGATGTCGTTTCTTAATTAAAAATAATTTAAAAATATGTACGACGTCGGTTATTTCTTAATAACCGACGTTGTATGTTAATATTAAAAATTTAAAAATTATACGACGTCGGTTTTTTCGACCGACGTCGTATCTCATACTTACGACGTCTGCTACCTAGACGTCGGTCGAAAACCGACGTTAAATGGGGTCAAAAAACCGACGTTAAAGCCCTTTTTTGTAGTAGTGTATGCAGGTGCACTTATCTGCTTTAAATGATGAAATGTGGGAAGTCATCACCACTGGCCCAATCCAAATCATGGAAGCCAATACTGCTACTCCACGAGATCCAGATGCTCCACGATATATTCCAAAGCCAAAAATGGAGTGGACAAAGGAAGATAGAGGGCGAAATAACTTGGACAATATTGCCAAGGATATTTTGTTCAAAACGGTCGATGACACAATATTCCCAAAGATTCGAAAGTGCACCACAGCAAAAGAAATATGGGATACACTCATTAGTATCGGTGAAGGCGATGAACAAGAAAAAGACAACAAACTAACCATTGCCATGAAGAGGTTCGAAGATTTCAAAATGCTACCGAACGAAAGCATCACCGACATGGAAGCTCGATTGATCAAAATTCTTGGAGAGATCACGGATCTGGGAAAGACCATTACCCAGAAAGAAATATCGCTCAAAGTGTTACGCGGACTACCTACAAATTGGGATATGAAGGTGATCGCAATGCGCGATCATAGAGATCTAAGGACATTATCTACGGATAAACTCTTTAGTGATCTTAAGGCGTATGAGTTCGAAATGAAGACACGAGTCGAGGAAGAACGTGATGAACGAACATCCGCATTGATGGCCGAACAACCTTCAACATCAAGGTTAGTCGCAAATAATGATTTTTTATCTGACGAACAATTTTCTTTATTTGTTAGGAAATTCAAGAAGTTCATGCGAAAGAACAAAGGATCACCACAAGGAAATTTCTTTCGAGAAAATAGAAGATCAAGAAGGGAACCGGTCGAAGATAACACAAACGTGTGTTACAATTGTAGAAAGCCTGGACATTTTATGGCCGAATGTCCACACCCCAAGACGGACAAAAATTCGAATACTTCTCCACAGGTGGAATACAAATCCAAAGAGAAAAAATTAAAAAAGGGCAAACGGAAGGCACTAATAAGCGATCCGTTAGAAGCAAGTGAATCCGAATAATCATCTAGTGACGAGAGTGATTCATCACAAGAAGATACGGCGCTACTATGCCTAGTGGGCAAGACATCCGAACATGAGGAATGCTATATGGCGCGTGAAATCGACGAAGAGGTATCTTCTGGCTCTTTTAGTTCTTTTAGTTCAGTTGACACTTCTTTCCAGACTCAAGAATCATTTCAAAGTCTTATGGAAGATTGTCAAAAAGTCATGGCCACTCATACTCAAATCAAAGAGCACAATAATACGTTAATTCTTGAAAAAGAAGAAATGTCACAAAAATTGCTAAATGCTCTAAATGAAATGAGTAATTTGAAAGTCGAAAATGTTCGACTTCAAGAAGAGTGCAAAGCTAGAGAGGTTCGAGAACGTAACCTTCGGGAAGTAATCGCATCATTTACAAATTCATCCAAAATAATGGATAAAATGGTAAACATGCAGAAACCCGCTGGAGATAAAGCCGGTCTAGGCTATGATCCATCATGTTCTCAAACCCCTGTGAAACTGACTAATTCTACTACTACTTTAATTAATAAAGTTCCAGTGGTAAAATTTGTGAAAAGTCAGTATAGCACAATGAGACATGGAATTGGTAATCAAATAAATGCCAAGAAAAATGTTGCAAAGCCGAATAAAAAATTCAATATCTCGGATAGGCAACAAAATTTTAAACGGCAAAAATTTGTATCTCCAAAGAGAGCCAACGAGTCTAGTGCAACAAAACCTCATAGGAATATGGGAAGAATTCCGAGAATTGGGGCTAAGAGATTATATCCCTCAGAACAAGATTGGTCGCTTGATGACAAACCATGGACCAAGTCCAGATTTGCTCTTTTTCATAGAATCAAGCAACTATCTGCTTCCCAACCCGCACCAAAGCATTATTCGCAAGTGCGTTTTGATTATAGAGTTTTTAATGGTTACAAATCACCTACTCTTGGATCAGTGGGATCTAGGTGGATTTGGATGCCAAAGATTACTAACACAAAAGGACCCAATCAAGCATGGGTACCTAAAAATAATTAATCTTTCTTGCAGGAAATTTGGTATTCGATAGCGGTTGCTCTCGACATATGACCGGCAATAAAGCTAGTCTAGTTGAGTTCAAAAGTATCGAAGGACCAAAAGTAGTGTTCGGTGGAAACGATCGATATGGAATGACAAAAGGAACCGGCGCAATTGTGAAAAATGGTCTACGAATTGATGACGTATCTTATGTCGAAGGATTAAAATTTAACTTGTTTAGTACAAGTCAATTTTGCGACAAAGGATATCTTGTAGAATTTTACAAAGGCAAATGTCAAGTCAAGGACGAATCTACGAACGAAGTCGTACTCGCCGGATCAAGAAAGAAAAACATGTATGTTGTGGATTGGAGTACAACGAAGGAATCCGTATGCTTGATGGCAAATAATTCGAATGAAGCTTGTTGGGAATGGCACAGAAGGCTAAATCATTTGAATTTCAAAACCATCAACAAGCTTGCAAGGAATAATCTAGTTGAAGGACTACCCAACATTGTGTTCAAGAAAAATCAAATTTGTGATGCATGCCAGAAAGGAAAACAAATCAAAGCATTATTCAAAGTCAAAGCTCAAGAGTCAACATCAAGACCCTTAAGTCTACTGCACATGGATTTATTTGGTCCAGTAGACCCAGTAAGTATAAGTGGTAAGAAATATACTTTGGTTGTTGTTGATGATTTTTCTAGGTACACATGGACAATATTCATCAAGAAAAAGGATGAAGTCTTATCAAAGTTGCCAGAGCTATTGAAGCTACTGCAAGTCGAAAAAGACATGAAGATTGCGACAATACGAACCGATCGAGGAACAGAGTTCGTGAACAGAGTGATTCAATCTTATTGCAATTCACAAGGAATTTTACATCAATTATCTGCTGCACGAACGCCGCAACAAAATGGTGTAGCTGAAAGAAGAAATCGAACACTCAAAGAAGCCGCACGAGTCATGATAACGGCCGCCGGACTACCAAAGAGATTTTGGGCAGAAGCAATTAACACGGCGTGCTATACTCAAAATCGCAGTCTAATCCACAAGTCTTATAACAAAACACCTTATGAATTATGGAAAGGGAGAAAACCCAATCTCACCTATTTTCATACATTTGGTTGTAAATGTTTTGTACTTGTTAATGGAATGTCTCAATTAAAGACTTTTGACGAGCGAGCGAACGAAGGAATATTCTTGGGATAGTCATCTACCAGCAAGGCATATAGAATATTCAACAAATCAACAATGGTGGTAGAAGAATCGATTCACGTTGTGTTCGATGAAAATCACGGCAATAATGGCAAAAATGATGAAGGTAATCGTGATTTAATTATTTCTAATGACAATTTCGAAGACAATGTGTTGCAGGAAGTAGAAGAATCAAGTGATATGGGTGATCACCAAATTGAGGCAATATCAAATGATATACCCGAAATATCACGCACAACTGAAATTGCACAAGAAGAAATTCCAGTAGTTGAAACCGAAGAAGCATCCGTCAATAATACACAACAAGTGGAATCACATCAAGAAGGAAACTCTGAGAATCCAACAAATTTCCAACCAAATCGAAAATGGCTAAGAAGTCACACACATGACTTAGTCATTGGAAATCCAAGTGACGGAGTGAAAACGCGATCATCTACTAGGAACCAACAACAAGATGCAATGTTCTCATGCTTTCTATCACAACTCGAACCAAAAGAAATTGATGAAGCTTTAGCCGATCCAAGTTGGATAGATGCCATGCAAGAGGAATTAGATCAATTCAAGCGCAACGACGTATGGAAACTTGTTCCAAGACCAACACACCAAAATGTAATTGGCACTAAATGGGTCTTTAGGAACAAAGCAAACGAAGACGGCGTCATTGTTAGGAATAAAGCAAGATTAGTTGCAAAGGGGTATTCACAAGAAGAAGGAATTGATTTTGATGAGACGTTCGCCCCCGTCGCACGACTTGAAGCAATTCGGATATTCCTAGCATATGCAGCGCATAAGAATTTCGTGGTATATCAAATGGACGTAAAGAGCGCATTTCTTAATGGCTTACTTGAAGAAGAAGTTTATGTCGAACAACCACCCGGATTTGAGGTAAAAGACGTTGGTGATCAAGTCTACAAATTAAAGAAGGCATTGTATGGGTTAAAACAAGCTCCGCGAGCTTGGTACGACACCTTGTCGATGTTCTTAATTAGTTGTGGATTCACCAAAGGTCTAGTCGATAAAACCCTCTTTAGAATTCAAGAAAATAATCACATTTTATTAGTACAAATTTATGTTGATGATATTATCTTTGGAAGTACTGATAAATCTTTATGTGAGAAATTTTCTAAGCTCATGCAGAACAGGTTCGAGATGAGTATGATGGGAGAATTAAATTACTTTTTGGGACTGCAAGTCAAGCAACTTGAAGAAGGAATTTTCATAAATCAAGCCAAGTACACAAGAGATCTTATCAAGAAATTTGGCATAGATGGAAAATCCTCAGTCAAAATTCCCATGAGTACATCTCAAAAGTTGGATAAAGATGATGAAGGAAAAGACGTCGATCAAACGATGTATCGAGGGATGATTGGATCGTTACTATACTTAACCGCGAGCAGACCGGACATATCCTACTCGGTTGGCGTATGTGCAAGATTCCAATCCAAGCCCAAAGAAAGTCATCTGATTGCAACAAAGAAGATAATTCGATATCTCAAAGGAACAATCAATGTGGGATTATGGTATCCCAAAGAAGGAGATTTTACACTAACTGGTTATTCAGATGCAGATTTTGCAGGTTGTAAAATAGACCGAAAAAGTACCTCAGGGACATGCCAGTTCTTAGGGGGAAGATTGGTCTCTTGGTTCAGCAAAAAGCAAAACTCCATAGCTACGAGCACTGCCGAAGCCGAATATATTGCAGCTGGGAGTTGTTGTGCACAAATCTTGTGGATGAAGCAACAATTATTGGACTATGGGATTAAGTACGAAAATGTTAGCATTTTATGCGATAATACAAGTGCAATTGCAATAACCCAAAATCCGGTGCTTCATTCGCGAACCAAGCATATTACCGTTCGACACCATTTTATCCGAGATCACGTCGAAAAGAAAGATTTGAAAATCGATCATGTTCCCACGGAAAATCAAATTGCCGACATTCTCACAAAGCCGTTGTGTGAATCTCGTTTTGCAACTCTAAGGCATGAAATGGGAATGATCGAAATGAGCTAAGCAATTCCTTAACTCTTAATTTTTGTTAATTTTTGATACGTACTGTGTGTATTGCATGAAATCTATGTGACCTATGTGTTTTAATTTGAATTGGTATGTACGTATGATATATGTTTAATTGTGTACATGTTTTCGTAAAATTTGTATGTACCTAAAGTGTTATAATTTTATCTTACGAAAACTGTGTACCTAAATTTGCGATTTATTTATGTGATATGTCTATTTAATTTGTCACGTTTTAGCATAATTGATTTGTGTAATTTGTTTGGTAAATGTGTTTAAATAGATTAATTTGAGATGAGTATGCAACTTAGGGGGAACAATTTTTTTTAATTGGGATGAAATTGCATATATTTAGGGGGAATATGTCTAATTGGGTTTGTGTAAGAAGTGTTTTTTTGATGAATGCTTGCCCCATTTTGGAAATTCAAAAGTCAAACAAGTTAGGCCCAATTTTAGAAAGTCAAAAGTTTTAATTGTTTTGGGAACTTGAAATTCTTTGCAGATATTAGGTATCAGTCTGATCAATTTATTTTTATCAGGTTTCTTTTCAGAAAATCAGCTTTATTGAAATATGAAATTGAAATAATAATATTTATCTGGAGTGTATTTATTGGTCTAACAGATTATTTTTGAGATTTTTTTTATCTGATTTGCTCCAGGTTGGCGGTTATTTGAAGCACAATTTTTTGGTGCCATGTTGGAGTATAAAAATCTGAGCTGGCAAATTTAAATCATGTGGAAGGTCGAATTTATCCTCAAGGAGATCAATACTCTCTCTCTACCCACTAGAGGGCAAAGGAGTAATTTCGCACCCCTTCTCCCTCAATCCTAACGGGTAGAAAGAGGAATTAAAGAAGAACACAAAATCCTCTTCTTCTTTCTCTCTCGCCGGCCGGAATCTTAGCACAAGAAGAAGCCAAAATCACCCAATGCTCATATACCCACTCTAATCTCTCTACACAAAAATCTTCTACACACTAAAACCCATCACCCAAACCCAAAATCCTACCCAAATAACCTCTCAATCCAAATACCCATTCCTTCTATCCTTTTCGGACCTCACTGCCGAAACATCCATTTTTGCACCCAAAAATTTCTAAAATCTTTTTCTACTCAAATGGAGATTAATCAAGTGGAGATGGGGTCATTCACAACCGGAGGAACAAGAAAATCTAGCCGTGTACTTAGCGGGATGATTCTAGATGTCACCGACTTCAACAAGCAAGTGGAGGACAAATCTATTGGGGTAAAAATTATCAACTCTCTAGAATCTTGTGGGTTGTTAAATTTTTGCACTTTTAGATATGTTGGTTTCTATAAAGATGAGGTGACCGAATTATACATGAATGCTAGAATAGAAAATGGCTCAATTATTTCTATGATCAAAGGTGTTGATGTAGAAATTAATCTCGATGATTTTCGGAGGATGTTTAATCTTGTTGAATCAAATTTGAGGGTAGAAAATCATGTGCATGATGTAAATGCCATTTGGGCCGAGGTACGCGATGCAAACGCACCGCTATCTCCGAAGGTTAATGGTAACAAAAGAGACTTGAAGAAGGATTATGGATTGTTGTTGGATATTGTTCATAAATGTGTAGAATCCCGGTATCATTGCCGTGACAAGTTGTCAAAGGAGAAATTGTTGATTATGGATATTATATTGAACAATGTTTGTGTGGATTGGGGTGTGTTTATGTTTGGGAAGTTGTGTGAATCTATAAGGAAGGCCAAGCCTTTGGTGGATGGATGGTTTCAACAGGAAATCGGTTACGGGTTTGCCGTTGGTGAGATTTTGAGAACCAAAAATGTCACCCTTACCAAAGCCAAGCATATTACAAACCATAGCTACCTCTTTCGGCCACCCAACTCCAATGAACCTAAAAATCCCTCCTTACCCTCAAACCTACCAAAACCTACCCGAAAAAGGAAATTGCCCAACCCCTTCCAAAACCTTAAACAATATATCCGAGAACCAAGTCATGAAGGCTCAAACACCCATGCCGTTAGATCAAATGAAGAACAAAATAGCCACCCAATCTCAAGACCCTTAACCACTCAAAATCCAAACCCAATTATATTTGAGAGCCACGGCTTTGTTGAGGCAAATGTTGTTGAAAATGTTGTTGTGGATGTTGTTGTGAATGATCAAGTTGAAGTTGGAAGTGATGATGAGATATCAACAATTGGGGCGGATAGTGCACTTTTGGAGGAGTATAAAAGAGCACTTGAATGGAGAGCATGGAGATTAGGGGATCACAACTTGCTAGCCGAATCAATAGGGCCGAATACCATGGAAAGGGAAGAATTGGTGTTGAATTGGATAGGTACACGTGATCTTGCTAGAGCTACCCGACTTTCGGTGATTAAGTCTCACTTTTTGACTAAGCTTGTTAGGAAGAAGAGAACCGAAAAGGGAGTGTTGGTTGAAGCCACAACTGAAGAGCCTTTAGGAGAGTTTGATTCAAATGATATTCGCCGTGCCACCGCTATGTCTTTAGAAGATACCCGAAGAGGACCCGGAGAGGGATCTTTGGCGAGAAATGATGGTGTAGAGATCGTGGCATTTGATCCATATCCTGCGAATTTTGGAGATGAAAATTTGAATGAAAATTTGAGCTTTGAGTCTTACTTTCCACATCCCGTAACGGAGGTTACGGAGTCTATTCGTGAAGAAGGAAATGCACCAAGTGAAGGGGTTTCCTTGAATTTAGATGAAGCACGGAATTTGCCTACATTGCCTATCACTTGTGAAGTCTACGATCAAGACCAGCCAAGGATCCGAAATACTTTGATGATTTGCTACAACACCGAAGAAGCCGAAGCAAATCTTGCCGATACAATGATCACCACACCAAGAGATGATTTTGCACACCCTTTGCCAATTCCAACCGCACCCGTGCAACATGAACCCTTGTTCAATGCACAAGCCTTGAGAGAAGAAATTGTTGGAGATGTTAAGGCAATTGTACAAGACTCTACGGGTGGATTGAACACAAAGATGGAGGCAATGGACACAAAACTTGATGATTATCACAAGGAGATGGTGGATCGTGCTCAACAATTGTTTAATAGGCAAGGCCTATTAAAAACCGAAATTGACACGGCCAAAGATGAATTGAAGAAAGATGTGATGAAGTTGTTCAATGAAATGGGAAAGCATGGGTCCGATACTACGTCGAGGCTCAAACTTTTGGAACAACAAGTGCAAGGTTTACTAACCCAATCGCGTATTCACATGGATCTTCTAGAGGGAGTGCGTGACAAGCAAGATTCTTCCACCAAGAGTTTTCAACGGTTCATAGATGCTGCCGAAAAGGGGGAAGGATTGGCACGTCATTTTGTGCCACAAGCTTATGCGTACACACAACCAAGAGCTCCAAGAGGACCAATAGTTGAACTAATTCGACCAACACCACCAAGAGCTCCAAGCCGTGTAAGTATGATTGATTACCTTAGAGGAACTTGTCCTAGCTCGAGTTCTACTTCTCATGATGTGTTGCCACCAAGGCCGATTGCTCCAATGCCACAAATGCCGAAGCCAATTGCAACAAGGATACAAAAATTGCAAGAGCTTCAAACGGAGTTCGGACACCGAAGTGACCAAATGAGTGATGGCCGAACACTTGACGAATGCATCTTTTGGCATGAAGCCGGAGTGTTGAAAGGAGATAATATAAGAGAGGCTTATGGAAACTACATCACCGGGCAAGTGACCGCACCGTATCAACACAAAGGGCTAGAAAAGGACTTCAAGAAGCTAAGAGAGTTCATCAATGCGAAGTTGAAAGGGAGGTAACAAGTTTGATTGACAAATCAATTTTTGGTGTATAATTTATTTTAGCTAGCACATTTGTTTTGACATCCTATATATGCTAAGCTAAAATGGGTTGAAATTGCATGATGAAACTATTTCGTACCATATGAAGTAAGTCCTAGTTAATTTATTTATTTTGTGTTTTTATGTCACAAGATTTTAAAATTGGACTTAGTAATTGCATGTGATGCGTATAACTGAGAAAATAAAATTGAAAGGGGGAAGAAAAATTAAAAGATAAAAATCAATACGCAACCCCGCGTTACAGTCTCAATTATACGTTTAGGACCGTCCAAAATTAAAATCTCTAGGTCTCAATTTTTGTTAAACCCGTCAATTGGCTAGTCGAAACAAAATCGAATAAAAGAAATTATTTTTCAAAATTGACAAAGCCAAAATGACTTGGGTATAAGTTTCGGCATCATCAAAAAGGGGGAAATTGTTAGGAATATATTGTAAATTTTGATGAGCCGAATGTATTTTTGAAAAATCAAGTAGTCCCCATTTTTATTCTATTTGAGTCAGTTTGAGTCTACGGAGTATGGTGCACCCATATCATGCAACCCATGTACAAGTCTGGAAAATCACAAGTTGATTTTAGATGTTAAGCGGGATTATAGCTTAACACAATTATGATGCAGATAAGTCACCAAGAACCATGCTAGAGGAGTTGGAAGAAACACGTGTGAGCTATGCCAAATGATCCTAAGTTCAAATCTTAAGTGAATTATTTTTAAGCTTGGGAGACTAGCTCTGACCGTATGAGAGACTAGCTTGGACCGTATGGGAGACTAGCTTGGACCGTATAGGAGACTAGCTTGGACCGTATGGCTAGCTTGGACCGTATGAGAGACTAGCTTGGACAGTATGGGAGACTAGCTCAAGGTCAAGTATATTGGACCGTATACCGTATGGGAGACTAGCTCAAAGTATACCAAACCGTATGAGAGACTAGCTTGAGTGCATTGGAGACTAGCTAAAAGGAGACTAGCTAAATGGAGACTAACTAAAGGAGACTAGCTAAGATTGGAGACTAGCTAAGAATATGGAGACTAAGTAAAATGCACAAGTCTCACAAAAGCCATGCACCATATGGAGAAACACACCAAGTATGGTGAACCAAGCTAGAAATTCGAAACAGAGCATCTCACCATGAACAACTGTGAAGTTTTTATAGAGGTTCCAATATATTATTTTACAAGGATCATGAAGGAGAAAATAACTGATATAGTTTCATCTGAACATCAAGTTTTTACGGTGGAACCGGAGACGCTCAAAGGAGGCTGATTCGCGGAGAAATTATTTCATACTCAAGCAAGAATCAGCAGATAAATTATTTGATCAACTTGACATGTCAGAGTATTTATGAAGGACCAGAAATGTCAAAGATTGCCGCGCCGAATTTATTCAAATTCTCGAGGCTACAAAATTCAAGAAACGGCAACGGGCAAATTATTCAAATCATCTGACAAAAGGAGAAATGACATTTACCTAATATTTCAGATCAAGTTGACAATATTATCCGATCAACTACAATTCAAAATGGACGATCGAGATCGAAAGTTGATCAACGGGCAAATAGCTTTCACTAGCTATAAATTGTCCAAGCAGACTTGAAGACAAAGGGGGCTTGAATACAGCTGAAAATTGAGATATACAAGCAAGAGAAAAGCAAGCAATATTTATATCAGCCAAGAAGCAATATATTGAGCTATACACGATTAAATTCAAGTCTGAGTGAGAGAAAAATTTTATCTCTTTGTAGATTTCTCTACTGAGTGTAGAAAGAGGGCGGAGTAACTAGAGAGAGTGAAAAACCCTGGTTGAGTGTAGCTTTGTGCGTAGCACTCGTGGTGAAGGGCAGAGTAACAAGAGGAGCTTGTGAAAACCCTTGGAGGACGTAGCTTTGTGCGTAGTTCTCGTGGTGTAGGAGTACAGCTTGGTGCGAAGTACTCGGGAAGGCGGAGTAACAAGAGGAGTTTGCGAAAAACCTTGGAGGAGTGTAGCTTTGTGCGAAGCACTCGGAGAAGTGTCGGTGGACACTTATTCACTATTGTATCTGGGTGATCGAAGAATAGTGAATTTCCTCCTTGAAGTGAAAGGAGAAGAGTGGACTAGGAGGATTACACCATATCTGAACCACTATAAATCTCTCTCTATTTACTTACTGCTCATACATTTCATGCATGCTTATTCTAACTGCGAACTAACCCGATTACGATTTATCGCTTATCTTTACATGTCTGGGTTTGATAGTTCCCACGTTTGCATGCAAGCCAAACTTTACGTACATCATCCTTGAATCATATCAAGTGTTTCTAACGTGTTGCATGTTTAGAATATCTCTTTGAGCACCGCACTTATAAGCATAACACTTTACCGCTACTTATTCCGCTGCACTCTCTAAGTTGTTTATCTTGTTGATGCTTGTTACTTAGAGTTGAAATTATCAAAGTGTTATTTGCCTTGTGTGTTTTCGAAAAAAGTTGAAAAAGTTAGAGAAGTCTATTCACCCCCCCCCCCCCCCCTCTAGACTTCTCGCCACCCTTTCGGGACCAACAATTACCTTTAATAAAAATTAAGAAATTATATTAAAAAATAATCTATATATTACGGTAAGTATAATCTATTTTGTGCCAATCATATTATATATTAATTATAAAAATATATATTTAAATTACCATATTAATTACACGAAAAAGGTGACAATACATAATTATTAGGCAATAATAATAATTAATAATTTTTTTGAATGCTACTAGCTCTATTACATTGGAGTATCTGTTCATATACTTTCTCAACCTACTGAAACACAAAGAGCTAATAACGCCTTCACTAAGGCTCGAACTTACAACCTTCCAAATGGAAGTTCAACCCGGGTACCATTAGACCATATAGTCCTGGTAATAATTAATAATTAATTATTAATATTAATAATTAATTATTAAGGCAAGTATAATTGATTGTGTACTAATAATATTATACATTAATTATTAATAATATTGTACTAAAAGTAGGGAGTCTATATAGTACAACTCTTTTCTTAAAAGTTAAAAAGGACAACTCTGGAAGGATTGTGTGACTGCTAACTGTCAATCACCCTGCTTTTATTTTAATTAATTATTTATTTATTCTAGGAAACCTTAAAAAAAAACTCTAATCGGATGCATATCCTTATATGATTTTATAATACATTGTATATACAGATAATATTTATTAATATGTATATAGGAAAATTCTATAATATAATTTCATTAATTATAATTTGTATTAATAGATTCATACGTAAAAATTATATTTAGAAATTTAAAAAGTGTATGTATGTATATTTAAAAAATTATAAATATTCATGTTTTGTTAATTTTATAATTTCATTTATTTAATTATATTTCATATTTTAGTAATGATAATTTAATGAAATTGTCACAAATATTTCTGTGGAAGAAATCGTATATTTCTCAATTTCATTAATTATATTAATTATAATTACCAAATATTGTGACAATTACTATAATAATTTCACAAAATAATCATACTAAAAATTATGATAATAATTACCTTTAATAAAAATTAAGAAATTATATTAAACAATAATCTATATATTACGGTAAGTATAATCTATTTTGTGCCAATCATATTATATATTAAGTATAAAAATATATATTTAAATTACCATATTAATTACACGAAAAAGGTGACAATACATAATTATTAGGCAATAATATTACTAATTAATTAATTATTAATAATTAATAATTAATATTAATAATTAATTATTAAGGCAAGTATAATTGATTGTGTACTAATAATATTGTACATTAATTATTAATAATATTGTACTAAAAGCAGGGAGTTTATATAGTACAACTCTTTTCTTAAAAGTTAAAAAGGACAACTCTGGAAGCATTGTGTGACTGCTAACTGTCAATCACCCTGCTTTTATTTTAATTAATTATTTATTTATTCTAGGAAACCTTAAAAAAAAACTCTAATCGGATGCATATCCTTATATGATTTTATAATACATTGTATATACAGATAATATTTATTAATATGTATATAGGAAAATTCTATAATATAATTTCATTAATTATAATTTGTATTAATAGATTCATACTTAAAATTATATTTAGAAATTTAAAAAGTGTATGTATGTATATTTAAAAAATTATAAATATTCATGTTTTGTTAATTTTATAATTTCATTTCTTTAATTATATTTCATATTTTAGTAATGATAATTTAATGAAATTGTCACAAATATTTCTATGCAAGAAATCATATATTTCTCAATTTCATTAATTATATTAATTATAATTACCAAATATTGTGACAATTACTATAATAATTTCTTTAATTATATTAATTATAACATTTGTTCTCTTCCAATATTTAAATACATTACCATAAAGTTTCCATAATAATTACACAAAATAATGAAAGAAAAATTATGAGATTAATTAACTTTAATAAAAATTAGGAAATTATATTAAAAAATAATCTATATATTAAGGTAAGTATAATCTATTTTGTGCCAATCGTATTATATATTTAGTATAAAAATATATATGTATGTAAATTAGCATAATAATTACACCAAAAAGGTGACAATACATAATTATTAGGCAATAATATTAATAATTAATTATTAAGGCAAGTATAATTGATTTTGTACTAATAATATTATACATTAATTACTAATAATATTGTACTAAAAGCAGGGAGTCTATATAATACAACTCTTTTCTTAAAACTTAAAAAAGGACAACTCCGGGAGCATTGGGTGGCTGCTAACGGTCAATCACCCTGCTTTTATTTTAATTATTTAATTATTTAATTATTTATTCCAGGAAACCTTAAAAAAAATGTGTACCAATAATTTTATTCTAATCATCCAACTATGATATACGACATAGTACAATGTGGGGAAAACAAAATAGATTTGAGATGATTGCATTCTTTGGCATTAGATATCAGTCGTGTACTAAATTAAAAAAGAAAAAGAAAATATCAAGATAGTCACAATAGCAAGCACTCAAAGGATCGGGAACTACACAATCCGTATTTGTCTTGCATGGCAAATCATTATTTTCTTTGCCTCACCACCACTCCAAATACCCGCAATCATTATCACCATCTATTTAAAAATTCAGGAGTGTGTACTTGTGAGAGATTATCACCATCTATATGATTCAGCCTTACACAAAGATTCACAGTTTAAATACGTCCGACCTTCTGCAGTGTTCATTTCACACATATACTGATTAATTTGATCAACAACATCTAAAGTCGGTGAGAGAATCACTCGTCCTTCTAGGTGCGACTCTTCTAGCATTCCAAACTTCGCGGTTGGGAAGATGCTTTCAACTATAGTTGCAATTGGATCAGGTCCACACTTCAATATTATTTTGTGTGTCCATTGTCACGCCTTCTGTAGATTAGGTAACCATCTTTATCCAGAATCGTCTGACTAACATATTTTTTGGGGAAATACTTTGAACATTTACCATTTACCATGCACTGCGAATTCTTCCGGAGTTGTCCGCACAGTTCGTGCAACATAAATTCGCTAACTGCGTCATTGTACTCATTGTCAGCATCTGGGTCTGGAATCTCAGCAGAAATCAAGGTATCAACTTCCGATGTAGAATGTGCCCGATTCATTCTTTTGGCAAATAGCAATATGTGCGCGTGAGGGAGTCTTCGTTTTCGAAATTCAATTGTGTAGATAACTGTGCAGAAAATTAAAAAAAAAAAAAAATTTATACATGTAATTTAGATTTAATTAGGGCAAATTAAAGTATGTGTGATAATCAAATACCTCCACATATGTCGCCAAACAGCTTTTCTGTCTTGATCTCTTCAATCATAGCATCAAGTTTCATCTTAAACACGCGACAAACAATATCGGGTCTATCCTATGCTTTAAGCCCACGTTGTGCAACATACCGCTCAATCTCAGGCCACTTCGGGTTGCATGTGAATGTTATGAACAGATGAGGATAACCGATGTGCCTGCATATTGCCATTACATCTTGATATTTTTGAATCATATACCTAGCTCCGCCTGTGAATGATGATGGTAGTATAATTCTTTTACCCCGAGTTGTAGTATCTAATTCGCCTCGAATTGAATGATGATGGTAGTACAATGTTTTCAAGGAATTTTTCCATTTATTATGTAGAATTTGTTTTAATTATTCTCACAATTACAATGGTTTAATTATTAATAGAATTTGTTAACTATTTTTCATTTTCAAGTACATATTGACTTTAATTTGGGGTAACAATTCATTAGATATTAGTTAATTTCCATATAAAATTTTGTTACCAATTAAGCTTTATTATTATTTTTTTTACGAATTAATTAATATTCTTTATTAGGGCGGAAATTTTGGAGAAGATAATTAGTCTTTTATTAATACTACTATAGATTGGTGTAAATAATAATTAATAAATTATTATTTTCTTATAAAATTACGCAAAATTTCAAAAGAATTTTCCCATTTATTACGCAGAATTTGTTTCCATTATTCTCACAATTATAATGGTTACTTATTCTTAGAATTTGGTAACCATTTTTCATTTTTTTAAGTACAAATTCTGGGATGGCAACGGGGCGAGGGGGGCGGGGAATATACCCCCCGTCCCCGTCCCTGCAAGTCTGTGACCCCGTTCCCATCCCCGTCCCGGGCGAGGAATTGGAAATATTCATCATGCCTGTCTTCGCGGAAAATTAGGCGGGGACGGGGATTCTCCATTTCCCGTTGATCAACTCCTAGTCAAAATGTTAAATAATACAAAATTTTAATAATAAAAAAATTTAAAATATAAGTCCTAGATATTAAAGGTATATTATTCGTATATACTTGAGTGTGTATATACATATATGTTTAAAATAATACCTATAATACATTAATACCTATGATGTTGTTCATCCCCATTAATACATTTTAATTAATTTCTATTAAACATTTGCTTACCAAATAAGATTAATTAATTATTTGACCAAAAGAATATAAAATATTTAATTATATTATAATAAGAGCGTAAACTACATTTGTTTATATATTTAATTAATTTCTATTAAGCATTTGCTTACCAAAAAGGACTACATGAATATATATAAATTCTATAATTAATTAAAATTTAGTCAACTAAACTTCACATGGAATAAATTTTATAAACTAATTAATTAATTACCATAATATTCTTTCCACAACTAATTAGTCACACACAGAATATTTATGAAATATATATAGACTAATTATATATACACGGATATGAATATATAATTTCTATAATTAATTAAATTTTAGTCAACTAAACTTCACACGAAATAAATTTTATAAACTAATTAATTAATTAATTACCATAGTATTCTTTCCATAATGTTAGGAATAAATTGTAAATTTTGATGAGCCGAATGTATTTTTGAAAAATCAAGTAGTCCCCAATTTTGTTTTATTTGAGTCAGTTTGAGTCTACAGAGTATGGTGCACCCATATCATGCAACCCATATACAAGTCTTGAAGATCATAATTTGTTTGAAGAAGTTAAGTGGGATTATAGCTTAACACAATTATGATGCGGATAAATCACCAAGAACCATGCTAGAAGAGTTGGATGATACACGTGTAAGCAATGCTAAATGATCCCACAGTATGGGATACTAGGTACCACCGTATGGGAGACTAGGTACCACCGTATTGGAGACTAACCAACAAAGGAGACTAGCTAGCTTGGGAGACTAACCCCAAGAAGGAGAGGAGACTAGCTAGGTTGGGAGACTAACCCAAGAAGGAGACTAGCTAGCTTGGGAGACTAACCCCAAGAAGGAGACTGGCTAGGTTGGGAAACTAAGTAGCTTGGAGACTATGCAAGATGGAGACTAAGTAAAAAGGAGACTAACCAAGTTGAATGCACAAGTCTCACAAGAGCCATGCACCTAATGAAGAAACACACCATGTAAGGTGGACCAAGCACAAATTGAAACAGAGCATCTCACCATGAACAATTATGAAGTTTTTACAGAGGTTCCAATATATTATTTTGCAAGGATCATGAAGAAAAAAATAACTGATATATTTTCATCTGAATATCAACCTTTTTACGATGGAACCAGAGACGCTCGACGGAGGCCGATTCACAGAGATATTGTTTCATACTCAAGCAAGAATCAGCAGATAAATTATTTGATCAACTTGATATGTCAGAACATTTATGAATGACAAGAAATTTCAAGCTTGCTGCGCCGAACTTATTCAAATTTTGGAGGCTACAAAATTCAAGACACGGCAACGGGCAAAATATTCAAATCATCTGACAAAAGGCGAAAGGCTACTCTTGGATCAGTGGGATCTAGGTGGATTTGGATGCCAAAAATTACTAACACAAAAGGACCCAAACAAGTATGGGTACCTAAAAGTAATTAATCTTTTTTTCAGGAAGTTTGGTATTTCGATAGCGGGTGCTCTCGACATATGACCGGCAATAAAGCTAGTCTAGTTGAGTTCAAAAGTATCGAACGACCAAAAGTAGTTTTCGGTGGAAACGATCGATATGGAGTGACAAAAGGAACAGGCGCAATTGTGAAAAATGGTCTACGAATTGATGACGTATCCTATGTCGAAGGATTAAAATTCAACTTGTTTAGTACAAGTCAATTTTGCGACAAAGGATATCTCGTAGAATTTTACAAAGGCAAATGTCAAGTAAAGGACGAACCTACAAATGAAGTCGTACTTGCTGGATCAAGAAAGAAAAATATGTATGTTGTAGATTGGAGTACAACAAAGGATTCTGTATGCTTGATGGAAAAATGAAGCTAGTTGGGAATGGCACAGAAGGCTAAATCATTTGAATTTCAAAACCATCAACAAGCTTGCAAGAAATAAGCTAGTCGAAGGACTACCCAATATTGTGTTAAAAAGGGATCAAATATGTGACGCATGCTAGAAAGGAAAACAAATCAAAGCGTCATTCAAAGCCAAAGCTCAAGAGTCAACATCAAGACCTTTAAGTCTACTGCACATGGATTTATTTGGTCCAGTAGACCCAGTAAATTTAAGTGGTAAGAAATATACTTTGGTTGTTGTTGATGATTTTTCCAGGTACACATGGACAATATTCATCAAGAAAAAGGATGAAGTCTTATCAAAGTTGCCAGAGCTATTGAAGCTACTACAAGTCGAAGAGGACATGAAGATTGCAACAATACGATGAACATAATTTGTGAACAGAGTGATTCTATCGTATTGCAACTCACAAGGAATCTTACATCAATTATCTGCCGCACAAACGCCGCAACAAAATGGTGTAGCTGAAAGAAGAAATCGAACACTCAAGGAAGCCGCACGAGTCATGATATCAGCCGCCAGACTACCAAAGAGATTTTGGGCACAAGCAATCAACACGGCGTGCTATACTCAAAATCGTAGTCTAATCCACAAGTCCTATAACAAAACACCTTATGAATTATGGAAAGGGAGAAAACCCAATCTCACCTATTTTCATACATTTGGTTGTAAATGTTTTGTACTTGTTAATGGAAAGTCTCATTTAAAGACTTTAGATGAACGAGTGGACGAAGGAACATTCTTAGGATATTCATCTACCAGTAAGGCGGGTATAGAATATTCAACAAGTCAACCATGGTGGTAGAAGAATCAATTCACGTTGTGTTCGACGAAAATCACGACAAAAATGGCAAAGATAATGGAGGTAATCGTGATTTAAATAATTCTAATAATTCTTTTGAAGATAATGTGTTGTAGGAGGTAGAAGAATCAAGTGATATGGGCACTCACCAAATTGAGACAATACCCAATGTGATACCCGAAATATCACTCACACCTACAACCGAAATTGCACTCGGAATTCCAACGGAAGAAATCCCAGTAGATGAACCCGAAGATGCACCTGTCAATAATTCACAACAAATGGAATCACACCAAGTGATATTTCTACAGGAAGGAAACTCTGAGAATCCAACAAGTTTCCAACCAAGTCGAAAATAGCTAAGAAGTCACACACATGACTTAGTCATTGGAAATCCCAGGGACGGAGTAAAGACACGATCATCTACTATGAACCAACAACAAGATGTATCAACAAGGGATGCAATGTTCTCATGTTTTCTATCACAACTGGAGCCAAAAGAAATTGACGAAGCTTTAGCCGATCCAAGTTGGATAGATGCCATGCAAGAAGAATTAGATCAATTCAAGCGCAACGACGTATGGAAACTCGTTCCAAGACCAATGCACCAAAATGTAATTGGGACTAAATGGGTCTTTAGGAACAAAGCAAACGAAGATGGCGTCATTGTTAGGAATAAAGCAAGATTAGTTGCGAAGGGGTATTCACAAGAAGAAGGTATTGATTTTGATGAGACATTCGCCCCCGTCGCACGACTCGAAGCAATCCGGATATTCCTAGCATATGTAGCGCACAAGAATTTCATCGTATACCAAATGGACGTAAAGAGCACATTTCTTAATGGCTTACTTGAAGAAGAAGTTTACGTCGAACAACCACCCGGTTTTGAGGTAAAAGACGTTGGTTATCAAGTCTACAAATTAAAGAAGACATTGTATGGGTTAAAATAAGCTCTGCGAGCTTGGTACGACACCTTGTTAATGTTCTTAATTAGTTGTGGATTCACCAAAGGTCTAGTCGATAAAGCTCTCTTTAGAATTCAAGAAAATAATCACATTTTATTAGTACAAATTTATGTTGACGATATTATCTTTGGAAGTACTGATAAATCTTTATGTGATAAATTTTCTAAGCTCATGCAGAACAGGTTCGAGATGAGTATGATGGGAGAATTAAATTACTTTTTGGGACTGCAAGTCAAGCAACTTGAAGAAGGAATTTTCATAAATCAAGCCAAGTACACAAGAAATCTTATCAAGAAATTTGGCGTAGATGGAAAATCCTCAGTCAAAATTCCCATGAGTACATCTCAGAAATTGGATAAAGATGATGAAGGAAAAGATGTCGACCAAACGATGTATCGAGGGATGATTGGATCGTTACTATACCTAACCGCAAGCAGACCGGACATATCCTACTCGGCTGGCGTATGTGCAAGATTCCGATCTAAGCCCAAAGAAAGTCATCTGATTGCAGCCAAGAAGATAATTCGATATCTTAAAGGAGCAATCAATGTGGGATTATGGTATCCCAAAGAAGGAGATTTTACACTAATTGGTTATTCACATGCAGATTTTGCAGGTTGTAAAATAGACCGAAAAAGTACCTCAGGGACATGCCAGTTCTTAGGGGGAAGATTGGTCTCTTGGTTCAGCAAAAAGTAAAACTCCATAGCTACGAGCACTGCCGAAGCCGAATATATTGCAGCTGGGAGTTGTTGTGCACAAATCTTGTGGATGAAGCAACAATTATTAGACTATGGGATTAAGTGTGAAAACGTTAGCATTTTATGCGATAATACTAGTGCAATCGCCATAACCCAAAATCCAGTGCTTCATTCGCGAACCAAGCATATCGACGTTCGACACCATTTTATCCGTGACCACGTCGAAAAGAAAGATTTGAAAATCGATCATGTTTCCACGGAGAATCAAATTGCCGACATTCTCACAAAACCGTTGTGTGAATCTCGTTTTGCAACTCTAAGGCATGAAATGAGAATGATCAAAATGAGCTAAGCATTTCTAAACTATTAATTTTGAAATATGTTCGTACTTTATATTATTTTAAGTTGTTTTTGTGACCTATGTGTTTTAATTTTTAAGCATATGTTATATTTATATGTGATATGTATTAAGTTGAGCGTACATGTTTTCGTAAATTTGCTTATATGCTTAAGTGTATTAATTGTATCTTACGAAATTTGCGAACATCTTCTCGTAATTTAATTGTATGAAATTTTTGTTACACATGTTTGCATATTTGTCACGTTTTTGGTATGTTCAATTTGTGAAATTTAATTGCTATCTTATTTACTAAGTGTGCTTAATTGGTTTAATTAATTTAAGCTTAGTATGTTTAAGAATATGCAATTAAGGGGGAACATTTTTTTTGGATAAGCATATAGTAAGTGGGAACTTAGATATTTGCATGATATGTGGGTCATTACAAATAAAGGAATTTATTCTAATGTATGTTTGCCTAAATTTGAAACACCAAAAGTCAAAAAGTTGGGCTCAGGGTTGTGAAAGTCGAAATCATTTAATTTTTCTTTTGAAATTGGAAAATCTTTTCAGACTGTTAGGTATATATCTGTCAATCCAGAGATTTTATCAGCTTTATTGAAATATGAAATCGAAGTGATAATATTTATCTGAATAAATTTATTGCTCTAACAGATTATTTTCGAGATTTTTTTTATCTGTTTTGCTCCAGGTTGGCGGTTATTTGTACAAGTCTTGAAGATCATAATTTGTTTGAAGAAGTTAAGCGGGATTATAGCTTAACACAATTATGATGCGAATAAATCAACAAGAACCATGCTAGAAGAGTTGGATGATACACGTGTAAGCAATGTCAAATGATCTTAAGTTTGAATCTTAAGTTAAACATTTTTACCTTGCTTGAGACTAGGTACCACCGTATTGGAGACTAACCCCAAGAAGGAGACTAGCTAGCTTGGGAGACTAACCCCAAGAAGGAGACTAGCTAGCTTGGGAGACTAACCCAAGATGGAGACTAAGTAAAAAGGAGAATAACCAAGTTGAATGCACAAGATCCAGGCACCTAATGAAGAAACACTCCATGTAAGGTGGACCAAACACAAAATCGAAAATGAGCATCTCACCATGAACAACTATGAAGTTTTTACAGAGGTTCCAATATATTATTTTGCAAGGATCATGAAGAAGAAAATAACTGATATATTTTCATCTGAATATCAATCTTTTTACGATGGAACCGGAGACGCTCGAAGGAGGCTGATTCACGGAGATATTGTTTCATACTCAAGCAAGAATCAACAGATAAATTATTTGATCAACTTGATATGTCAGAACATTTATGAATAACAAGAAATGTCAAGCTTGCCGCGCCGAATTTATTCAAATTTTGGGGGCTACAAAATTCAAGAGACGGTTGTAAACACAAAAAAAGTAAACTTTGTATATATTCCCAAAATTTCGTGTACAGCGTGTGTATAATTCAATGCAGGTACAAAGTCTCTGTCTAGTCCTCTGATTCTTCACTGACGTTATCTATGGAAGTGCCTCCGGGATTCAAATAGCGTAGCCTCCGGGATTTAAGTGGCGTAGCTTCCGGGATCTAAGTGGCGTGACTTCCAACAACGAGCGTCAAGAATTTAGAAGTAATCAACCCTGCAAAGTTTCAAAACACATGCAATGGATTCAAGCTACTTTAAGATCCTCAAATGCCTTCAAAAAACATCAAGATCTTTGAGACAATCGATTCTGCAAAGCTCCAAAGTACCTGCAATGGACTCAAATTGCCTGCAAAATCAACAAAAAATGCCTTCAAATCCTTCAGGCGTTCTTCAAGGCCTTCAAGCTCTTCAAATGCCCTCAATTCCTCAAGTCTTCAAGTTCTTCAAGCTTTCAAGTGTCTTTAAGCTTTCAAGTGTGTTTTTGGAATGAAAATGAAGGCTCTGTTTATACTAGAAGCCTAACCAACATTCCTCAACAAACTCCCCCTTTAATTAATTAATTAATTAATTAATTATTCTAGAAAATGAACCTTGCCCAGAATCAAGTCTAGGTTCATTATTGTATAATCTAATTCAAATTCAAATTAAATTATAATTATATAATTCAAATATAATAAAATAAATATTATATTTAAATTATAACTATAATTCAAATTCAAATATGAAATGGGCTTGGACCAATTAATTAATTAATTTAATAGCTCAAATCAAATTTTAATTCGACTAATTAAATTAAATTAATTTATATGATCCAATTAATTACATTGACCCAACGTTTAATCTCAACGTCGGTCCACCGACCATTTATCAGTCCATTTGTCAAATTCAAATTTTCGGTGTCTACAAATTGCCCCCTCGAGACTTGTCGGGACATGCCGTTTAATGTGCATGGAGCGAAGGAGTCTCGAAATTTTAAATATTTCTTGAGTTCATCGTAAAGTTCCATGAGCCCAAATGCAGGTCTGTAAATTTCACGAGCCCAAATCAAAAGATTAAATTGGCACAATATATTCTAGTTTCACAAGTCCAATTATACACTTGAATATTCCATGAGATCAAAATTATGTTAATGACATACTCTCCGTAAAGGAAGAATGTTAATGACATATTCCATGAACTTATGTTAATAACATATTCCACTATGTTGGGACTGCACCAGCGAAAATTCTGCGTCAACTCTTCTTTGCCATTAGTAATCATGCGAGGGAATAACGGAACTAACACTTAGCTTTATCTCGTACGTAATTTCAGCACATAATCAACTCTAATTATCCAACAACTTCGTTCAATCAGGATAGCATTAGGAGTGTAATCCAATCTTAACACCTCCTCGCAGTACACTATAAATACTGTCACAATCACCCCTAAACCCACAGCAATCAACGAAATAGAGACCAACGAAGAACAGCTCTGCTTCTCAACCAGGTAAATTTCTCAACTTTGTATCTTTCTTTTCCCATATACATTTTTTATTTTCAGGGATGGAAGTACATACGGCTGCATAAGATAAAACAAGAGGGAGCCTGGGAGCAAGCATAAATGTAGGAAGCAATTCTAGGAGCGCTTGATTTTTTGTTGTAGGAAGAATTTGGAACAACGAGCAACGTGAATGGATCGCTGGAGCTTTGCCGTCTGTCAAAGGCTGCTGGAACTTTGCCACTGTTGCCGGAGCTTTTCATCTGTCGAGGACCGCTGCTCCCGGAAGATTGTCGCTGAACTGTTGATGCTCGCTGGAGTGTTTTTTCCTTTTTTGAATGCCGCAGGAGGTTCGTTGCTACTCTCGCCAGAGTTCCTCGCAGAAGTCACCGGAGATCGCCGGAGTTGATGAAGGCCGTCGCTGCTGGAAATCGACGGCCCCTATTGATCCAAACCTCCATTGAAGATCAAGCTATTTGAACTCGGAGGTCCTTCAAGAAGAACAAGCTATATATACAAGCCCTTCTTTGAAGATCAAGCCACTCGAAACCCGGAGGCCCTTCAACGGTGGAGTGTTATCGCGGAGCTCTGTTTCTGTCTTTTGCAGGTTGCCGGAGATCGCCGCTGCTGGAGGTTATCGCGAAGCTCTGTTTCTATCTTTTGCAGGTTGCCGGAGATCGCCACTACTGGAGGGTTATCGCGGAGCTCTGTTTCTATCTTTTGCAGGTCGCCGCTGGAAATCGATGCCTGAAGTCGCCTTCTTCTCATCTCTGCTTCTCTACTGCTTGGAGGTCGACGTTGCTGGAGGGTTATCGCGGAGCTCTGTTTCTGTCTTTTGCAGGTCGCCGGAGTTCGCCGTTGCTGGAAGTTTCCAAGGTTGATGCTACTAGGAGGCTATGCTTCCTGCCAATCCTGTGGAACAACAAGTCGCTGGAGGTTTTTTTTGTTGTTCTTTTTATTTTAGTTGGAAGATTACCGCTGCGTACACCAGAGACGGTTCTTCGCCGTCAACACCGCTTGCGATGTCTTCTTGTTTTGCAGGAGGGAAGCTCTTCGCGGGAGTCGCTCCTTTCCGAAGATCTTTGCAGAAGACGCCGGAGTTTTACCATCAAGGTCGTCGAATTTTCACCGTCAAGGTCACCGGAGCTTTACCATCTGTTGAAGGTCGCCGGAATTTTTATTTTTATTTTTTCGCCGAAGTTGCCGGAGTTTTTCGCGGGAGTCGTCGGAGCCGCTGAGGGTCGCCGGAAATCTTTTCTGTCTGTTGCAGGTCGTAGGACTGCATCGTCGTGGCTGTCGCTGGGAGTTATTGCCGAAGTCCGTCGTCAATGCTGCTGCGTACGGGACAGAGCTGGTGAAGCTATGAAAGTGCACAGTGGACTATTTTGTTTCTCTTTCAAAGATGAGGAGATGCCAAGATGGACCTTAATAACTGTGGTGCATTAACTCTGATGGCGACAACACATTGCTAGATGATGACACGTACAAAGCTACAGGAGATTGCCTCCGCGCCTTCTTCTTTTCGTTTTTCTTTCTTTCCCTTTTCTTTTCGTTTTTCACTTTTTCTTTGTTTTCTTTGTCCCTTTTTTATTGTTTCTTTTGTTTCGTTTTTTTTTTTTTTTTTTTTTTTTTTTGTTTCGTTTTTTTTATTTTGTTTTTTTTTTCTTTTTGATATTTTAATAGTAATACTAACATAATAATATAATAATAATGATAATAATAACAACAATGATAATAATAACAACATTTCTTGTCGCGGTTTTTTTTTTTCGAATTTGGTATAATTTTAACACAAACGATTTAACGGGACTAAAGAGTCTGGGGATGTACAATAATCATAGCAATTAATCCATCGCCCTTAACAATTGGACCCCTGAGCACGAAAGAGAAGTTCAAAGAAATTCATGCTCAACGATAGCTCGATGCCACACAAGCTGTCATTCCATTAGCTCGCTTTTTCATTATAGCTTTGAATTTGTATTGTTGCTTCGCTTTACCTCGTTCCTTTATTGGATTGTTAAAGCATACTTCTCTTACATTTTAATATCACTGGACATTAAAAGGGACCATGAAAACTACCCATATATCTTCTCCTTGGAAGATTTAAATGAGATATAAACACAGAAAATTCTGGACAGATTCGTGCCTTAACTTTTACTCGAATTTTGACCCTTCAAACGTCATATCCAAGCTTAGATGTCTTCATGAAAGTCGTAGCTCTGTAAGTTAGCTTTCTAACGATACCCAGATCACCTCAATCGGACTATTATAGACCGAGATATGACCAAAATACCAAACAATGACCAATTGTTGCGGGAATGCATGCTTTGATAGTTGTCTTGTAATAATTTCTACACTTCTTCCTCCTCTTTTCCATGCCAATAATTGACGTAACCTTGACTTAATTACAACATCACCATTATACGCAACGTGAACGAAACTTTTTTTTTTTTTTATGACTGAACTTAGACAATAAAATTTCTAAGCTGCCTACGTACTCCTGCAAAGGAGATCAAGTCAAACGTAGTTCAATGAACCATTTGAATAGGTAATGCCGTTCACAGTTTAAACTCATGCGGGCCAGGAGTTTACCGTACACAGTTTAAGCTCGTGCGGTCAGGAGCGTCTATGACTTGGGCCCACCCATAGACAGGCGAGATGCATTAGCATTTTAACCACGTGCTGCATTGTTGGTGGATATCATTCATAATGTAGCCCGTGCGCTTAGGGATGATAGATCTTTAAGAATTTCCCGTTAATAGGGCCAACTCGCACACCATCTTCATCAATTAGCTTGTAAGCACCTCCTGAGTATGCTTCTTGTACCACGTAAGGTCCATCCCATTTTGGAGTAAACTTGTGCCCAGTTTTCCTTGTAATAATGATAGGTCTACGAACTGCCAACACCTTGTCACCAACCTGAAATGAGCGAATCCTCACCCTCTTGTTGAAAGCTCTAGAAATTCGAGCTTGATAGCATTCTAGACTTTGTTGAGCCTGTAACCTCTTCTCGTCGAGAGCTTCTAACTCTGCCAACCGCAACTTTACATTATCCTCGTCTGTAAGGCCTTCTTGGATAGCTAACCTTAGAGAAGGTATTTGGCGTTCAAGAGGCAAAACTGCTTCAACCCCATAAACCAGCGAGTATGGAGTGCTTTGTGTTGGTGTACGGTATGTAGTTCTGTATGCCCACAGTACTTCTTCCATCCTCTCTTGCCAATCACATTTTGACTTCGATTCGACACCACCTTTTTTAGCAAATTGCATAGAGTTTTGTTAAAAGCTTCGGCAAGTCCATTTGCAGCTGCATAATAAGCTGATGAATTTCTTTGCTCGAACTCAAAAAGTTTACAGATTTTATCCATCAATTTATTATCGAATGGTTTCTCGTTGTCGGTTAGGATGTACCGAGGGATGCCAAACGATAGATAATGTGCACTCGGATGAAGTCTGCAACATTTTCCTTCTTCACCTCTTTTAAAGCCACTGCTTCAGCCCACTTTGAGAAATAATCGGTGGCTGCTAATATATACGAATGCCCTGCTGATGACTTGGGTGTAATAGGACCAACCACATCGAGGCCCCATGCATCAAATGGCCAAGATGCTACTGTCGGATGTAGCGGTTCAGGAGGTTGATGGATAAAGTTCGCATGGAATTGACATGCTTGACATCTACGTGCATAGTCTATGCAATCCTTCACCATCGTAGGCCAGTAATAACCCATCCTTTTGATGTGAAAATGTAACTTAGGACCAGACTGATGAGCACCGCACACTCCAGAGTGAGGTTCCTCCATCGCTTGTAAAGCTTCCTCGTCACCTAAACATCGAAGAAACACACTATCAAACGAGCGCTGGTATAGCGCATCCTTGAAATATATGAAGCGAGGAGCTCGACGTCTTACATCTACCCTCCTACGAGGGTCTTGAGGTAACTTCCCATCAACAAGGTAGTCAATCAATAATTGCCTCCAATCCTCTTTATCTACCTCACAGACAGAAGCAGTCGGGAGTTCAACAATGTCTTCAAGAGAGTCATCGTCTTCGAAGATTGGAGGGACCACCCATTTTTGGCACACGCGCAACTGAGCCTCATTTATAGGATGGGATACAGTTGAAGCTAAAGCAGCTAGGGCATCGACTTGCTTATTCTGTTTCCTCGGGATGTGTTCAATCGTAGCATCTCCTAGCCAATGCAGGAGCATCTTTGCGTAACTGTTGTATGGAATCAACTCTGGCTTTTTTACTTCATAAACCCCAAGTACTTGGTTGACAATCAGTTTGGAGTCCCCATATATATTAACCCTTAGCTGCTTCATATCAGCTGCAATTTCAAGTCCCAAAATGAGTGCTTGATACTCGGCAACATTGTTCGAGCAGCGTTCCGTCAAGGTAAATGAATTAGGAAGCACTTCTGCTTCAGGCGTAACAAAGACAACTCCAGCGCCTGCCCCCTCTTTGTGTGCCACTCCATCAAAGTACATCTTCCATGGAGGTAAAACTTCAACCACAAGCACATCCTCATCAGGTAGGTCACTGGACAGCTCCCATTCAGCAAGAATTGGATGATCAGCTAGGAAATCCGCTAAGGCTTGCCACTTGATGGACTTCTGTGGTACATAAATGATATCAAACTATTGAAATAATAAATACCACCTCGCAAGTCGATCGGAAAGAACAACCTTTGCCATGACATACTTCACTGGGTTTACCTTGGACACTAGTCGAATTGTATGTGCTTCAAAATAATGCTTGAGCTTTCTGATGGCGAATACAAGGGCTAGACACAACTTCTCAATTGGCAGATATTTGAGCTCATTTGGCGTCATCATTCTACTTAAATAATAAAGGGCATTTTCTTTCCCATTATCATTCTCTTGTGCAAGTAAAGCACCCACAGAGCTTTCTTGGGCGGAGATGTAAAGGATCAGCGAGCGTCCTGGAATTGGAGCAGTCAGCACAGGTGGCTTCATTAAATTGGACTTGATGCTTTGGAATGCATTCTTGCAGGCCTCATCCCATACAAACGGGACACCCTTCTTCATTAATCGGCTAAAGGCCTGACATCTTCCTACTAGGTTTGATATGAATCTTCTTATATAAGCCAACTTCCCTTGCAAGCTTTTAAGCTCATGAAGGTTCCTTGGCTCAGGCATCTTCATTATAGCGTCGATCTTTGCTTGTTCGATCTCAATGCCCCTATGTCGAACAGTAAACCCAATGAATTTTCCAGCCGCAACCCCGAAAGCACACTTTAGGGGGTTCATTTTGAGTCTAAACTTCCGCAAGCGGTCAAAGACTTGTCTTAGATGCATCATGTGATCTGTGCGAAGTTTCGACTTCACAACCAGGTCGTCTACATAACATCCCACCATTTTATGCAGCATGTCGTCAAATATAGTCTGCATGGCCCTTTGGTATGTAGCACCTGCATTTTTCAAACCAAAGGGCATCACTTTGTAGCAGCAGATACCTTTTGGCGTACGAAACGCTGTAAATTCCTCATCTTCTGGCGCCATGCGGATTTGATTATAACCGGATGAGCCATCTATGAATGACATGATCTCGTGTCCAGTTACAGCATCTATCATTAACTCTGTGATAGGGAGCGGGAAGTCATCTTTCGGGCATGCAACGTTAAGATCTCGAAAGTCTACGCACACACGGATCTGGCCATTCTTCTTGCGCACAGGAACAATGCTGGATATCCAAGTTGGGTACTTAACTTCACGAATGAAACCAGCCTCTATAAGCTTGTTGACTTCTGCTTCGATTGAGGGAATGAGTTCGGGCCGAAAGCGCCGTTGAGCTTGTTTAATAGGGTGACACCCCTTTTTCACTGCCAAGCGGTGCACGGCTACTTTTGGGTCCAACCCTGGCATCTCCTTGTATGTCCACGCAAATACATCAATATATTCTTTCAAAAGTGTGACATATGTTTCTTCATCTTCGTTGGAAAGGAGTGAACTAATGAAGATAGGTTGAGGACTTTCAGGAGTTCCTAGATCCACCTCTTTTAGTTCGTCCACTGCGGCTTGTACCCCTTCTTCTAGCTCTTGAGGCGCATCCTCTGCATCTTCACCCTCAGTTGGAATCTCATCGTATAATGTTATATGAAATGACGATGCCATCTCATCTTGACTTGGTGTTGCCTCACAACTTGAATCAATGTTTTCTTGACTTCTTCCTTGCACTTGGGTGTGTACAATGATTCTTGGTTGGACCTTCAAAACTTCACCACACAAGACATGGATATTGACTTCTCTTCTCATGCGAGAAGGGACGACACTCCTGAGCATTTTTGAGGGTTCCATTTCAATAGGAGGGTTGGTCTGCTCCTTCGAACTCTGAGTAGGCCCAATTCTGTCATGTACTGATTTTCTCTTAGCAGGTTTGGGATTCGGCCCAAGTCTACGGAAGACTGATTGTCGTGATTCTACATCTCCGATTCTATAAAAAACAGACTGTTTCTTGTCACCTTCCTCCTCGTCCGTAGAAGTGATGCAATTACTTGTGGCTCTGTTTATGAATATTCGCACTGGCTTAGAGGGAACATAACCCAATCCTTTGCGCGCATGCGGCTCCTGCTGATTTGACTTGCCTTTACCACCAGCTTCTGGGATGAGTTTCCCCAGCTTCCCTGGCTCTTTGGGATTATATCCAGCTCTGAATAGAAGTTTATAAGCATTAGGGTCGAAGCCGCCAGTGCGCTTAGCGGGCACTGTTTGACTTGTCCCAACTTAAGCTTCATCTTTAAACAGTTTAACTGGAGCTGCTTTTAATGTTTCAATCCTTGCGAGTGGGAAAACAAGTTCCCTGTCGCAATGAGCTTGGTCTACAACTTGCTTGCCTTTCCACTTTGGATCAAGAGGTGTGTCAACATTGCTTTGCTCAGCCTCTTCTACAACTTGTTTCTTCAAGTAAAACTTTACATCTGCAAAGTATGATTCTGCTTCAATGAAGGGAGTTTCATCAGCGACTACCTTTTCTATCACACCGCCTTTTTCAAACATGAGGCATTGGTGCCAGGATGAGGGAACTACTCCATTCTCATGTATCCAAGGCCGGCCCAGCAGCAAGTTGTAAGACGTCCTTGCATCTATCACATAACATAGTGTACTTGAGTTTAGTGTTCCGATCCTGAGGTCGAGTCTGATGGTTCCTATTGCTCTTTGTCCGCCTTGATTAAATCCTTGAATCATTAAACGGCTTTGAGAGAGCTCATCAGTGGAAATGCCAAGTTCTTTCATAGCTCGGAGTGACAAAATGTTCACAGCCGACCCTTGATCAATCAAAATCCTTTTAATCTTTTGCTCGCGGGCATAACCTTCAACAAACAACGGACGATTATGTGGTGTACCACCAAGCAATAGATCCTCATCTTTAAAAGTTTTCTCGGCGGTATAAGACGCGGCTTTGTGGACTTGAACCTCGTCACCTCTTTCAATCACGGGGAATGAACATTCCCCCTTTTCAACATGTCTCTCTTTAATATTCAAGCGAGTTCCAAGAATATTTGTCCCATGCGGAGGAAGCGCCTTCGGCATGTATTGAGCCAGGGCAACTGGTGTTCGAGACGTGCTGGGACGTCCTCTCATCTTTGTGTCATAGGCGAGGTTCCTTGCTGGCTTTCTCTCAACCCATTGCTTCGTTATTCCCTTCAAAGGTCTAACATGTCCAACATTGTTCCTTTGTCTTTTGCGGGTAACAATTACCCAATCTTTCTCGCATACCGGATTGACCTGTGGTAACTCTGGCTGTTGCCTAGTAACATGTTTCACAATGAATGGAAGCGGGCGTTTGTATTGCTTGCCCCCATCTTCTTCGTCACTCTCCACAACCAACGGAGCGAACCTTCCGCATGAAATTTGGTTGGTGCTGGCAGTTGCATCAGCCAACTCAATCTTTCCATCACGAGCAAGTCCCATCACCTTATCTTTAAAGACGAAGCATTTTTCGATCAGGTTTCCGAGGAGACGATGATACTTGCAATAGTTGGGGTCGTCTACCTTAGAAGCTTCTTCAGGACGCTTCATCTCCGGTAATTCAATCAACTTGAGCTTTAACAATTCATCAAACATGGGTGACACATCAGAATCCAAGAACGGATACTGTTTTTGCTGCATCTCTTCAATGATTCTAGTACCCCGAGATTGGCGGGAAAATGACCTTAGCCTAGGATTTTCAGTCACCTTGGTGAAAACCCGCATTGGTTCTATTTGTACGTTCATGGCTTCCTTCTTTTCTGGTCTCGGGAAGGGCTTGTCCCCTTTCTTGAACTCTTGTTTTACAGGTGCCTTGGATGAGCTAGAGATACTTGACATGCCGAGCCCTCCATTGGCTTCGATGCTCAACTCCATGTCGTGAGCACGACTGGATAGTTCTTCAAATGTTCTAGGCTTGATTCCCTGCAAGATATAAGAGAGCTCGAAGTGCATCCTTTGGGATGCACATTTCGATTGCGGAGCTTTGTGATATCCTCTCTTTACAGTTAAGGCATAACTCCCTCCATCTCTCGATGTAAGCGTCCGCACGCTCACCCTTCCATTGGTGGGTAGTGGTGAGTTCCAAGAAGCTGACAGTCCTCCTTGTGCTGTAGAAGCGGGTCAAGAACTCGCGCTCCATATCATTCCAGCTATCAATGCAACCATGCTCCAGGTCGGTGTACCAATCAAAGGCAGTTCCCTTCAGAGAGCGGACGAGCTGCTTGACGAGGAGGTCTCCGTATGTTCCTGCATCATTACAGGTTTCAACGAAGTGGGCGATGTGCTGCCTCGGGTTGCCTTTTCCATCAAACTGCTGGAACTTGGGAGGTTGATAGCCCAGCGGCATTTTCATTTCTTCAATTCTGTGAGTATATGGCTTAGTGTAAGTATATGAAGATTGTCTTCCCTCGAGCTTCCCTTTAATTGCTCCCATGATGTAGTCGTTCAACTGCTCGACAGGTATCATGCCCTCAGAAATTGGAATACTCTTCTCAGCGGGTGGTGGACGAGAGATTGTCTCTTCCATTCCTGGCCTACTTTGATGGCGCGGGGACTCGACATCAATCTCATCTCCTTGGGTTTGAGGCTGCTTCCCGGAAGCCCGACTTGTTTCGCTGTTTCTTCCGCTTTCAACCTTTTCGCTGAGCTCATTGATCCGCCTTTCTTGGTTATGCATGAGTGCAGCTATCCCCTCGAGAGATTTAATGATTTTTGCGAGTTGTTCCTCCACCGAAGCCGCGTTCGTTGTCATAGCGGGCATGATTGTGTATATGTGATTCTATTCCGGTGAGGTTCTCCGCAGAAGTGACGACTGTGATGAACTTCCATTGCTTGGAGTTTTATTTGAGGGAATAGGGCTCGCAGGACTCTTGTTGCTTGGAGCTCCCTCACTTGTAGGATTCTGGTCAGCAACAGTTTCCTTTGTAGAGGATGATCCTTTGTCATGTGCAACTCTCCGTGACATGGTGGAATTTCTGTCAATCCTTCGGACGATGTGGCGGGCAATGTCCTGGGCCTCGTGGAGCAGCACCCCTAGGTTCCTCACTCGGCTTCGAGTCATTGCTCCTCCCACGCCTTGGCTATCACCGGAACCGGCCGCAGATGATGCCCTGGAGCGGGTAGCCTGAGCATATGTCATCTTGGAGGAGGGATTTCTTGATGCCATTTAGATTCCTTCCTTATAGAGCTCACGAATCAACAGTGAAGAGATGAGAGGCAGAGTGGTCCCACTAGGTGTGCCAAAATCTGTAAACACAAAAAAATAAACTTTGTATATATTCACAAAATTTCCTGTACAGCGTGTGTATAATTCAATGCAGGTACAAAGTCTCTGTCTAGTCCTCTGATTCTTCACTGACGTTATCTATGGAAGTGCCTCCGGGATTCAAATAGGGTAGCCTCCGGGATTTAAGTGGCGTAGCTTCCGGGATCTAAGTGGCGTGACTTCCAACAACGAGCGTCAAGAATTTAGAAGTAATCAACCCTGCAAAGTTTCAAAACACATGCAATGGATTCAAGCTACTTTAAGATCCTCAAATGCCTTCAAAAAACATCAAGATCTTCGAGACAATCGATTCTGCAAAGCTCCAAAGTACCTGCAATGGACTCAAATTGCCTGCAAAATCAACAAAAAATGCCTTCAAATCCTTCAGGCGTTCTTCAAGGCCTTCAAGCTCTTCAAATGCCCTCAATTCCTCAAGTCTTCAAGTTCTTCAAGCTTTCAAGTGTCTTTAAGCTTTCAAGTGTGTTTTTGGAATGAAAATGAAGGCTCTATTTATACTAGAAGCCTAACCAACATTCCTCAACAAACTCCCCCTTTAATTAATTAATTAATTACTTATTCTAGAAAATGAACCTTGCCCAGAATCAAGTCTAGGTTCATTATTGTATAATCTAATTCAAATTCAAATTCAAATTAAATTATAATTATATAATCCAAATATAATAAAATAAATATTATATTTAAATTATAACTATAATTCAAATTCAAATATGAAATGGGCTTGGACCAATTAATTAATTAATTTAATAGCTCAAATCAAATTTTAATTGGACTAATTAAATTAAATTAATTTATATGATCCAATTAATTACATTGGCCCAACGTTTAATCTCAACGTCGGTCCACCGACCATTTATCAGTCCATTGTCAAATTCAAATTTTCGGTGTCTACAACGGTAACGGGCAAAATATTCAAATCATTTGACAAAAGGCGAAAGGCTACTACCTAACTTTTCATATCAAGTTGACAACTTTATTTTGATCAACTACATACGAAGATGGACGATCAAGATCGAAAGTTGATCAACGGGCAAATAGCTTTCATTGGCTATATATTGCCTAAGCAGACTTGAAGACAAACACACTTGATTACGAGAGCTTAGCACGGATTCGACAGCGATAAAATATCCAATCTAACATCAAGTGATATATTGAGCTATATACGATAGAATTCAAGTCTGAGTGAGAAAAATGTTTTATTTCTTTGTAAACTTCTCTACTGAGTGTAGAAAGAGGGCAGAGTAACTAGAGAGAGTGAAAAACCCTGGTTGAGTGTAGCTTTGTGCGTAGCACTCGTCGTAAAGGGCAGAGTAACAAGGGGAGCTTGTGAAAACCCTGTGAGAGCGTAGCTTTCTGCGTAGTTCTCGTGGTGTAGGAGTACAGCTTGGTGCGACGTACTCGGGAAGGCGGAGTAACAAGAGGAGCTTGCGAAAAACCTTGGAGGAGTGTAGCTTTGTGCGAAGCACTCGGAGAAGTGTCAATGGACACTTATTCACTATTGCATCTGGGTGATCGAAAAATAGTGAATTTCCTCTTTGAAGTGAAAGGAGAAGAGTGGAGTAGGAGAATTACACCATCTCCGAACCACTATAAATCTCTCTCTCTCTCTCTCTTTACTTATTGCTCATATATTTTATGCATGCTTATTCTACATGCGAACTAACCCAATTACGATTTATCGCATATCTTTAATTGTCTGGGTTTGATAGTTCCCACGTCTGCATGCAAGCCAAGCTTTCCGTACATCATCCTTGAACCATATCAAATGTTTCTAACGTGTTGCATGTTTAGAATCTCTCCTTGAGCACCGCACTATTAAGCATAACACTTTACCGCTACCTATTCCGCTGCACACTCTAGGTTGTTTAACTTGTTGATGCTTGTTACTTAGAGTTGAAATTACCAAAGTGTTATTTGCCTTGTGTGTTTTGCAAAAGAAGTTGAAAAGTTAGAGAAGTCTATTCACCCCCCTTCTAGACTTCTCGCCACCCTTTCGGGACCAACACATAACTAATTAGTCACATACGGAATATTTATGAATTATATATAGACTAATTATATATACACGAATATTACAGAAATGCCCAGAAGTTTTTTTTTTTTGGGGGGGAGGGGGGGGGGAGAGAATTTGCCTAGGAGGATTTTATTTTTAATTATATATAGATAGATTAATTAGTTATTTATTAATAACATAATTCTTTATTTCAAGTAATATATTCTGATCCATTTTGATCAAGTATTAATTATCATTTCCTTTTCCAATTGGCCTGATTTTCATGTCATTTTTATTACCACGCAATAATTCTTTTTTAATACATATTAATTAGATAATTATTAATATATTTTTTTATAGTAAATTATTAATAACAGATACCTTTTTCCAATTTACATATATTATTGTTAATCTGTTTTCTTTTCGACATTGTTAATTTGGAGATCTTTTTAAATATATATATATATATATATATATATATATATATATATATATATATATATATATATATATATATTATACCATAATTTGTATATTTTGTGTCATTTTTAATCTCAGTCAATTATATTTTCAAATTACATATACTATTGTTTGGGTGGACTTGCTATTTTTTTTTTCATTTGAGTCAATTTGGGATTATTTTTAATCAAGTATTAATAATCATTTCCTTTTTCAATTATCCTAATTTTCATGTCATTTGTTTTCTCAGTCAAATATTTTTTTAAGAAAAAATTACACTTTTGGTCTTATAACTATAGGGGGGTGGTAATTTCAATTCGTGACTTTTAAAACTATCAATTTAGTCCTTTAACTATGCCTTTTTCACACGTTCATTTGTTTATTAAATATTTGGGAGGGGGGGGGGGGGGGGGGGGCGAGAGAGGGGGTAAAATGGTCAATTATGTTTGGAATTTTAGAATGATAAGAATTTTTGTCAATTTTGATGTGAGCAGCATGGTGATGAGGTTGATGGGAGTGAGAGTTCACTGCTACTTGGGCCGGCGATGGTGGCGCAGGGGAAGGTCCCAAAGAAAGCCTTCTTCCATCTCGAGGGGATACTCGCTTATTCCGTATCGGACCTTTTCCGGTCAAAATCCACCGGCGATTTGGCCGGAAGGACCAAATGTGTGAAAAAGGCATAGTTAAATGTCTAAATTGATAGTTTTAAAAGTCACAAACTGAAATTACCACCTCCCTGTAGTCATAGGACCAAAAGTGTAATTTTCTCTTTTTTAATACATATCAATTAATTTATAATATAATATTATTAATATAATTGTCGTTATATATTTAGAAAATATATATCTCGTGCCATTTTTAAAAAAGGATTCCTTGTCATTTTTAATCAAGTATTAATTATGATTTCATTTTTCAATTGGCCTAATTTGCATGTCATTTTTTTAATCTCAGACAATAAATTTTTTTAATACATATTAATTATTTAATTAATAATAATAATTTTTTAATATTTCCAATAAATTTTTAATAACAAATAATTTTTCGAATTTACATATACTATAGTTAAAACATTTCCTTTTCGACATGGTTAATATGAGGATCTTTTTTTTTTTCTTAAAATATTATACAACAATTTATACATTTCGTGTTATCTTCAATCTCAGTCAACTATTTTTCCAATTAACAAATTCTTTTTCCAGTTTACTTATACTATTGTTTGGACAGTCTGATCATTTTCTTTTTCATTTGAATCAATTTGGGATCATTTTTAATTTTTAATCAAGTATTAATAATTATTTCATTTTTCAATTGGTCTAATTTTCATGTTATTTTTATTCTCAGTCAAATATTTTGTTAATACATATAAATTAATTTATACTATAATTATTAATATAATTGCTGATATATATTCAGAATTTATATATTCCATGTCATTTTAATCAAATATTCATTATCGTTTCATTTTTCAATTGTTATAATTTGAATGCCATTTTTATTCTCAGTCAATGATTTTTTTAATACATATTAATTAGTTAATTATTAATAACATATATATATATATATATATATATATATATATATATATATATACATATATTTATTTATTTATTTATTTATTTTCAGTAATATATTCTGTGGCATTTTTAATCAAGCATTAATTATCATTTCCTTTTTAAATTGATCTACTTTTCATACCATTTTTTATTCTCAGTCAATGATTCTTTCTAATACATATTAATTAGTTAATTATCAATAACAAATTTTTTTTAATATTTCTATGTTGAATTGATTTTATAATACTAACAACTATTAGTGTAAATAAGTTTCATGTGTAAATACGATATGTAACCTTTATGCATTTTAAAGTTTTGATGTAATAACTATATAGGAAACATTGCGATATTACAATTGAAAAAAAAAACATACTATTATTTTATGAATTTCCCAAAACATACTATCAATTAAATAGGATTTGATATTTAAAATGAGTAATTAGCTAAAATAATAAACTTTTAATACACCGTATTAAAACAAAAAATTATTATAAACATCTTAGTGATCTAAATTAGTAGTTAAACTACAAAAGAAAATATATATTCTCATTTATCAGTAATTCCGATTACACCAAGACTAATTAATCTATATATTAATTGCGCAAGTTAGGTGTTGCCACATCCTTTACTAACATCCATATTAATTTGTCTAATGTCTAAACTCATGACTCATTTGTATAATCTTCATCACAATAAAATTAAAAAGAATATGATAGTTGTTAATTCATCCCAGGTCTAAACTCATAAATACAATCTTCATCACAATAAAATTAAAAAGAATATTATGATATGATAAAGAATTGGATATGATACATCTACAATTCAATTTTCATGCATGAAATATTTTCACAAAATAAAAATAAAGTAATTATCAAATATAATATACAAACAACTTGCAAAAGTGCTTACCTGAAATAGTTGTGAAATATTGCATTTTTTTAAAATAAAACTACCAATAAAATATACTTTATTAAATTTATATACTACTTTTTCAATATACGCAATTGCATGTATATTAATAAGAACTAAATATGAAACTTTTGATTTTCATTTACATGATTGTATACTAATTAACTACCAATGCAAAACAAATTTAAACCATATACATATGAAATATATTCAATTTATGCATATTTTAGAGGAGATTTAAATTCGATTAACTACAATATTTAAAATGAGTAACTACCATATTTAGATTTGATATTTAAAATGTGTAATTAACTAAAATAATAAACTTTTAATAGAAAGTATTAAAATAAAAAATTCATTAAAAACACCTAGATTCTTCATTTTGCATTTCTGGTTTTGTATCCACCAAGTCAAGATTCTGTAATACAAACAAAGTTGTTCTAGGGGTTACTACCGCCTCTAAATTTGAAAAAAGTCATCCTGCAAGTTTTCATCTACAATGATTGGCGGCCATGGTTGAAACGCTTCAAGGTTGACAAAAGAGATAAAGACAAACATCCAAACAAAAAATAAAGTTAAAAAACAACATAAAATTAAATTATAGGATAAAGATAAATACCTTTTTTCACCTTCAAAATGGATCAAATAGCATAGTAATTCTCTATGGTACTACACATCAAAGAAATAATCCTTATTCACAGAGATTGAACAATGTTATTGATACATCAACAAACTAAGTCTAAAATTATGCAGGAAAGAAAATACAGTATTAATATTTTTTTTTTTGAAAGGAGCCTGTACGGAATTTATTCAAAATATGCAGAAATAGAGCTTGGTGGACCTGAGTCCAAGTACATAATAGTTGATCGGGATAAAGCGGTAGATGCTAATGTATGAGCTAAATAATTTTCTAATTTAGGAATATAACAAAGCGAACAAGAATCAAAAGATGAAATAATAGTCCTGCAACTATCAATGGCATAACCCAAGTATGAGCGTGGCGAGTGTGTCGATGATGATAGATATTGTTGAAGCAACAAACAATCCGTGTAAAGTTTTACTGACGTTACCCCACGATTTCTTAGCCAGGATAAAGCCTCTTTGCATGCAAAAGCTTCCGCCATTAGAGGTGAAAAACAGTCCATCATGGGAGACAACATAGCAGAGACATAACCTCCTTGCCCATTGAGTAGTATTGCCCCCATCCCCGTTTTGTTTGTTTGGTGAAAATATGCCACGTCGAAAAAGCATTGATGTCGCATGGGAGAGGGAGTCGCGTGATGCTGCATGACTGGCGCATGTGGCCGTGGATTTCCTATTGTTGGCGCAGGCTGAAGCGTGGCTGTAGCAGTTCTGCTATGAATCCCATCTTGCATCACACAAGCTACGGGACTGGCAGTAATATTCCAGGGGTCCGTCGCACCGGTGGTTATCGTATTTGTTCGTCCTGGGTGCACTGTTTTCCATGCTTGTACGGCCGAGGTTGCCATTGCAATCACTTTCCGTGGTCTCGGTAAACATGTCTCCCATACTGCCCCGTTCCTCGTACGCCAAATATAGTATAGAAGAGCCACTGCATAAACAATCTCATTATCATCTAAAATGTTTAACAAATCATTAAACCAATCACTGAAAATATTTGTGACACTACTGGGGATTGGAAGGTGGGATTGTGTCCAAATGTTGGCTGTATAATCACATGTGATTAATGAGTGCACAATATCTTCATGCATGATCCCACACATGGCACATGTTGGATCAATATCTACTCTCTTTATAAGTAGGTTCTTCGTAGTGGGTTAAATATCATTCAAAGCTCTCCCCAAAAATGTTTTCCACTTTGGGGGGATCTTAAGTTTCCACAACTTCATCCATTTATCAAAGGATCCCACCTGTTGAGTATAATCACCAATTACTGTCCTATAGCCATTCTTTACAGTATACTCTCCTTTTGGGTCCCCATACCAATACCACAAATCTTCATAGTCTGGTGATATAGGTATTTTTAATATCCGCACCACATCCTCAGGTATAAAAATATCAGTGAGAATATCCTTATCCCAAGTTCCTGATCCATTAATCCCACTACCTTTGCCTATGCCAACTGGGGTGGTTTTTCTGTTTCTATCTTCGAGATATGCTCCTCATGTAACCATGGATGATCCCATATGAGGGTCGATATTCCATTCCCAATCCTGCGCCTTACTCCTCCACAAATTAATTCCTGTGCCGCTAATATACTATGCCAACAAAAGCTTGGATTATTCCCCAAGCGTGCATCAAAGAAAGTAGTTGTTGGGTAATACCTGGCCTTGTAAACTCTGGAAACCAAAGATTGTGGTTGTGTTAGAAATCGCCACGCTTGTTTGCCCAACATAGCTAGATTAAAGGCACGTAGTTCCTTAAAACCCAGCCCTCCATATTTCTTGGGGATGCATAGTTTATCCCATGCCTTCCAGTGTATACCCTGGTCATCCTTTGATCTCCACCAGTAACGATTCATGGTCCTCTCAATGGCAGTACACAGAGTCATTGGCAACAAAAAGACACTCATTGAAAAGGTAGGCATAGATTGAGCCACACTTTTCAATAGAACCTCCTTTCCTGCCTGTGATAAGAGCTTTTTGTTCCAGGAGCTAATCCTCTGTCTTATCTTGTCCTCAATATATGAGAACACTGCTTTTCTATTCCTGCCCACAAATGATGGAAGTCCTAAATACTTGCCAAAATTCGGGGCCTGCACCACCCCCAATATGTTAGCCACCTCCTCTCGTATATCATCACGCGTATTCCTACTGAAACATATATTCGATTTGAATTAATTAACCGCCTGCCCAGACATGTCTTCATACTTTTTTAAACAATGCTTAACCACCTCTGCTTCCTGAGTAGTCACCTTAAAGAAAAGTAGACTATCATTAGCAAAGAATAAATGAGAGATGGGTGGTGCTCCCCTAGCCACTCTACAGCCATGGATTTCCCCTTTTGCCTGCGCCTGCTGTAGCAACAATGAAAGCCCTTCAGCACAAATAATGAATAGATAAGGTGATAAGGGGTCACCTTGCCTTAAACCTCGGGTTGGGATAATCTGATTGCTCCGTGAACCATTAATCAGTACACTATAGGACACAGTGGTCACACACATCATCATCAATTCCACCCATCTATTATCAAATCCCAGGGCTAGAAGCATCCTCTGTAAAAAAGGCCACTCCATACGGTCATAGGCCTTCGCCATATCCAGTTTTAAAGCTCCCCATCCTGCCATTCCACATTGTTTCCTGTTCAAAAAATGTCCAACTTCTGCAGCTATTAATATATTATCCGTTATTAGTCTGTCAGATATGAACGCACTCTGAGACTCAGATATAATACTTCCCATCAGTGGTTTCATTCTTGCTGTAATTACCTTTGCCATAATCCTGTATATCACATTACTCAAAGCAATTGGCCTATAATCAGAAACCATCTCCGCGGTTTTCTTCTTCGGAATCAGGATAATATTCGTATCATTCAATTTAGCAGGTAATGAGCGAGAATTCAAGCAATTCACAATATAATCAGACACATCATTACCCACCACATCCCAGAAGTGTTGATAAAAACCAGGATTCATTCCATCCGGTCCTGGTGCTTTATCAGGAAACATTTGAAATAATGCAGATTTCACCTCTTCCTTCTCAAAGGGCCGCAACAGTCCCTCATTCTGAGCATTCGTTACCCGCGGTTGTATACTTTCAAAGAAATCATTATTAACAGTAGGAGCATTTGAGCTAAAGATTTCCCGATAATAATTCAAGATTACATTCCTCATAGCATCTCCCTCAATCCAATCCCCACTATCATTCAAAATTTTAGTAATAGTATTCTTTTTCTTTCGGTGAGAGGCATACCTGTGATAGAACTTCGTGTTTGCATCCGCTTCTTTGAGCCAATGCTGTTTGGCTCTCTGTCTCCAATAAGCATCCTCCTGTACTTCAATACGAGTCAAGCACTCATCTAGTCTCTGAAACTCAGCTAAAGAGGCTGGATTCGTGCATCCTCTGTATCGCAACTGTTCTTTTCGTAGGGCTAATATCTTCTCTCCGAATTTATGGAATCGGTCTCCACCCCAGCGTGTTAACCGATCTCCACAAAACGTGACACATTCCTGCAACCCCCTACTCCTTCCTTGTTCCCAGGATCTTTCCACCACCTCCCTACATCCCTCATCATGTAGCCATGCCATCTCAAAACGGAACCCTCTTTTCAAACCACCCCCCCTTTCCCGAGGATTCAGAATCCCAAGGAAAAGAGCAGAATGATCAGATTTTCGGGTTAATATATTCTGCACACTTGCATCCGCTACCAATTCTCTCCACTGCTGGGTGGCCAAAACTTTATCTAATCGTTCCTCTATCCAATTTAGCGTGCCTTTCCCTTTCTCCCAAGTAAACGGGTATCCTAACATTGGTAACTGCGCGAGACCACACTCCTCAATAGTTTCACCAAAGCCCCGTAGCAAACTATCCGGATGGGGGTTCCCTCCTCGTTTCTCATACTGAAATAAAAGATCATTAAAATCTCCAATCATTACCCATGGTAAATTCGACTTACTTGCTAATGAACGAATAAGGTCCCATGACTCCCTCCTCTGCGGACGCTTCGAGAAGCCATAAAAACCAGTCATTCTCCACTTGTCAAAACCTGGCATACTCACTTCAATATCAACATGATTATCAGAATAACCTATCAAACTTGCTGTATTATTATTCTTCCATAACAGTGCTAAACCACCACTCAAACCATTGTTATCAACATAAAAAAGGCCGTCGTAACCAAGTTTAACCCGAAGTCGTTCTGCATGATCTCGGTTAACCTTGGTTTCTATCAGAAATACAAAATCGGGTTTCTTACGGGACACCATGTCCTCAATTTCGCGAACTATCTGTGGATTACCCAAGCCACGACAGTTCCAACTCAGTGTACTCATTGGGTTGGGCGGGTCTGCACCGCAGCACCCGCCATCTGCAAGTTTTTTTGGACATCAGTCATCGCTATATCCTCTCCCTCAATCACCCTCTCATCCCCCCTATGGCCCCTACACCCCCCATCCATCTCCCTCCTTCTCTTCGTTACTGCATGCATAGCATCATCCCCTACTTTCACTCCACCCGAATTCCCTTCCCCATTCACAAACTGCCCGTCCCTCACAAACTGTTCCCCCCTCCCAACAGGCGGTAATTTCTCTCCCTTCGGTTTCCCCCCAAGAGGCACTAACCACGGGTCTCCAATCTCCCTCGGGCCACGTATCCCTCCAGCTCGTAGGTCATCACTATACGGAAACTGCTCCACCGGTATGGTTGCATTACGGGCTTTAAGGCAAAACCTATATGCATGCCCCATCATTCCACAATAAAAGCAAAAAGTATGTAACCTCTCATACCTAAAATTTATCCAACAATACGTCTTATCACGCTTCAACATTCTCATCCTGCGCTTAACTGGCTTGTCTACTGGGATTGCAACACGTATTCGATAATAGGTTAGCCATGGCGCATCTAGAAATCTATCATCCAATTTGACAAACACTCCCAAAAAATTTCCAATCTGCTCAAGTATTTTGTCCGAGGTATATCCAAACGGCAAGTCGTAGCACTGAACCCATAATTCCACCGTATCAAGTGGTATCTCCGTCGGGGTCGTCCCAGGTGGAAGCTGTTTACAGACTAGCGTATGATTCTGAAACGCCCATGGTCCCCCTTCCAACACATACTGTATATCGGTATAGTGATAGAAGACGAACATAAATAATTTAGGTTGCACCTCCGTCACCTGCACCCCACGGACCGGTTGCCATACCGAAGCAAGCACTTGACGCATGAACTCTACTTTCACCGTCTTCTCCGTCAGAAAACGACCAATCAACACCCATGTCTCCACCTCATCCGGTTGGTGGTCTCCTGCACTCAGTTGTTCTGGCACGAACGTGACCTCTTCCTCTTCAAGCACTAAATCGGCCCAACGTGCTGTAATACCTGCGACTTCTCCTCCCGCAGTCGGTGTTGCCATTCTGTCTACGAACCTGATTAATCTTCGTCGCCAATACAAACTGGATCGTAATTACCGGTCGGAACCGTAACAAAACAAAGGAAAATCGCTCGGAAAAACTAGGTTAGACCTATAGGGAAGTCGAAACCCTAGACATGCTAGAGAGAAAATTTAGATACATATTCTGACAAGCATATCAATCCTAGAACTTAATCTGCTTGGATAAACTGGTAAATACAGTATTAATATGAATATAAATATAAATATGAATCTTAAAATTGGTAGTGAATTGAATATAAAAAAGAAAAAGAAAACTAATACACATATATTTACGATTCGCACTCTCATTGAGTTGTCATCCCTACAAACTTCAACCACCGCCCTCTGACATGAACGGCAGCAGTCATCTATCACTATCACTGAATCTTCTTCCACCACTGCCATAAAAATAACTACAAATTTAATCCAATGCAATGCCAACTTCAGATTTGCAGACAAACAAAAAAAATAAAAAAAATAAAAAAACCCAAAAACTTCAAATCCGCACTGACAAAGTAAAGATTGCTTCCGCAGTGTTGATTCCGCCGAAAATGCAAAAACTTCGCTCCGCCTGTTGGCTTGCCTCTTCTGTGTACACTTTCTCCGCCACGGCCAGCTGCTCCCTTACATCGTCCGTGATTTTGACGACCGCAACACATCCATTCACGCATCTAAGCCCTCTAAATAAATAGATTGATTTCTAACCATAATAATATTATGCTACTATGAGCGTGAGGTATAATACTAATCTAACCATAATTAAAAATTCTTCTATATTTTCCTACATTTAAAAAGGAATGTTAGAGGCCAATTGCATGGAATATTCTTCAAGTCTATATTGTTCTAGTATTTTCTATTACCATCAGCAATTAAAAGGACTACAGTATAGTAATATATAATTTCCATAATTAATTAGTTTATATTACCATCATGTGTGTTATTCTGACGAAATATTCCATACAATTAAAATGACTACACTAATATATATTTTTCATAATTAATTAGTTTATTTCCATAATGTTGTTATATTCACACGGAATATTATGAATTATATTATGCATAATTTAGATTATTTATTTTACTTTGACGTTGTGTTAAAAGGAATATTCCATAATATATGCATTATGCAATATGCACATTAATTCACTATGCAAGTTAATAAAAAGAAATAATTCATAATTAATTAGTTTATATTACCATAGTCTTCTTTCCATAATTAATTAGTCAATATTCATAATCTATACGTAATTTTATATATAATATATGCACTGTGCACGTTAATTCACTATGCAAGTAAATTAAAAGGAATATTTCATAATTAATCAGTTTATATTACTATAATATTCTTTCCATAATTAATTAATACACTGATATTACATAAGTGACCCTAAGTTTTGGGGGAAAAACTTTGTTAGGAGGATTTTACTTTTATATATATATATATATATATATATATATATATATATATATATATATATATATATATATATATATATATATATATATATGGGAAAATGGTCAAATAGTCCTTCAAACTTTAACTTAAAAGTCAATTAGGCCCCTAAACTTTTTAAATGTGCAATTACACTCATCAACAATTCATTTAGGTGCAATGAAGCCCAAAAACAAGTTAATGACATGCTATCATAGATCATTAAGGTTCAGACCACCTTCTGACGAATTTTCCGACAAAAAAAATTGACCAGCAACCGACCCAGATTTGCCGAAAATTTCGATGGTCACTTTTTTTTTTTTTTTTTTTTTTTTACCGAAAAATTCGCCGGGAGTTGGCCTGAACCCTAATGACCTGTGATAGCAGGTCATTAATTTGTTTTTGGGCTTCATTGCACTTAAATGAATTGTTGATGTGTGTAATTGCACCTTTAAAAAGTTTTGGGACCTAATTAACTTTTAAGCTAAAGTTCGAGGGCCTATTTGACCCTTTTCCCTATATATATATATATATATATATATATATATATATATATATATATATATATATATATGTATATATATATATGTATGTATATGTATATATATATATATATATATATATATATATATATGTATATATATATATGTATGTATATGTATATATATATATATATATATATATATGTATATATATATATGTATATATATATATATATATATACATATATATATATGTATATATATATATATATGTATATATATATATATATATATATATATACATGTATATAGATATATAGATATAGATTGATATGTAAAGATGGATGAATGAATAAGAGATTCTCCCTTTCCTTCCTTATCTCTCTATTCTGTTTTTCTTTCAACAGATTACTATTAAAAACTATATACTTCCCGTTATTGTTAAAATAAAATATCTTTTAGTTGCACTCAACATATTCATGTGTGATTAAAATCACAAATCGGCCTTTCTATACCAATAGATCAATGTAATAATGAAGTTAAATAAAGTGGTAGAGAGACAACTCAGGCAAGTAAAATTATCTCATAAAGCCTAACAATGAGTGAATGAGCTATTTAAAGGTGTAGAAATTCTTTGCGTGGTTGATTATTATTATTTTATTTAGAGTTAATTTCCAAAATGGTCATCCGACTATGACTTTTACTCAAATTGGTACCTGGACTTTTAATTGCACCCAAAGTGGTCCTCTGACTATTGAATTTTCAGCCAAAATGGTCTTCCGTTAGTTTTGGTGTTAAATGGGTGTTAAAATGAGAGGTAAAACTGGTTATTTAGGATTTTCACTATAGTCAAAGACCTATTTTGGGTGCAATTAAAAATCGAATGACCAATTTATTTTGAACTATGTAGTTAATATTTTAAAAGAAAATTTCATTTTTATGAACTGTCTAGTTAATATAATCTAAAAGTTTCAATTGTGTATTATTGTATTTAAATTAATATAAAATACTTAGAGTTGATCTAATTAAATTTAAAAGTATTTATGAATATAATATTAATAGCGATGAAATAATCGTTATTCACAGAGATTGAACAATGTTATTGATACATCAACAAACTAAGTCTAAAATTATGCGGGAAAGAACATACAGTATTAATATGCCTATAAATATAAATATGAATCTTAAAAGGAATCTTAGAGGCCAATTGCATGGAATATTCTTCTAGTCTATATTGTTCTAGTATTTTCTATTACCATCAGCAATGAAAAGGACTACAGTATAGTAATATATAATTTCCATAATTAATTAGTTTATATTACCATCATGTTTGTTATTATTCCATACAATTAAAATGACTACACTAATATATATTTTCCATAATTAATTAGTTTATTACCATAATGTTGTTATATTCACATGGAATATTATGAATTATATTATGCATAATTTACATTTTTTTTTTACTTCGATGTTGTGTTAAAAGGAATATTCCATAATATATGCACTATGCAATATGCACATTAATTCACTATGCAAGTTAATTAAAAGAAATAATTCATAATTAATTAGTTTATATTACCATAATATTTTTTCCATAATTAATTAGTCAATATTCATAATCTATACGTAATTTTATATATAGAATATGCACTATGCACGTTAATTCACTATGCAAGTAAATTAAAAGGAATATTTCATAATTAATTAGTTTATATTACTATAATATTCTTTCCATAATTAATTAATACACTGTTATTACATAAATGACCCTAAGTTTTGGGGGGGAAACATGGCTAGGAGGATTTTTACTTTTATATATATATATATATATATATATATATATATATATATATATATATATATATATATATATATATATATATATATATATATATATATATATATATATATGGGAAAAGGGTCAAATAGACCTTCAAACTTTAACTTAAAAGTCAATTAGGCCCCTAAACTTTTTAAATGTGCAATTACACTCATCAACAATTCATTTAGGTGCAATGAAGCCCAAAAACAAGTTAATGACATGCTATCATAGGTCATTAAGGTTCAGACCACCTTCTAACGAATTTTCCGACAAAAAAAAGTGACCAGCAACCGACCAAGATTTGCCGAAAATTTCGCCGGTCACTTCTTTTGTCAAAAATTTCGCCGATAACTTTTTTTTTTTTGCCTGAAAATTCGCCGGGAGGTGGCCAGAACCCTATTGACCTGTGATAGCAAGTCATTAATTTGTTTTTGGGCTTCATTGCACTTAAATGAATTGTTGATGGGTGTAATTGCACCTTTAAAAAGTTTAGGGAACTAATTTACTTTTAAGCTAAAGTTCGAGATCCTATTTGACCCTTTTCGCAATATAAATAAATAAATAAATAAATAAATATATATATATATATATATATATATATATATTTATAGATATATAGATATATAGATATAGATATATATGTAAAGATGGATGAATGAATAAGAGATTCTCCCTTTCCTTCCTTATCTCTCTATTCTGTTTTTCTTTCAACAGATTACTATTAAAAACTATATACTTCCCGCTATTGTTAAAATAAAATATCTTTTAGTTGCACTCAACATATTCATGTGTGATTAAAATAAAAAATCGGCCTTTCTATACCAATAGATCAATGTAATAATGAAGGAAAATAAAGTGGTAGAGAGACAACTCAGGCAAGTAAAATTATCTCATAAAGCTTAACAATGAGTGAATGACCTATTTAAAGGTATAGAAATTCTTTACGTGGTTGATTATTATTATTTTATTTAGAGTTAATTCCCAAAATGGTCCTCCGACTATGACTTTTTCTCAAATTGGTACCTTGACTTTTAATTGCACCCAAAGTGGTCCTCTGACTACTGAATTTTAAGCCAAAATGGTCTTCCGTTAGTTTTGGTGTTAAATGGGTGTTAAAATGAGAGGTAAAACTGGTTATTTAGGATTTTCACTATAGTCAAGGACCTATTTTGGGTGCAATTAAAACTCAAATGTCCAATTTAATTTGAACTATCTTGTTAATATTTTAAAAGAAAATTTCATTTTTATGAACTGTCTAGTTAATATAATCTAAAAGTTTCAATTGTGTATTATTGTATTTAAATTAATATAAAATACTTAGAGTTGATCTAATTAAATTTAAAATGTTATAATAATATTATTATTATAATTATTAAACCAAGCAAGTAATTAATAATTAGTTAATTTGTTGGAAATAATGAAAGTAATTGGTGTGGGTCATGCATTGTATGTGAAGAGTGGCCTAAATTATAGCATTAGTACATGGAGCATTAGCTTCCTGATTAGTAGCTTTCATTTAGTATAAATATGTGGTTTGTATTCATTTGTTAATCATCCCTTCAAATAACATTATTCATTCCTCTCTCTTCTCTCTCAATATATAAATATAATATATTGATATATTATATTTAATATATATTATAGATATATTATATTATATTTAATATACATTATATTAAATATATTATATTTAATATATCTAACATTTGGTATCAGAGCCAGTCAACCTTTCAACCCCGAGGTATTTTTCATAGTGAATTATGGCCACAAATTTCAATATTGTATGGTCGGGTCTCAAATTGGACGGGAACCTCAATTACAATTATTGGCAAATTATGATGTCCACACATTTGCAAGCTCAAAATCTTTGGAGCTTTGTTGATCCCGGTCTACCCGAAGGAGCTGATGCAGGCGCTATACGGCGAGATAAATTGGCCTTGGGTCAGATTCACCAAGGTGTTCATTATTCCATTTTTGGGCAATTAGCTCGTGCTCAAACAGCAAAACAAGCTTGGGACATCTTAAAGGTGTCACACAAAGGAGTCGATCGGGCGCAGAAGTCTAAGTTGCAGTCGTTGAGAAGGTTGTACGATAATTGTGAGATGACCTCTACAGAAACAGTAGATGCGTATTTCACTCGTCTTATTGATATGGTGAATAAGATGAGGCTATATGGAGATACGATTGAAGATGGTGCAGTGGTTGAAAAAGTTCTTCGAACTATGCCGATGAAGTATGACCATGTGGTGGCTTCAATAACAGAGTCACACAAAACCGAGCTCTTATCAATTGCAGAGCTGAAAGGTATGGTAGAAAGTCATATTGACAGGATTGCGTCAAAATCGGAACCACTAGCAGAAGAAGCTTTGAAGAGTCAAGTCACCCTTAATGTGACTGGCACTAATCAAAGAGGTGGAGGATCTGGTAGAGGTCGTGGAAGAGGAAGAGGAGGTTCTGGTGGAAGAGGTCGTGGTAACTTCAACCAAGGAGGAGGACGTGGTAACTCCAACCAAGGAAGAGGTGGAGGTAATACCAAACAAGGTAAATTTCCATTTCATTGCTACAATTGTGGCAAGTATGGGCACAAGATTGCAGATTGTTGGTATAATGAGGACAACAATCGTGGAAATCAAGCAAACATTGCTGAAAATACTACTGAAAAGTCTGGTGAGAGTTCTGAAACTTTACTTTTGGCCAGCGATAGTTTTTCTGCAGATAAGAACATATGGTTCTTGGATACTGGGTGTAGTAACCATATGTGTGGGAAGAAAGAATTGTTTTCCGAACTAGATGAATCAGTCCGGTCTGAAGTAACGTTTGGCAATAAGTCAAAGGTGCCAATTTTGAGAAAAGGTAAAATCTCTATTCAGTTGAAGGATGGTACTCACAATTTTATATCCGATGTGTTCTATGTTCCTGAACTACACCAAAATTTGTTGAGTATGGGTCAGTTGTCAGAAAAAGGATATAAGATACATATTGCTCAGGGGTGTTGTACCATTGCAGATGCTAAAGGAGTTTTGATTGCAAAGGTAAATATGTCCCAAAATCGACTATTTCCTTTGAAAATTAAGCATACTCTCCTTGCTTGCTTTAATTATGAAGTTTGTGATGATAATTGGTTATGGCATATGCGATTTGGGCATTTTCATTTTTCTGGGTTAAACTATCTTGCGAAAAAGGAACTTGTTTCTGATTTACCTGTTGTGAATGTCCCTAATCGTATCTGTGAGATTTGTGTGATTGGGAAGAAGCATAGAGATCCCTTTCCCGTGGGCAAGTCAAGGAGAGCCACAAAACAGTTGGAGATTGTTCACTCAGACCTGTGTTCGTTGGAGGTTCCCTCATATGGAGGTTGTAAGTACTTTATTACTTTCATTGATGATTTCAGTAGGAAAACATGGGTTTACTTTCTGAAGCAAAAGTCTGAAGCATGTGATGTTTTCAAACAATTTAAGGCTTTTGTTGAAAAGCAAAGTGGTTATGAAGTTAAAATCTTGAGAACTGATAGAGGTACAGAATATATTGCTTGTGATAATTTTCTGAAAGAAAAGGGTATTCAGCACCAAATGACAGCTAGATACACTCCACAACAAAACGGAGTGGCTGAGAGGAAGAATAGGTCAATCATGGATATGGTGAGGTGCATGTTGAAATCTAAGGATCTGCCTAAGCCTTTTTGGGCAGAAGCTGTTGCTTGTGCTGTCTATGTGTTGAATAGGTGTCCAACTAAGAGTGTCCGTGATAAGACGCCCGAAGAAGCTTGGAGTGGGAGAAAACCCTCTATCAAATATCTCAAGGTTTTTGGATGTTTGGCATATGCCCACGTGCCGAATCCATTGAGAAAGAAGTTGGATGATAAAGGTGAGAAGTGCATATTCATTGGTTATAGTGACGCTTCAAAGGCTTATAAACTATACAATCCTGAAACTAAAAAGGTTGTTATAAGTCGTGATGTCACTTTTGATGAATATGGTGCCTGGGATTGGTTAGCTAAAGATGAAAGTTCAGTTGTTATTCCTGCTGTTGAAAATATTGTTGAAGAGCAACCGATTCCAGATAATGTCCAGTCTCCTTCACAGCCAGAGTCGTCAGTTCGACGATCTCAGCGCGAGCGCCACTTACCAGCTCGCTTGCAAGATTATGTTTTGGGTCATGATAATGACCTGTCTGATGAAGAAATTGTTCAATTTGCTCTCTTTGCAGATTGTGATCCTTTAACTTTTGAGGAGGCTGCTACAGAAACTCATTGGCTTAAGGCGATGGATGAGGAGATCCGTGCCATTGAAAAGAATGGTACCTGGGAGTTAACAGATTTACCTCCTGGAAAGAAGCCAATTGGAGTGAAGTGGGTTTACAGAACGAAGTACAAGTCAAATGGAGAAATTGACCGTTTTAAGGCACGGTTAGTAGCAAAGGGTTACAAGCAGAAACCAGGTATTGATTATTTTGAGGTTTTTGCTCCTGTAAGTAGACTTGATACAGTTCGAATGGTTATTTCTCTTGCTGCTCAAAATGATTGGAAATTGCATCAAATGGATGTCAAGTCTGCTTTTTTGAATGGTTTTCTTGAAGAAGAAATATATGTTGAGCAACCTGCAGGATTTCTGAAGAAAGGGGAGGAAAATAAAGTGTACAGGTTGAGAAAAGCCTTGTATGGCTTAAAGCAAGCGCCTAGGGCGTGGTATGGTTGCATTGACTCATATTTTGTTGAAAGTGGTTTTGTGAGATGTCCTCATGAACACACTTTGTATGTCAAATGCACGGATTCTGGTGATATTGTTTTAATCTGTCTGTATGTTGATGATCTGGTTTTTACTGGAAACAACTTGAAGCTAATCTCAGAATTCAGGGAGGCACTCATTAAGAGGTTTGAAATGACCGATATGGGCCTTATGTCTTACTTTCTTGGCCTTGAGGTTATTCAGATGGATGGTGGAATCTTTGTTTCACAGAAGAAGTATGCTGCTGATATTTTGAAAAAGTTCAAAATGGAAAACTCCAAACCAGTTTCGACTCCGTTAGCTGAAAAGTTAAAGGTGTCCAAAGATGAGTGTGGTAAGAATGTGAACGTTACATCTTATAAAAGCTTAATTGGGAGTTTGAGGTATCTGGTGGCAACAAGGCCAGATATTTCTTTTGGAGTTGGAATTCTTAGCAGATTCATGGAGGAACCAAAAGAATCACATTGGGCTGCAGCAAAGCGAATTCTGAGATATGTCAAAGGTACAAGTAATGATGGAATTTTTTACTCTACTAATGAAACTGTGGAACTTGTTGGGTACACAGACAGTGATTGGGCTGGAGATGTTGAGACTAGAAGAAGCACGTCAGGGTATGCCTTCTATCTTGGTTCGGCCATATTTTCTTGGTCTTCAAAGAAGCAACAGATTGTAGCACTTTCAACCGCAGAAGCAGAATATATTGCAGCAGCAAACTGTGCTACTCAAGCAGTTTGGCTGAGGAGAATTTTGGAATTTCTACAACACAACAAAGAAGCACCTACAACTATTTTTTGTGACAACAAATCAGCAATATCGTTGTCCAAAAATCCAGTCTTTCATGGTCGCAGCAAACACATTGATATCAAGTATCACAAAATCAGAGAGTTGGTTGCTGAAAAGCAAATCAACATTGAGTATTGTTCAAGTGAATGTCAAGTTGCAGATATCTTTACGAAGCCGCTGAAGACAGAGACATTTCTCAAATTGAAGAAGGAAATTGGAATGACCAATATATCCAACTTGGTTTAAAGGAGGCAATGTTATAATAATATTATTATTATAATTATTAAACCAAGCAAGTAATTAATAATTAGTTAATTTGTTGGAAATAATGAAAGTAATGGGTGTGGGTCATGCATTGTATGTGAAGAGTGGCCTAAATTATAGCATTAGTACATGGAGCATTAGCTTCCTGATTAGTAGCTTTCATTTAGTATAAATATGTGGTTTGTATTCATTTGTTAATCATCCCTTCAAATAACATTATTCATTCCTCTCTCTTCTCTCTCAATATATAAATATAATATATTGATATATTATATTTAATATATATTATAGATATATTATATTATATTTAATATACATTATATTAAATATATTATATTTAATATATCTAACAGTATTTATGAATATAATAGTAATAGCGATGATATACAATTTATTCCAACCATTTCATATTTTATTATAAATATTCTTTTATCACGTTTTGAAGTTTTTTTTTTTTTTTTTTTTTTCGCATCCACAACCTGACCAACATTATTTTTACTTTAATTGTTAGCTTAAAAATTATTTTTTTTTAAAAAATAACTTAGAATAATATTTTTGATTATTAGCCTAGTTCTTTTATATAGTTGTACAAACTAACATCAACTTTGGATTAACTCTTTATTTTCAGGAATGCTTGACATTATGTATTTGAAATTTTGGATTTTGATTTTCTATGATCATAAATAGGCATACATATAATAACAAAACTATTATGAAAAATTACAACCAAATGGACAACATACATAAACCATTGCTTATTAAAAAAAAAGAAAAAAGACAACAGTTAAATACAAAACGATAAGAAAGATAATAAAAATGAATACGATAATACACAATTGAAACTTTTAGATTATATTAACTAGATAGTTCATAAAAGTGAATTTTCTTTTAAAATATTAACTAGATATTCTAAAACATTGAATTGTCAATTTTACCCCTCATTTAAACACACACTTAACACCAAAACTAACATATGACCATTTTGACTTAAAATTTAATAGTCGAAGGATCACTTTGGGTGCAATTAAAAGTCAAGGAACCAATGTGAGAAAAGACTATAGTCGGATGACATTTTAGAAATTAACTCTTTTATTTAATAATAGATTATATTATGTTGCATGTTTACAATAAAAGAGAATTTCCTAGACGACAAAGAACATTAATTGCCAAGTCTATCAACTTTTATCAAGACTCAAAAACCTATCTATAGATTTGGGTAGATAAAATGTCTATATCTATATCTATATCTATATACATATATCCATCTGAATTAGACTAAGGAATGCTGAAGATCTGGAGGGAGAAACAAGTGTCTAGTTCAAGCATTCATGAGATAACAATGGAGCCAGGTATGTTCACTGCCAATTAAATACAATATGTGAAATCATGTGTTCTGAAGATCTGGTATTTATAGATTTGACTTACATTTGGCATCAGAACTAGACTGTAGAATATATGAATTTTCATATATTTGCGTATGTATGTATTGATGTTTTCGGCGTATATAAAATATCCGTTATGTTTAAAATGCTATTTGTTTCGAATGATTAGTTTTTAATGTTTAATTCCACTAAATGCTAAATCTCTAGAATTAATCAGTACATGCTAGTTTTGAAGGTTTCACACACACACACACACACGCATATATATATATATATATATATATATATATATATATATATATATATATATATATATATATCGTGAAAGCTTCCCATGCGGTTGAATGTTTCCCGTGCGGTTGATTAATGTGCGTGAGATTTGTACTCAATGTGCGTGAGTGTTGTGCTTAATGTGCCTGAGATTTGTACTTAATGTGCGTGAATGTGTAAAATGCAGCAGAAAATACGGATGTCAGCTTCGTCCCCATCCCCAGTAGCCATTGCCCCCTTCTGAAGTAGCAGTGTTGGAGGCACTAGGCGTGATTAGTGTGGGCTTAGTGATCAAAGCACTAGATCACGGAAATTCATTGTATCTAGGAACCAAGAAGTGGTGGATATAGTGAATTGCTCTTGGACGATAAGAACAAGTGGAGTAGGAGGATTACATCACCTCGCGAACCACTATAAATTGCCTTGTGTCATTTACTGCTTTATTTACTTACTGCTATCACGTGGATACACTTGACACAATCACACAACTCGTATTTAATTATTCCGCTGCGTACAAGACTCTAACAATCTAGTAAGAGTTTTGATATCTCTGTTGCCTTAGCAATTGTTGCATTCGCGAAAAAGTTTAAAAGTCTATTCACCCCCCCCCCCCCCTCTAGACCTTTACCATACCCCTTTAGGACCAACAATTGGTATCAGAGCCTGTAGTCTATTTGAGTCAGCTTGCTTTTGACTGCTAGGCAGATCCATTTTACCAGTGTGTGATTGGATTTTGTTATTCTTTTCCCACGTGAAAATGAATAAGGATTTAGCTCAAAATTTATTATTCTCTCTTGATAAATTTGATGATTGGAAAGTTCGTATGCAGGTTCACTTATCGGCCTTACACGATGAAATGTGGGAAGTCATTTCTAATGGACCGATAGAAATATTGAAAGTCAACACGACATTTCTTCTATCATCCGATGCTCAACAATATGTACCAAAGCCAAAACCGGAATGGTCATCAGACGATAGAAAAAGAAATAATCTTGACAACATTGATTCAAAACCGTTGATGATACAATATTCCCAAAAATTCGAAAATGCACAACCGCGAAGGAAATTTGGGATACTCTCATCAAGATCGGTGAAGGCGATGAACATGAAAAAGACAACAAGCTCACGATAGCCATGAAGAAGTTCGAAGATTTCAAAATGCTATCAAGTGAAAGCATTGTTGATATGGAAGCAAGAATGATTAAAATTCTTGGAGAGATTAATGATCTTGGCAAAGAGATTAGCCAAAAAGAAATTAATCTAAAAATTCTACGAGGCTTACCATCCGCATGGGACATGAAGGTTACGGCTATGCGAGATCACCGAGATCTAAGAACGTTGTCAAATGACAAATTGTTTAGTGATCTTAAAGCATATGAGTTCGAAATGAAGGCCAAAAATGATGAAGATTATGAAGTTCGAAATCCAGCTTTATTGGCCGAACAACCGTCAACCTCCAAGTCAGTAGATAATATTGATTTTATGACTGTTGAACAATTTGCTCTCTTTGTTAAAAAATTCAGAAAATTCATGCGAAAAGGAGACAACAAATATTTATCACGAAGAAATCAAAATTTCTCTCGTGGAAATCAAAATGCCGCATGGAAGCCGAATGAAGAAAAAGTTGATGAAATGAACGATCTATGCTACAACTGCCGCAAACCTGGACATTTTAAAATAAATTGTCCGCATCCGATCGTTAGCAAATATCAAGGCAAAAACGTTGAATCTACACCAAATAAATTCGATAACAAAGATCGAAGATTCAAATGTGACAAAAGAAAGGCGCTACTTAGCAATGAACCGAATGAAGATGATGAATCTGATGAATCATCAAGTGATGAAAGCTCAAGCTCGGATAATGATACGGCGCTAGTATGTAAATCAAGTGAGTTGAGTGAAGATTGTCTAATGGCTCTTGGAGCAGAGGAAGAAGAGGTAACATCTGGTTCTTTTACTTCAGTTAGTTCTTCCTTTTCTCGTGAATCTATTGGCAATCTAATGCGAGATTAGCAAGAGATCTTGGCCACTCATTCTCAACTCAATGAGCGCAATAATATTCTAATTCTTGAAAAAGAAGAGCTGAATAAAAAATTGCAAGATGCTTTACTTGAAGTGAGTAACTTGAAGAGTAAAAATATTTGTCTTCAAGAAGAGTGTAAAGCTAGAGAGGTTAGAGAGCATAATCTAAGAGCTACAATTGCTACGTTTACAAATTCATCCAAAATAATGGATAAAATGGTAAACATGCAAAAGCCATCAGGAGATAAGACTGGAATTGGTTATGACTCCACATGTTCTCAAACCCCTCCAAAACTGACTAATTTTGCTACTACTTTAAATAATAAAGTACAAGTGGTAAAATTTGTGAAAAGCCAGGATAGCACAATGAATCGAGGACTTGGCTATCAACAAAATGCAAAAATGAATACTGCTAGGCCGAACCACGTTAATTACACGGCCAAGCATTCAAAATTCATTAAGTACAAAAGATATGCCAATGAGTTAAGTGCAAAAAGACCTCATAGGAAAGAGAGAAGTTTTCCAAGGATTGGGGCTGGGAGATTATATCCCACTGAGCAAGATTGGTTGTTTGATTATAAACCATGGACCAAGTCCAGGTTTAATGCTTTTCATAGGCTAAAACAACAATCTACTTCCCAGGTGCCAAAGTATAAAAATAATTTTCAAAACCGGACACCAAAAATATTTTCTAGAATCAATTATGATTATCAAGTCTCAAATGGTTACAGACCACCTTATCTTAATTCAATAAGATCTAAGTGGGTTTGGTTACCAAAAATCACTAACAACAAAGGACCCATACAAGAATGGGTACCTAAAAATAATTAATCTTTTTTGTAGGATGTTCGGTACATCGATAGTGGCTGCTCCCGCCACATGACGAGAAATAAATCTTATCTAGTGAATTTGAAGAAAATCGATGGACCAAAAGTGATTTTTGGAGGAAATCAAAACTATGGAATAACCAAAGGAGTTGGTACGATTGAAAGAAATGGAATAAAAATTGAAGATGTATCGTACGTAGAAGGATTGAAGTTCAACTTGCTGAGTACTAGTCAATTTTGTGATAAAGGCTATCTTGTGGAATTTTCCAAAGATAAGTGCCTAATCAAAAGTGAAACAACAAAGGAAGTAGTACTCACTGGAGCAAGGAAGAAAAATATGTACGTTGTTGATTGGAGCTCAAGCAAAGAGTCAGTATGCTTAATGGCCAGAAATTCAAATGAAGAAAATTGGGAATGGCATAGGAAGCTCAACCATCTAAACTTCAAGACAATCAATCAACTTGCAAAGAAAAATCTTGTTGAAGGTTTACCAAATATTGTCTTCAAGAAGGACCAACTGTGTGACGCATGCCAACGTGGAAAACAAATTAAATCGTCGTTCAAATCAATGACGCAAGAGTCAATGTCAAGACCGCTAAGCTTACTTCACATGGACTTGTTTGGACCGGTCGATCCAATAAGTGTAAGTGGTAAGAAATATACTCTTGTTGTTGTTGATGATTTTTCCAGGTACACTTGGACCGTATTTATCAAGAAGAAAAGCGAAGTTGAGCAAGTGTTACCAAAACTGTTAAAGCAACTACAAAATGAGAAGGATATGAAAATATCAAAAATCCGAACCGATCGAGGAACCGAGTTCGTGAATAGCATGATTCAATCATTTTGTGATGTACAAGGAATTTATCATCAATTATCTGCCGCAAGAACGCCGCAACAAAATGGCGTAGCCGAAAGAAGAAATCGGACGCTTAAAGAAGCCGCACGAGTGATGATTAGTGCATCCGGTCTCCCGAAAAGATATTGGGCGGAAGCTATCAACACTGCTTGCTACACACAAAATAGAAGCATGATTCACAAGCAGTACAAGAAGACGCCATATGAATTATACAAAGGGAGAAAACCAAATATTAATTATTTTCATATTTTTGGATGCAAATGTTTTATTCATATTAATGATAAATTGCATCTAAAAGCTTTTGATGAGCGTGCAGAGGAAGGAATTTTTCTAGGATATTCGACTACCAGCAAAGCATTCAGAATATTAAACAAAAGACCAATGGTGGTTGAAGAGTCCATACACGTGGTGTTTGATGAAAAATCGCACGTCAAAAATAATGCACTGGACGTGGATGACATGCAAAATGGTAACAGGTGTCAAATTGATTTTGGTGATATTAATGATACGGGTGAAGATGTTTTGCAGGGTTTAGATGAGCTGGAAACCAATTCTCTAGAAAATCCCATCTCTCATCCAGAAAGTGCAAGTGGCACAATTAATTATAATATTAATAGAGATGAGGTTGGAGATCCAGTTGGAGAGCCAATTAGAGATGAGGTTGAAGATCTAGTTGGAGACCAAGGAATTAATGCAGAAATTCGAACAGATCACTCTAATTCTCAACCAGCGAATCCATCCAGTATCATGCACCCATTTGAACCAGATTTGAGATGGCTCAAAAATCACCCTCCAGATTTAGTCATTGGAAATGTACGCGATGGCGTGAAAACAAGATCCTCAACCAGGGAAGCATTGTTCACGTGTTATTTATCTCTAATTGAACCGAAGGAAGTGGACGAAGCTTTAAATGATCCAAGTTGGATTGACGCCATGCAAGAGGAGCTTGATCAATTCAAAAGGAATGACGTTTGGGAACTTGTTCCAAGACCATGTGATCATAATGTTGTAGGAACAAAATGGGTCTTCCGGAACAAAGCCAATGAAGACGGCGTAATTGTTAGGAATAAAGCAAGGCTCGTTGCAAAGGGATATTCGCAAGAAGAAGGAATAGATTTTGATGAAACCTTTGCACCCGTAGCAAGACTTGAAGCAATAAGAATTTTCCTAGCTTATACCACACACAAGGACTTCACCGTCTACCAAATGGATGTCAAGAGCGCATTCTTGAACGGATTACTTGAAGAAGAAGTTTATGTCGAACAACCCCCAGGTTTTGAGGTAAAAGGCGAAGGTGACAAAGTCTACAAACTTAAAAAGGTATTGTATGGGTTGAAACAAGCACCAAGAGCTTGGTATGATACCTTGTCAATGTTCTTAATAAGTTGTGGATTCACCAAAGGCCAAGTTGACAAAACTTTATTTCGAATTCAAGATGGTGAACATATTTTATTAGTGCAAATATATGTTGATGATATTATATTTGAAAGCACTAACAATTCTTTGTGTGAGAAGTTTTCAAAGCTTATGCAAAAAAGATTTGAAATGAGCATGATGGGTGAACTAAATTACTTCTTGGGCTTACAAGTTAAACAAATGAAAGAAGGAATTTTCATCAATCAAGCCAAGTACACCCGCGACTTGATCAAAAAGTTTGGCCTTGATGGGAAATCATCGATCAAAATTCCTATGAGTACATCATTGAGGCTAGACAAGGACGAAGATGGAAAAGATGTCGATCAAACAAAATATAGAGGAATGATTGGTTCACTTCTATATCTCACTACAAGCCGGCCAGACATATCTTATGCTGTGGGAGTGTGTGCGAGATTCCAAGCAAATCCAAAAGAAAGCCACCTCACCGCAACAAAGAAGATCATAAGATATCTAAAAAGGACGATCAACGTAGGATTATGGTATCCTAAAGGTACAGATTTTACTCTGACAGTTTTTTCAGATGCGGATTTTGCAGGATGTAAAATAGACAGAAAAAGCACCTCCGGGACATGCCAATTCTCGGGGGGAAGGCTTGTTTCTTGGTTGAGCAAAAAGAAAAATTCCATCACAACTAGTACCGCCGAGGCCGAATACATTACTGCAGGGAGTTGTTGTGCGCAAATATTGTGGATGAAGCAACAATTGAAGGATTATGGAGTAAATTGTAATGACGTTAGTATTTATTGTGATAATACTAGTGCAATCGCGATCACTCACAATCCGGTGCTTCACTCAAGAACCAAACACATCGACATTCGACATCACTTCATAAGGGATCATGTTGAAAAGAAAGATCTAAAAATTGAGTATATCCCTGCGGAGAACCAAGTTGCAGACATTCTCACAAAGCCTTTATGCGAAACGAGATATGCTACGTTAAGGCATGAATTGGAATGATCGAGTTGAGCTAAGTATCACCGGACTTAATTTCCTTAATTTTAATTGATACGTATGCTCAAATTAATTTATTTAGTATTATTTGTTCGTTTTTTTGTTTGAAAATTACGTGAATAATTTTTCAATATGTGTTATCTATTTGTTTATATATTTGCATGTGTTATTTTACGTGTGTTTATGTGCCATGCAAAATTGTTTGATAAATATGCAATTTTTGGAATTTTTGAGATTAATCGCATGATGGTTTAAATTGCTACTTGAAATGCAAGTAAATTTTTGTACATGTGTATTAGTCTTTATGAATGATTTATTTACATGCCTGTTTGTTCTTAAGTTGTTTTTAAATTATTTTGTGGCATGATAAATATCTGTTACGTGAATTGCATGAGTCATATGTGTTTAATTATTATTTGTTTTGTTTTGAAAATTGCCATACGAAAAAGCTTTTTAAAATTGGTATCAAGTTATTTTTGGTTTCTAAAATTTGTTTGTGGAAAGAAGTTACAAATTTAAATATTTACCAAAATTTGTGTGATTTATATATGTATTGCCGTGTGTGCTTGTATATATATAAATATATATAAATGTGATTGTTTCCTAATTGTTTTTGGTAACCAAATCCCAAAAGAATTTTGATACCACCAAAGTGTTTAAATTTATTCTTTTTAATCGTGTGGTTGTTATTGTTTTTTAAAAGAAAATTCAATTTTTGAAAGATGGAGATATTTTACGTGATTTTATTTATTTTGTGAGAGAACTAACCAATTTGTTCGAGAATCCTCCTCCTAAACCGTCTCTCCAACCTAATCTCCTCTCAAATCTCCTTTCATATCTCCAAACTCTCTTCAAATCAATTCAACAAATCTCCACTCTAAAATTCAAATCTCCACCTGTCCACTCAAAATTAATTTCCAAACCATCCCATATTTATTTTAGCAGCATAATTACCTCTTGAGAAGCGTTACACGTCGAATCCTTTCCTATCCACCGTCCTCCTCATCCAATGAGAATTTGAGTTGCTAGCCGAAAGTCGTAAGTAGGGTTCATCGGTTACAATAAACCCTAGAGCCCACTAAGTTCATCTAGCACCTTCTTCTCACTATAAATTAGGAAGAAGAGTCGAAAGAATCAAACCTGCGAAGAAGAAGTCTTTCGTGTGTTTATTCTGCAGGTGAAACAATGGGGTCCAAGAACAGGGATGGAGAAAACGTGCCAAGGAGAACATCCAAACGTGTGTGGGAACGTGTGAGACAACAAAAGCTGAGAGCTATTCGGAATGCTCATGGAGGACATTTGATCGGAGACACCATGGATGATCCCCTCGTGCTTCTCTCGGAAGATGAAGAGTTTAGAAGACCAACAATGAAGCATGACAAGAAGAGCACCTTCGACCCGTTCAAGATGTTGGAAAATCCAGTTCCCATCTCATCGCCAAGGGAACCGGGTTTTGTGTATGAAGATGAGCCACCTTTCCAAAACTTTGTGCCTGTGGTCCAAGGAGATATCTATGATCAGTTGTTGAACATGCCTGACCCTGACTACATGTTCTATCTGAACAATCTGATGGATGAAGCAATGAACACGCAAGAACAAACTCCTTTGCCGCCTCTCCCGGAACAAGTTCTTCCACCGCCTCCACCACCAGCACCAGTGAATCCCAACATCAGACCTCCAGTGGACTACACGAGGTTCTTTGCCGCAACCTACTCCTCAGCAAGCTCAAACTACGAAGATGGAAAGCATCTTTGTGAGTGCCAATTCAGTGATGGCTCTGGACCCGGCTACTGTCTATCTCCTCCACGAAGTGACTCTGATGCAAGCTTAGGGACGACCTTCTCCTCTAACAAGAGCTAAGGAAAAATGTTATGAAAAATATGTAGTTCTTGTGAGACTCCCTAAGAAGGAGTCATAAATAAAAAATCTCGTTTTATCTCTCTCTATCTCTCAACTATATAACTTGGACAATCTTCAAAAACGTGTTCAACAAGAATTTAAACAATCTGCCATAGATGATGTTGACGTGGTTAGAGAAGAAATTAGAGCAGATGATGGAGATGAGATTAGAGAAGAGATGGGAGAACCAGTAAGAGAAGAAGTTCTGATTGAAAATAGAGAATTAATTGGGGGGGGGGGGGGGAACAATTAATTGAAGTGGTAGTACAAAATGTCTCTGTCAAAGCTACTGCAATCTTCCAATCCCCACTAGAAGACAGACCTTTGTCTGAGCAACCCATTCTCTCAAATCATAGCTTCTCACAAGATATTGACAATTATCAAGGAGAAGAGGAAGTCAATACAGAAAGAGAAAATCTTGGAAAAGAAGCCAGTTGTCGAGAAAATTCCACCATGGCCGAATCATCTGAAGGAAGAAGCCTACAACTTGTGGAAACTCCAGTTCTAGCATATTCAAGAAGGAAGTTTCTCATATCTTTACATAATCTGAACTGGACAACACACCATCGGCCTGAAGAAGATGAAGATGATCTTTTGGCAACTTTTTTTGCCAAAGTATCCGAATCTGGAGATACAATCTGCCACAAGATCGGAGCTACTTTGAGAGATCAAGGACATTTGGCAATTCAAGAATTTGACAACACAAGGTCAAATTTCACGCAAATGTTTGAAAAACATGTTTCTTTGGAGTCCAAGATCGAAAGAACTGAAGATCGTTTGAAGGCTAACATCACTGCCAGTTTGGTTGAAGTGATCAAAAACTTGAAGAAAGAGAAGGAGGAAGCCGAGAAGATAAATTATGAAAGACATATCAGGCAACTGAAGGCCATACAAGAACAAGAACGGAGAATCAATCAATTTGAAGTTGAGCTATCTTCTATGACTCAGAAGTTGGAAACTTTGCAAAATACTTCTGACGTAGCTAATGACGGAATCAAGATTGTGAAAGCCAACCAAGACCGAGATACCCGTATTCTTAATTATCTTGCTGATAAAGCCAAAAGGGGGGGAAGAATATCTCAGTCATATGGCAGCTCAACAACATGAATATTTCATTGGGAAAACACAAGTTACACCACCAAGTGGCCGAGGCCGAGGCCGTGGACGCCAAACATCTCCAAGTGCTTTAGGTTTTGCTCAATTTTCTAATCTTGGTTTAGGTGCAGGTTCATCCAAAAGAAAAGCTGATGATTGGTTCAATTGCTCCAAAACCGATATACCATCTATCGTATGGATCAAAGAGAACGCACCTGCCATGATCAAGAAGCAATCCCCAGCTGAAGTAGCTCACTGGGTAAGTGAAAAGAATAAGGAAGAATAGATAAAGAGAAAGAAGATGGACATGTGGTTTGAGTTGCAAAAACTCACTAAGACCACAGGAAATTCTCTTGGTCACGGTAGAAGCTTCAATGAATGCATAGAATGGATTGAAGCTGGAGTCATACCGGGATCAAATCTGAAAGAAGCATATGAAAATTACCTCGCCGGACAAGTCAACAAGGAATTCTTCTGTGAACGAATCAAGAATGATGTGTACAAGATGAGAGAACACATCAAAGATGTTTTGAAAAATGGAAGGAGTGATAAGTAGCAAAAGAGGTAATTTGATTTTCGAAACTTGTTGTTTTGTAAAACTGATGTTTCGAAATTTTCAAAGTATTTTCCCTTATTATGATCTTACAAGTTATGTTAATTTCCTAAAGTGGTCTATATTTGTTTTTGATATCTTAACTTGTAATTAGAATGTGAATTAAAAGACAAGCATGTAAAACGCATAACAAAAGAAAAATAACTAGAATTAAAAATGCAATTGCGTATTAGGAACTTTTCTAAAATCAATTCACGAGTCAAATTTTATTTCCTAGAATATATTTTGTTAAACTCATCATGGCTTTGTCAAATAAAATTGAGCAAAAATAATTTTTGAAAAAACTTAAAGCCAATGACTGAGTATAGGATTTTGGCATTATCAAAAGGGGGGAAATTGTTGGGAATATATTGTAATAGATTTTGATATGCCAAATTGTATTTTAGAATCCCCAATTTTATTTATTAAGTCTAGGCGTGTCATAGACCATGAAAGGAAAATTAACAAATATGAAGAAAGGGAAAAATACGAAGAAGAAGATGTATGCGTATGATATGTATACTAAAATAGCCCACACGCCCAACTCAAAGAAGAAGTCATACTGATGAATCTCATACGAAGAAACGAGAAGCAAACCAAAACTCATGAAGTTATCTTGAAGATCAAGCATCTATGGAAAGAAAGAAGTACATCAAGAGGAATGCTATAATGACCAATAATTTGTACAGTTGAGATGGATGAAAGCTTGATGTATAAACCACAAGGTCTCAGGTTTGAAACTCACTCCCTACAATTTTATAAAGAAGCCTTAATTCAAAACTAAGAAGGAGATGAAGTTTCAATAGAGGTTTCGAAAATAAAGAAGAGATGAAGTTAGAGATGCGGTTTGCAAAGTCAAAGTCTTGATAAGTCAAGTCAATATGAAGTTAGATGCAGTCTTCATAAGTCAAGTCAATAAGAAGTATGAGATGCAGTCAAAGTCAAGTTCCAAAACCACATAGTAAGAGCTGAAGTTCCAAAACCACATAGTAAGAGCTGAGCTGAAGTTCCAAAACCGACCGAGCTGAAGTTCCAAAACCACATATAGTAAGAGCTGAAGTTGGAGATGAAGTTCCAAGCTATATATAGTAAGAGCTGAAGTTGGAGAAGAAGTTTCAATATAGTAAGAGCTGAAGTTGGAGATGAAATTCCAAGCTATATATAGTAAGAGCTGAAGTTTCAATCAAGGATTGAATTCCCACCATCTAAATGAGACCCAGATCAAGAGGTCTCATTGGCCGAAACACTTCATCAGTAGCCATACAGAGAGAATAAAATACACAGAAGATGAAAGTCCCAGAAGGCGCATGATCTACATCAGAATTATTTTAAAGCCCTTCACGTGAAGACATGATCTGCATCAGAAATATTTTAAGTCTCTTCACATGGACCACATGCCAAGCAACGGCCAAAATATTAGAGATATCATTTTTAAATATGATCTTTTGAGAAAGCTACAGATCCTCTGCAAAAGGCTACAAGAATTCAAATCTGAGATTTGGAATTCAAATCTGAGATCGACAATTCAAATTTGAGATTGTCTTTTTCCAACGGACAACTTCTCAAAACCATCTATAAAAGGATGAAGAATGAAGCACATCAAAAGCACTTCCAACACAAGCAACGAACAGTACATACGAACAAGTGCTATACTCAAAAGTGAGAATATATTCAAAGTGAGAAAAATACTCAGAGCTCAAAGAGAAAATATTCAAGAGTGTTTAATTCTTCATCATTGAGAGACTTGCTACACATTGAAGATCTATTCAAGAAGTCTCAAAGTTGGAAGCCAGTGAAACTTGTTTTTCTACAAACAAGTGAATTAACAGTGTTGGAGAATACTGGACGTGATTAGTGCGGGCTTTGTGATCAAAGCACTAGATCACGGGATACGTCGAAGACGGGGGGAAAGTAGCACGGAGCTGTGAAATCCTGGATTGTCACACGGAGCTGTGAGATCCGAAACAGCAGTGTTGGAGAACACTGGGCGTTATTGGTGTGGGCTTGGTGATCAAAGCACCAGATCACGGGATACGTCGACCGGATCGTGGAAGACGGGGGGAAAGTAGCACAGAGCTGTGAAATCCTGGAAAGTAGCACGGAGCTGTGAAATCCGAAGTAGTAGTGTTGGAGGCACTGGGCGTGATTAGTGTGGGCTTAGTGATCAAAGCACTAGATCACGGAAATTCATTGTATCTAGGAACCAAGAAGTGGTGGATATAGTGAATTGCTCTTGGACGATAAGAGCAAGTGGAGTAGGAGGATTACATCACCTCGCGAACCACTATAAATTGCCTTGTGTCATTTACTGCTTTATTTACTTACTGCTATCACGTGGATACACTTGACACAATCACACAACTCGTATTTAATTATTCCGCTGCGTACAAGACTCTAACAATCTAGTTAAGAGTTTTGATATATCTGTTGCCTTAGCAATTGTTGCATTCGCGAAAAAGTTTAAAAGTCTATTCACCCCCCCCCCCCCCTCTAGACTTTTACCACACCCCTTTGGGACCAACAAGATGTCCTAGGAATGAGAGCACACTTACCAAGGTGCATTAAATGCCAAAGTACTACTCTTCAGTGCTAGAAGACAAGATAAGCAAACGTGTTTGCCTCTAACGGCTATGCAGTACAGTCGCATTTAATGAAGCAATAAATGCACAAGGCTCTCCGGTTATTGACCACTAGATAATAGGTTTGAAATGCCATCTCCCTCCAACGGATGGATTTCCTCTCACCTATAAATACCCATCTTCCTCACATAAGAAGATGCTGGTTCTTTTCACTCGATCATACTATCAAGCAAAAGCTCTTAAACAAGCTCACCTCTTACCAAGCTTTTGTGAACCAGTGTTCAAGGCGTGAAGATCTTTAAAGAAGTTCATCAATCTTCATCTTCCACCTTGAAGAAGTCTTGCATCTTGTACGAAGCAGTCATCCTTCATTTAGTCAAGACTTAACCACGTTGGATAAACTAGAAATCATTTTCTACCAACCTCAACTCCGAAGAAGACGTTGATAGAGGCGGAGTAAACTCGCGGAGTTGAAAAACCTACAGGAAGTTGTCCGGCTTAGTGATCAAGGAAGCTTTCGTGTAATTTGTACTAGGAGTGATAGTGCAAACCTTTCACGAGTTGTGAAAGAAGAGTGGAGTAGGCACAGTTGGCCGAACCACTATAAAAATCTCTTGCCCTTGTCTCTTTACTTTTCAGCATTTACTTTCTGCTTTACAATATCTTTCGCCCAAACCGAAAGCTATCTCAAAATCTCAAACTGTGCAAAGCAACTAAAACCAATTTAATGTATCCGCTGCGCTGCAACCCCGAAAGGTTGCTATTTGGTAAAAATCGAGAAGAGTCTATTCACCCCCCCTCTAGACTCTCATTATAACCCTACCGGGACCAACAAGTGGTATCAGAGCCAATACCTCGATCGATAAAGGCTTTGCATTTAATGCCTGGTAGATCCCTTATCAAAAAGTTTATGAAAAGTTGCATATTTTCAGCTTTGTACATTTTTAGTAAAAATGGAAAAGGATCATGCTAACCGCTCTAGGCAGCTTGCCTTTAGCCTCTCCAAGTTTGATGACTGGAAAGTCAGAATGCAGGCTCTTCTCTCATCAATACATGACGAAATGTGGGATGTAATAACCACAGGACCAATCACCATCATGATGGCGAATACACAAGCTGCAGCACAAGGAGCAGGTGCTGAGCAGATGGTACCAAAACCAAAGTCTCAACTCACCACGGAGGAAAGAACAAGAGCGAACTTGGATAACGTAGCACAAAATATCCTCTACAATTCTCTCGATGACTCCTTGTTCCCCAGAGTTCGAAAATGCAAGAATGCTATGGAAATCTGGAATGTTCTGATGAACCTAGGTGAAGGAGACGAACAGGAGAAAGACAACAAGCTGACAGTGGCCATGAAGAAGTTCGAGGACTTCAAGATGCTGCCGAATGAAGCTGTCACAGACATGGAACTGAGACTCACCAGACTCATGGGTGATCTGTCTGCTCTCGGGAAGGAACTGTGACACCCCGAAATCCAAATTCAATTAAGGGATTAATTGAGTAATTAATCCTATTTCAATTGGTGAATTAATTCCTAAAAATCCTGAAATTCAAAAGTTTGGGACTAGTAATTGACTAGTCAACCCCAAAGTCAAAGTTGTAGCTTAAGCTTTGTAAGGAGTCCCCTTGTTCCTTACACTTCCTTATGTAAGTAAGGGTATTCTTGACCTTTCACTTGGTGTTAGTATTGTAACCTAACCTAGTAGACTATCTTCATTCTTTCCTTACACTTTCTAAAAATCTAGCTCCACTTTCTCTCTAAAAAGGTGGGTAGCTTTTATTCCAAGCCAAGTTGGAGCCTTGGCAAAACTTCAAGAGTTGCTTCCAAGATTCAACCTTTCACATATTTGGGAATCTAGGAGGGTAAGATCTAGGTTCATCTTGTGTTTTTGGTTTTATCTAAGGTGTCTATTCTTAAAGTTAGGATCTTTATGATCTTTTGGTTTGTTCTTGAAGTGGGTTTGGAAGGTGAGCCTTGAGAGGAGCTTATAAGGTGTAAAGTGAAGTCTTTAGTCTACAAGAGGTAACCCATGCCCTACAAAATCTATTTTGCTTACCAATATGTGATTTCTTGGATTCTACATGTGATTTTGCTATGAAATGTGAGTGTTTATGCATTGTCTTGTGAAAATGCATATCTAGATCTTGTGTTTAGGGTTCATTTGTGCCATTGCTTCACATTTCCTTTGATTCAAGTTATTTTGTTGTATTGGGTGAGATTTGGCACGTTTTGGACTTGAATTTGAGCTTGGAGTTGAAAATCCCCAAAGGGTTTTATTTTGTTACAGGTGTGTACCTGCGGGCGGAATGGTGGGTAGGGGGTCCACCCGTCGCCCACCCGCGGGGTACAGGTTGCTTGTGGGTTATGTACCCGCGGGTGGAACCACGGGTAGGGGTCTACCCGTGTGTCCACCCGCGGGGTACATGGTGTGATTTAGGGGGATTTGTTCCCCGTGATTCTTTTGACTCGGTATTTGGTCTTTTGACTTCCCAATGTTCTTTTGTGAAACTATTTGAGTGTCTTCTTGATGTTTCGTATGTCTAGAACTATATGGTGGGTATCCATGTAGGTTTTTGGTGTCTTGAATCATGCTAAGTGTTCAACATTGTGTTTCGTTGAACCGTGATGAGTCTTGTGTGTTCTTCGGAACTACGTTTGGTTTACCTGTTTGATAAGCATGCTAGTTTGGTGTTTAAATGCTAGCATGTGTGTTGTTTGTACCTTCCGTTTGGTTGATGATAATTTGTGTTATTCATCGTTGTTGTTGGACTGTGATCCTTTCATTGATTGAGTATGGTTTCATATCTTCGTTGTGATCCGTTGATTGATTTCTGTTGAGGTGTGGTGTGTGTGGCTTTACCTGGATTGCATGATTAGTGGTATGGGACATTAGTCACCAAGGTATTGCAGCGGTCCTCGTGGTGGCCGTGACGTGATTATGGAGTTTGTGACCTTTGTGTAAGGTTCACATGATTCTTGGGTAGCATGTGTTGTCGTGTGTGTGTACGGTACCCTCGTGTACTATGAAATCGGTGGTTTTGTTGGAGGGACTGTTGGAGGGGGAACGACGGTTCCCGGAGGAATAAGGTTGGACTTGGTGTACAGGGGTCCTGGAGGTAAAGGTTGGAACTAGATATAAGGTTGGAGGTAGCCATAAGGTTGGAACCGGGCATAAGGAAGGCATATCAACTCGTGATGGGTGATGTCACGAGGGCTTGTCTAGCCATTGTTGTGAGTTCTTCTCTTGTGACGTGTGCAGTCACAAAGCCAAGTGTTGCCTTGGCATGTGTTACCGTGGGTTAGTCTTATTCCTTTGCATAGTGCATGTCGGGTTTTGATCTATTATGTGATGATTGATCATACCTTGAGACTTCTTGTGATTCGTGTCGTTCTTTGTGGTCTTGGGATGTGTTCCCGTGTTATTGTTGAGAGTGTTGAGTCTTATGTTGGCTATTACTCTTGGTTTTGTACTTATATATATGTATTCCATTTCGGAAATGGCTTTACGACTTATATCTTACCTATGTATGCTATTTCACATGTATTGGTGGGTTCCCAGCATTATTCGCTGACCGGGCATCGTCCCATTTTATTGTGTTCTTTCAGGTGATGTCTAGGCTAGTGCGCGGTCTAGTGCTTGCTAGTTTAGCTTCTCCCTTACGTTTTTGTGGCCTGTGAGCCAGTTTAGATGTAGAACAATGAGACTATGGGTTTAGATGTAAACATTGCAGATGTTGCCTGTGCGTTCAACCTTTTGGTGAACGTGGCATAGCACCCCGTGTTCCAGTTTTTATCTATCTATCTATCTTTCAGTCTTCCGCTGTGATTGTTGCTTGGTTTAGTTATCTACATGTTTAAGGCTTTTATATAGCATGTTTTTAGGGGGTGTTACAGTTGGTATCAGAGCCTAGGTTTGAGCCTAGGAACGATTAAGTCTAGACTTTCTAAGTGGCTAAGTGCGGTTTGAGACCCTATGCGAACTTAAAAATCCAAGTGTTTAGGACTTTGGGCTTTAGGACTCGCGGTGAGGTTGTGAGTTCTTGTGTCGTTTTCTATTGTGTTTTCTGTGCTTTGTTTCCTTTTAGCTTTGGTTCTCTTTAGTTAAGGCACCAGGTAAGGGTGCGGGTCCTAAGGATGGCACCATCGAGGCGTCGTGCAAAGTCTTCAGAAGCAACCACCAGTCAACAGTTAGCTCAAAGCCTTCATCAACTGACACATATTACTCAGACGTTGAACAACGCCCACCTCAACAACCACCCTCTTTAGAATGGGAATCGTGACATAGTACGCCAAGTCGCAAGTCTCCGTCCCCCGATCTTAGCCGGTGAAGAAGATCCCGCAGTGCTGGACGAGTGGATTCGGATGTTTGACAAAATCTTCGAAGTTGTGGTATGCCCGGAGAATCGCAAGGTGGAGTTGGCTACGTTCTACCTTCGGCAAGAAGCGGACTCGTGGTGGATGCTTGAAAGGTCAGCTTGTTGACAAGATCCGGAGTTCAGTTGGGAAAACCTGAAGGTTAAGTTACGCGAGCGGTTTTATCCTGATCAAGTCAGGAGGCCTACCTTTGTGCAACCGACCTCTACCGAGTTCAGCAAGTTCAAAAAGGAATCCGGGAGAACTGTAAGAAGAGGCTTGACGAAAGCGTTTCACCTGTGGTTAGGAGTTTGACAGCTACTAGCGTTGGATCAACAAGAAGCCTGCAAAGAGGTGACTCTAAGAGAGGTAAGGCTCCTCAGCCAATCCGGAAGATCAAGGCTAAGGGAAGGCGCTCCTTTTGCAAGAAGTGTGGAAGTGACCACCCCGGCGTGGACTGCCTTGGGAAACCGATAGAGTTCTTTGTTTGTGGCAAGAAAGGTCACCGGTCCTTTGAGTGCAGAGCTAAGAGGAGGTCTTCGACGGACTCAACAACAACCTCGGCAAGGTAAGATCAACAGTTGTGAGTAAGATGCAAGTGGGGACCGTTGAAGTAAGTTTTGTACCCTTTTGTTGCTCCTCCCTTCGTCTTTGTGTCTTTCCTTGCGTGTTAGCTTCGAGCGTTAGCTTGTTTGAGTGTTACCCTTGACCCTCATTAATCTTTCCTTTCTCTTAGATGAACCCAATCACCCTTTTTGCCAAGTGATCCTTTCTTCCGAACCTTGTTCTTGTGTTCCTTCCAAACCATCTTGTGCAAGGCGGCAGTGACTTCAACTTATGAAGGAATCTGGCAAAGTCTAAGAGTTAAGCCGCGTCTGAGTCGAGGTATAGGAACCTCCAGTTCATCAATAGTGCAGTGATCGAAGCGTCAAATCGAAGAAGTCGCCTGAAGTCGAGAATCCTTAACCCTCTTTAAGCCGTCTTTCTATTATCTTTTTGTCAAACCAATTGTCTCTTTCTGAGAAATCTTCCCTATCTCTTCGAGCTTCGTTCTCGTTTCCTTCATAATTTGATTCTATACAAGATGACAACCTTGTTTTCCTAAGTTGTAATCTTGAAAATCTTGATTTCCTTCTTAACCTACATTATTCTTGAGCCCAAATCTAGTACCCTTCATTAGGAAATCCTTTCAATTCTTTCAAACTTCATTCTTGTTTCCTTCTTGATTCGACTCTGTTCAAGGTTGCAACCTCATCTTTTCTAAGTTGTGACTTTGGAAATCTTGATCCCCTTCCTAATCAACTTTTTCCTTGAATTTAAACCGGATACCCTCCGTGGGCAAATTCTTTTCAACTCCTTTGAACCCCGTTTGATTCCTTAGTCCCTAAGTTGTAACCTAGTTTACGATTCTCTTCTTCTTAATCAACATGGTCCTCGAATTGTTAAACCTAAACACTCACCTTGATCTTCCCCTTTGAATCGAATCCCGTTCTTGTATACCCCGCTTCCAACGATTTTGTGCAAGGTGGCAACCTTATTTCCTAAGTTGCAACTTTGATGACTTTGATCCTACTCCTAAGTACCGTGGTCCTTGAGTTTCTGAACCTTAAAACCCTTCACTCTAATCTTTTCCGTTGAACCGAATCTCTTCTTAGCCTTCTTTCCCCTGAGTTACCTTTCTCCTTTGTTACCGTTCCTGTTTTGAACATTTCATCCGGACCGAAGTTTTGAGGTTTCAAGCATTGAATTGTAGAGAGTTGGAAGTGGTGTGCTAATGCAGGTGTTAAGTTGGTAGCCTTCATCAAGTTAGCCCAAGAGTCGGAGGGAAGGACATCCAACTCGTGTTTTGGATCTAGCAACTGTAGCCTTTGTCGGAAGTGACGGATCGAGTTCAAGCAGATGCCGAGCTCAAGTTGTGTAGTGTGAGTATCTTGTTTCCTTGGTTAAAGAGGTTAGCGGAGATCAGTTGAAGATGCAACCCTGGTCCTGTGATCCCGAGTGATCTAGCTTAGGGTTCTTGAAGAGAACATCAGAGAAAACAAACACACAGAACGAACACTCATAATGTTTACCCAGTTCGATACGGTGTGTATCTACGTCTGGGGGATGATCACATAGGCGTCCAATCCACTAAATCATAATCCAATGTACAAAGGTAGATATACAATAATCTTACCCAAGTGCCCCACACAAGGTACAAACCCAGTCTACACAGGTTTAGTGGATTGTTGAAGATGGAGAGCCATGCATACAGAAGTCCAATGAAATCCCTTCACTTGGAGAGCCCACTCTGATGCAGTATACTTCAGTGACGCTCTATAAGGTTGTTCCCACAACAGTGTGATCTTAGTGTCCTTTCGTTTAAGTAGCAGTAACTCTTCTCAAGTTCATCATCTTAATCACCGTGAACATGTTGTATTGAGAAGGTGCATGACAATAAAAGATCTAGTCTCATAAAGCTGATATCGAGTGTTTCTTCTTCTTATTCGGCGTAACCCTAGTTCCCTTCAAGAACTGGTACTTATAGATCCTTCAATAAACACTCTCCATAGATGTCTTTGATTGTAGAAGGTAGGACTATAAAAGAGGAATGTAATCTTAGCAGACTAGGTCCATTACCTTCTTTGAAGATACGCTGATCGTCTTTCCATACTGGGCTGATAATACCGCGTGAGACTCTTAAGGAAACAGCTTCCCTACGTCAGATCTTCAGTGTCAGTTCTTCTGTTGTTGCTTCTGATTGATCAGATATCTGTAGAGCCAACCGGACAAACTCTAAACCTATCTTAGTATGCCATAATAATATTGCCAATTATACTATGGGGTTTTTTAACATAAAAACACTAACAAACTCCCCCTTTGGCTATTATTTGGCAAAACAACTCAACTATATATAAAAAACTAAGATAGGTTATTAAAAGAAGCAACCCATGTGTCCAAACTGATTACAAAAAGAACATAAGATCCAAAGCAGTCTAAAATCAAAAACATCATCAAAACATAACGCCCAGACAGGGCCAGAAGGTACTCGATCACAAAAAACTCCCCCTGAGTTCATACTACTCCCCCTTTTTGCCAATGGTAGCCAAAGATCAAGCATTTGAGGGAGAGTCACAGTCAGACTTTATGGGATCCACAGCAGCAGCAGCAGTTTCAGTCAGGCTCATACGGAGAAGAACAGTAGCTAGCTCAGTGCGCGCCCCTGTCAGTTGCTTGGCAATGATACCGTGCACTGTCTCAAGATCAGCAACTCGCGCCTTCAATTGTTCGGAAAGCTTCACATCTTCAGCATGAGGAGACTCATCATTCACAGCATTAGGTTCCGAATTGGATGGGGTAGTCACAGGAACGACATCCTTAATATGATCTCCAGAAAGAAGGCGTTTATCAACAGTATAGAGCAGCGTCGGACTAATCACTTCACTGGGCATAGGCTTAAGACCCTGAGAGGTAAGGATGCCAAAAATCAGATTTGGAAACGGTAGTCTTACCTTCTGTTCCCGGGGATGAATCAAAGTTAGAACATGATAATAAATCCATTTGCCCAGATCAAACTGCATCTTAGTTCCAATTCTAAATAAGAACCCTGCCAGAAGCTTGCCAACTGTGTTGAAATGAGCTGATGGAAGCCAGTTGTGCAGAGCCATGCGATGTAGGATGACATATCTAGACGTGAGATGCGAGCTCAGCAAATAGTCCTTATCTCCTGTAGGCCAAGATGTAGTCTGTCCACCGGTAAGTGTTTTGGCCACCAAGTCCCATTCAATAATAGCTTCTTCTTGCACTGCAGGCAAGCCATAGTACTTATTTATCACATCTGGCCCAGAATCATACCACTTCCCTCTGATGAAGATCTGCATCGGTCGTGGCCCTGTGAGACTGTCAATCTCATCACTGAGATTGCAATAGAATTCATATGTGAGCAACTTGGAGTAAGGACAAACATCTGTAACAGTTTTCAAAAGACCAACTTCATTCAGCAAGGGCAGAATGTCACAAACGGAATTCAGTTGATTCTCATCCACAGTTCTTTCAACAATAAGCTCCCTTCTGACCATAGTGGCCCATTTGGTCTGTGCAGCAGGGGATATAAACTAAGGTTTGTAAACAGTTGTGTCAAAACCTTCAACAGGTCGAACCTCCGGAGTTACACTTCGACCTCTTGACCTTGTGGACGGTTTCCCTTTTCTGACAGAGGGGGCTGGTGCAGATGTAGCTTGAGCAGCAGTAGTTCCATGTTGCTTGACAGAAGAACGCAGAGTCTTGAACACTTGGTGGATAGGTGAGTCTCCTTCAGGCTTAACCGTCTCACTCGACTTTCTCTTTTTCACAGGCTGATCCACATCAGCATTATCAGCACTGGTTTCAGCAAGAACCTTTGTTGGAACATTCTTCCTTTTCGTCCGTCTTGTTTCTCTGGTTGGGGATTGGACTGGTGTCACAGAGTGGCTAGAATCAGAAACATTTGCAGACGAGCTCCCAACAATATTCGGTATCTCTCGAATTTTGAAATTCGTGGAGTCAGGATGTGCAGTTGCCTCAACAGTAGGAGCAGCAGGTGAAGGTGCTTGGGATCCATACACCTCAGCCAGTATCTTATCATCTTCGCTGGAGGATTCGGAAGGATGTATCACTCGATAAGGTTGAGGGATTGAAGCAGACGGTAGCCCAGCAAAATGTCGCACATGTTCCAGGCTCTCTCCTAAAGATGTTGCAGTGTAAACAGGGATTCCACCTGTTTTCTCAGACTTGTGGGGACTTGATAAATCAGCAGAGTCAACCGTTGCAGGTAAGGCAGGAGGATCAACAGCAGGGCAAGATCCTTTAGAGACATTAACAGTCTCAGGCGGAGGCAGAGCAATATTCTCAGAAGCATAAACAACTAGACTTAGTGGATTTGGCTCATCAGAGGACTTTGTTTTCTCATCAGACACATGCAACGTATCAGATTTTTCACCAGCAAGATCAATCATAGGCAAAGATAGAGGATCAACATTCACAGGGGACTTCTCGGAATCCAAAGCAGATAGATTTTCAGGCATAACAGACACAGACGATGGAATAGAAGAATCAACAGGTCTATCAGGAGAAATTTCAATAGGGGTTTCAGAATCATTTACCCGTTGTCGAAGAATCTCCTGTCTGTGTGTTGCTTCTCTCTGAGCAGCTTCGAGATACAGAGCTTGGGACTCCTCTCGTCGTCGAGCAACTTCTTCAGATTCTAGGGCACGCTGAGCAAACAATTGCAGGAATGCCCCAGCCCGATTTCCATCAGCGGGTTCTGGAATAGACACTGGAGAGACTTCATCATTGGCTTCGGCAACCATCACAAGTAGTTCAGTCACATCATCTGCCGACCATTCAGCATAAAATTCTGGGTAGTTAGTCATAACAGTCACCAGAATCTCGTCTCGAAGCAGAGGATCAAGCTTGAGCTTCTTCTTCATAGCCAACTGTAGAAGCGTCTGAATATGTTTCAAGGCTGTCGCCGGAGAAAGTACCTTCCTTCCGAGCTTGATGATAATGTTTCTCACGGGATCCGCTATAGAGGATAATGCGTAAAGAGAAGGACAAATCTCTGAGAACAAATATGCAAGAGTAATTGAGAGATAAGAGCTGAGATGATTTCTTTCTTCTTGACCCGGTAACAAACAGCCTTAAGAATAATGAACCCTAGTCAATGCGGCTTGTCAAATACCATGCAGATGTGATTGATTGACACAACGGTATAGCTTCTTTTTAGGAAGGAAACAAATCCCAAGGAAATTTGAATTTTGAAAAGATATTAAGATCTTTAAAGATATCTTCTGAGAAGAATAAGCTTAGATAATCTTCTTGACATACAAAGAGAGGAGTCTTTAAGGAAAGTCAAAGTCATAGCACTGACCCGTAATAAACCAACTCCTCTCTAACGGACCAACTGCTTTAGTCAGTCAATTCTGCAAATTCCCAGAGCAGATCTGAGAATTTCAAAACGATTAGCATCCAGTGGCTTAGTCAGAATGTCCGCCAGTTGTTTGTCAGTCTGAATGTATTCCAACTCAACTTCCTTGGATTCAACCAGGACTCTGATGTAGTGATGCCTGATGTCAATATGCTTCGTTCTGGAATGTTGAACAGGATTCTTGGAGATGTTAATAGCACTGACATTGTCACAAAAGAGTGTCATTGTTACTTGTGTAAGACCATAATCCATAAACATCTGTTTCATCCAAACCAACTGAGTACAGCAACCACCTGCGGCAATGTATTCTGCCTCTGCAGTGCTTAGTGAGATAGAGTTCTGTTTCTTACTTAACCATGATACTAAGTTCTTTCCAACAAAGAAGCATTCTCCAGAAGTACTTTTCTGATCATCAATATTCCCTGCCCAATCAGCATCACAATATGCAACCAGATTCAGTTCACTGTCCTTGGAATACCAGAGTCCATACTGTATCGTTCCTTTCACGTATTTCAGAATGCGTTTTGCAGCTATCCGATGTGATTCCTTTGGGTCAGATTGATACCTTGCACAAATTCCAACACTGAACATTATGTCTGGTCGACTGGCTGTTAGATATAATAGACTGCCTATCAAGCTACGATAGACTGTGTTATCCACTAATATACCAGTTTCATCTTTCGATACTTTTGTAGAAGTGGAGATAGGTGTTCTGGATGGTTTACATGATTCCAGATCAAACTTTTTAACAAGATTCTTCGCATACTTCTCTTGTGAAATAAAGTATCCTTCAGAACTTTGCTTGACTTGTAGACCTAGGAAATATGTCAGTTGACCAACCATCGACATTTCAAACTCTTCCTCCATGACTTTTACCAACTCATCAGTGTATTTCTGCAAGGTTGATCCAAACACAATGTCATCAACATAGATTTGAGCTATGGTTACATGACTTCCAGTCGTTTTGACAAACAGAGTTTTGTCAACACTTCCGCGTTTATACCCGTGCTGGAGCAAATACTGTGTCAGACGTTCATACCAGGCCCGTGGGGCTTGTTTAAGGCCATAGAGAGCTTTTCGAAGCTTATAGACATAAGAAAGACATTCTGGATCTTCAAAACCTTTTGGTTGAGCCACATAGATATCTTCATGGAGATACCCATTCAGAAACGCTGTCTTGACATCCATCTGATATAATGTAAATCCCAAAATGCATGCGACAGCCAGCAAGATTCTGATTGACTCGAGTCTAGCTACAGGAGCAAAAGTCTCGTCATAGTCAATCCCTTCAATCTGTGTATAACCTTGAGCCACCAACCGAGCTTTGTTTCTGGCTATATTCCCTGCTTCATCAGTTTTATTTTTAAAGATCCACTTTGTTCCTATTACGTTAACAGCATCAGGTCTTGGTACAAGATTCCAGACATGATTCCGCTCAAACTGATGTAGCTCCTCCTGCATTGCATTGATCTACAGATCATCCTATAGAGCTTCTTTGACATTTTTGGGTTCTATCTTTGAGGTATAGCAGTAAGATCCAGATATTTCTGTCAGATTATTTCTTATTCTGCTCCTGGTTTTCATTCCATCTGAAGGATCTCCAATAATGTTATCTGATGGATGGTTTTTCTGAGTTCTGGTGGGTTTATCAACATCATTCATGAGATTTATCTCTTGTTCCGAACTTTCTTGATCTTCATCAGACGATTCTTGTGGTTTGAGTTGACAGTTGAGTCTACTGGTTCTTCTGGATTGTCATCGACAACCACATTTGTTGACTCCATCACAGACCGAGTCTTCTTGTTGTAGACTCTGTAGGCACGACTGTTCGGAGAGTATCCAAGAAAGATGCTCTCATCACTTTTGGGTTCGAACTTCCCTCTTTGTTCTCTGTCAGCCAACACATAGCACTTTGTCCCAAACACATGAAAGTATTTCAGATTTGGCTTCTTTCCCTTCCAGATCTCATATGGAGTTTTCGTCGTTCCTGGTCTAAGATAGACCCTATTGATAGTATGACACGCTGTGTGAACTGCTTCAGCCCAGAAACGTTGTGGCAGATGTGAGGCATGTAGCATAACTCTAGCCATTTCCTGTAACGTTCGATTCTTTCTTTCCACTACTCCATTCTGTTGAACAGTTCTAGGAGCTGAGAACTCATGTGAGATACCATGCTCGGAGCAGAAGTCGGAATATAGTGAGTTCTCAAATTCCTTTCCATGATCACTCCTCAATCTCTGAATTTTTATAATAGACTCATCCTTTTCCTTCTGAACTCTTATGCACAGAGTCTTAAAGGTCTTGAAAGCTTCTGTCTTTTCTCTCAGAAAGTATACCCAGCTGTATCTAGAGAAATCGTCTACACACACAAATATATATTTCTTTCCTCCAATGCTTTCAGTCTGTGTTGGCCCCATGAGATCTATATGGACAAGATCTAGACATTTCTCAGTGGTGATACCTCTTACTGCTTTGTGAGGAGTTCTGATTTGTTTCCCAATAGCACATGCACCACAAATTTTCTCTGGATCAATTTTGATCTTCGGTACACCTTTTACTACTTCCAGTTTTATCAACTTATCCATATCTCTGAAATTTATGTGACCCAGTCTTCTATGCCAGAGTTTTGATTCATCAGATTTTGATTGGTAACAAGCAGTTTCATTTGTCAAAACATAACAGTTGTCTGAAGACCGAGTTCCTTCCATGACAAGTTGATTTGCTTTGTTACTCACTCTGCAGCAGTTACGATCGAAGCATACATTCCAATTTTGATCACATAACTGACTGATGCTAATAAGATTCGCTTTCAACCCACTGACTAGCAGAACTTCTTCTAATTGAGGTAAACCTGGAACATTTAGGACACCTTTCCCAACGATTTTACCCTTTTGTCCATCTCCAAATGTTACAGCTCCACTGCTAGGCTGAATAGTCATCAGACATTTGATGTTTCCTGTCATATGTCTGGAACAACCACTGTCGAAATACCATCTAGCACCAGTTGTAGATGCAGTCAGAACAATGGTGGGATAGCAGATAACTTCTGACTTTCTGACCCAAACCTGTCTAGTGAAAGGTGTAATAGTCTTATTATGATATTTTTCCTTTGATCTCTGTAGAAAAAATAGCACTCAGGACGTGTATGACCTTTTATGTGACAGTAGTGACAAATGGGAGTATAATATCTAACTTTGACAATCTTATTTTTGAACCTCGAATAATGAGATTGATAAGTTGATCTGTCCAGGTCAGTGTTAGTACCGTATCTCCTTTCCTTGGTTTGTACTGACTGAGATGACTGTCCTTGTTCATACCTGTGATTGGCTGTGGTCTTAGACATTCCCTCTTTGATGAACTTTGGTGCGTTATTCGAAGATTCTCCTTGTTCAAATCCCAGACCCTTTTTATCATTAGGGTTTCTGCCAGAGTCTAGAATCTTATCTGAGGTAGATGTGGTGTCCATCATCTGAATATTTTTCTTCAAACTCTCAAACTCCTTGATTAATTTACCTTCTGTGGACCGTATCTGAGTGATGAGATATTCTTTTATGACCAGTTCAGCATTCAATTTCTTTAGAAGATCATCTCTTTGCTTTAGATCGTCATTCAGATTCTTATTTACCTTCACAAGTTGTTCCCAGCTAGCAACAAGTTTTGCAAATTCTGCCTCAAGTTGAGTATGTCTCTCTTCAAAATCATCAGTTGATATGTATGATTCTCCATCAGATTGATCTCCGTCTGATTGAATGTTTGTGGCAGTGAAGAATGCTACAAAGTTTCCTACATTATCATCTGATTGATCATTTGAAGTTTCCTCATCATCATCACTAAGGGTAGCTACAGACATAGCCTTTTTCCTTTTAAGATATGTTGCACATTCAGCCTGTATGTGACCGTATCCTTCACATTCCCTACACTGCACTGACCGATTGAGGGGTTTTCCTGTGTCTGTGGAACTATTTCTGTTTTGTCTCGATCGCCCAGTCTGAGATTGATTGTTTTGTGAGAATGGTGCTGTTTCAACCTTTTGATATGCAGAGTTGTTGCCTTTGTATTGGGTTCTTGCAAACTGACCCTGACCCTTTCTGTTGAAACCTTTTAAGATTTTCTTGAAGTTTTTGGTTAGGAGGGCTAGGGTTTCATCATCTATGTCGTCTGTGTCAGATTCTCGATCAGCTTCATCCACAAAAGCTACAGACTTTCCTTTCTTGTTGCTTCCAATATCATCATCAGCAAGAACTTCCAGTTCATATGTGTGTAGGCTTCCCATGAGTTCTCCGACAGTCTTCTTTTCCCAACTTGTGTGTTCCTGAATAGCAGTTACTTTCATTCGAAAACGTTTAGGTAAGGAAGAATCTTTTTTACCACTCTCTCATCAGTGAATGGTTCCCCAAGAATTGAGGCTCGGTTCATCAAGTTCTGATCCCTACTGTGGAAGGTCGAGATGGTTTCGTCTTCAGTCATTCTGAGAGCTTCGAATTCTGACAGAACCATTTGCAATTTTGACTGTTTGACATCACTGGTTCCTTCAAATCGGGTTTCAAGAATCTCCCATACCTGTTTAGCCTCTTTTACCCCTGTAACAAGCGTGAAAACAGATTCATGTAGAGATCCAACAATTGAGTTTAGTGCTTTGTTGTTCAGATCTGAGGCATTCATTTCATCGTCTGTCCAAGTCTCCATGGGCTTTTCTTCAGCAACTCCTTGTGCATTTGGAGTAGTTGGTCGACTCCACCCAGTTAGGATGGTGCGATACACCCTGGTTCCTTGTGCTTGAAGATATATCTCCATACGAGCCTTCCAGAAAGAGTAGTTGTGACCATCTAGTTCTGGTGGTTTCATACTTGCGTCCATCCTGAAAACAACAACCAGCCAATGAACACACAGACAGACTTCCACAAAAACAGAGAGAATGCAAAACTAGAATAGCCATTCGGATCAAGTCACTATGTAGACTTAAAAGCTCTGATACCACATGTAATTTTGCATTTCTTCATTTTACGTAAAATATCAGAAATAGTTGGCTGACTTAGAATACTGATTGATTCAGTTAAGCGCTTACTCAGTAATGATAGATCATGAAGAGAACATCAGAGAAAACAAACACACAGAACAAACACTCACAATGTTTACCCAGTTCGATACGATGTGTATCTACGTCTGGGGGACGATCACATAGGCGTCCAATCCACTAAATCATAATCCAATGTACAAAGGTAGATATACAATAATCTTACCCAAGTGCCCCACACAAGGTACAAACCCAGTCTACACAGGTTTAGTGGATTGTTGAAGATGGAGAGCCATGCATACAGAAGTCCAATGAAATCCCTTCACTTGGAGAGCCCACTCTGATGCAGTCCACTTCAGTGACGCTCTATAAGGTTGTTCCCACAATAGTGTGATCTTAGTGTCCTTTCGTTTAAGTAGCAGTAACTCTTCTCAAGTTCATCATCTTAATCATCGTGAACATGTTGTATTGAGAAGGTGCATGACAATCAAAGATCTAGTCTCATAAAGCTGATATGGAGTGTTTCTTCTTCTTATTCGGCGTAACCCTAGTTCCTTCAAGAACTGGTAATTATAGATCCTTCAATAAACACTCTCCATAGATGTCTTTGATTGTAGAAGGTAGGACTATAAAAGAGGAATGTAATCTTAGCAGATTAGGTCCATTACCTTCTTTGAATATACGCTGATCGTCTTTCCATACTGGGCTGATAATACCGCGTGAGACTCTTAAAGAAACAGTTTCCCTACGTCAGATCTTCAGTGTCAGTTCTTCTGTTGTTGCTTCTGATTGATCAGATATCTGTAGAGCCAACCGGACAAACTCTAAACCTATCTTAGTATGCCATAATAATATTGCAAATTATACTATGGGGTTTTTGAACATAAAAACACTAACAGTGACCAAGCCTATCCATCTTACTACCTTACCTTAAACCCCTGGTTTCTCTAACTTTAGTTGGCTGCGAATACCCTTGTTGCTTTAAACCTCATTTTCAACCCACCTCTTAAGCTTTGTCATGCGTTTCGTAAGCCGACCGTTTTCGTTGTGGAACCCTGTTGCATCTCTTGCTTGTTTTGTTAGAAGGTTTGTTAGTAGTTGTTTGCTCAGTTGGGCGTTTAGTCATTTTCTCTTGGTTGCCGCTTAGCTTGAAGTTTGGGTAGTTGGTTTAGTTGCTTCGCTTTTTGAAGACGCAGTTCGTCGCCGTGCACCAAAGGCTAGATCAGCTAGAGGCCAGTTCCAGTCGTAGAGGAGAAGATGATGAAGAATCCAAGGAGTGGGAGAGCGAGTCCTTCTAGTGTGGAGCTGTGACTATCTTGTTCATCCTACCTTAGTAGTTGTACCTTCTTAGCCGTTGTTGCCGTTGGTAGGTTGTTTGTTGTTCGCTTTTGTGCTTGTTTTGCTTTTTGCCTGGTTGTTTAGTTAGCTTAGTAGTTGGTGTTTTGTGTTGGTTGTCTAGACCTTAGTTTTTGGCTAGAAGTCGGTGTTTGAAGTAAGACTAGAGTTCGTGGTGCTCAAAATATCCGTTTATTAAACTCTTGCAAATCCTTGATTCGAAATGCCTTCTTTCTTGCTTTGAAATTCTTGTGAAATCTTTTGAGTTTTGATCAAAAGAGTGTTCTTGAACCTCTTGTCACAATGTTGTTTCCTATCACCGTTTGCTTTCAATTCGTAGTACCCAAGCTTCGCGGACGATGCTTCTTTGAAGGGGGAGAGGATGTGACACCCCGAAATCCAAATTCAATTAAAGGATTAATTGAGTAATTAATCCTATTTCAATTGGTGAATTAATTCCTAAAAATCTTGAAATTCAATAGTTGGGGACTAGTAATTGACTAGTCAACCCCAAAGTCAAAGTTGTACCTTAAGCTTTGTAAGGAATCCCCTTGTTCCTTACACTTCCTTATGTTAGTAAGGGTATTCTTGACCTTTCACTATGTGTTAGTATTGTAACCTAACCTAGTAGACCATCTTCATTCTTTCCTTACACTTTCTAAAAATCTAGCTCCACCTTCTCTCTAAAAAGGTGGGTAGCTTTTCTTACAAGCCAAGTTGGAGCCTTGCCAAAACTTCAAGAGTTGATTCCAAGATTCAACCTTTCACATATTTGGGCATCTAGGATGGTAAGATCTAGGTTCATCTTGTGTTTTTGGTTTTATCTAAGGTGTCTTTTCTTAAAGATAGGATCTTTATGATCTTTTGGTTTGTTCTTGAAGTGGGTTTGGAAGGTGAGCCTTGAGAGGAGCTTATTAAGGTGTAAAGTGAAGTCTTTAGTGTACAAGAGGTAACCTATGCTCTACAAAATCTATTTTGCTTACCTATATATGATTTCTTAGATTCTACATGTGATTTTGCAATGAAATGTGAGTGTTTATGCATTGTCTTTTGAAAATGCATATCTAGATCATGTGTTTAGGGTTCATTTGTGCCATTACTTGGCATTTCCTTTGATTCAAGTCATTTTGTTGTATTGGGTGAGATTTGGCATGTTTTGGACTTGAATTTGAGCTTGGAGTTGAAAATCCCCGAAGGGATTTATTTTGGTACAGGTGTGTACCCGCGGGCGGAACGGCGGGTAGGGGGTCCACCCGTTGCCCACCCGCGGGGTACATGGTGTGATTTTGGGGGATTTTTTTCCCGTGATTCTTTTGACTCGGTATTTGGTCTTTTGACTTTCCGATGTTCTTTTGTGAAACTATTTGAGTGTCTTCTTGATGTTTCGTATGTCTAGAACTATATGGTAGGTATCCATGTAGGTTTTTGGTGTCTTAAATCATGCTAGGTGTTCAACATTGTGTTTCGTTGAACCGTGATGAGTCTTGTGTGTTCTTCGGAACTACGTTTAGTTTACCCGTTTGATAAGCATGGTAGTTTGGTGTTTAAATGCTAGCGTGTGTGTTGTTCGTACCTTCCGTTTGGTTGATGATAACTTGTGTTATACATCGTTGTTGTTGGACTGTGATCCATTCGTTGATTGAGTATTGTTTCATATCTTCGTTGTGATCCGTTGATTGATTCCTGTTGAGGTGTGGTGTGTGTGGCTTTACCTGGATTGCACGATTAGTGGTATGGGACACTAGTCACCAAGGTATTGCAGCGGTCCCCGTGGTGGCCGTGACGTGATTATGGAGTTTGTGACCTTTGTGTAAGGTTCACGTGATTCTTGGGTGGCATGTGTTGCCGTGTGGGTGAACGGTACCCTCGTGTACTATGAAATCGGTGGTTTTGTTGGAGGGACTGTTGGAGGGGGAACGACGGTTCCCGGAGGAATAAGGTTGGACTTGGTGTACAGGGGTCCTGGAGGTAAAGGTTGGAACAAGATATAAGGTTAGGGTAGTCATAAGGTTGGAACCGGGCAGAAGGAAAGCATATCAACTCGTGATGGGTGATGTCACGAGGGCTTGTGTAGCCATTGTTGTGAGTTCTTCTCTTGTGACGTGTGTAGTCACAAAGGCAAGTGTTGCCTTGGCATGTGTTGCCGTGGGTGAGTCTTATTCCTTTGCATTGTGCATGTCGGGTTTTGATCTATTGTGTGATGATAGATCATACCTTGAGACTTCTTGTGAGTCGTGTCGTTCTTTGTGGTCTTGGGATGTGTTCCCGTGTTATTGTTGAGAGTGTTGAGTCTTATGTTGGCTATTACTCTTGGTTTTGTACTTATATATATGTATACCGTTTCGAAAATGGCTTCACAACTTATATCTTACCTATGTATGTTATTTCACATTTATTGGTGGGTTACCAGCATTATTCGCTGACTGGGCGTCGTCTCATGTTTATTGTGTTCTTTCAGGTGATGTATAGGTGAGTGCGCGGTCTAGTGCTTGCTAGTTTAGCTTCTCCCTTACGTTTTTGTGGTCTGTGAGCCAGTTTAGATGTAGAACAATGAGACTATGGGTTTAGATGTAAACATTGCAGATGTTGCTTGTGCGTTCATCCTTTTGGTGAACATGGCATAGCACCCCGTGTTCCAGTTTTTATCTATCTATCTATCTTTCAGTCTTCCGCTGTGATTGTTGCTTGGTTTAGTTATCTGCATGTTTAAGGCTTTTATATAGCATGTTTTTAGGGGGTGTTACCGGAACTATCCGAAAAGGAAAAGAATATGAAGATTCTTCGTGGCCTACCGAAGTCTTGGGAAATGAAAGTCACAGCTATGAGAGATCACCGGGACATGACGACCACAAGCACAACCAAAATCTTTAGTGATCTTAAGGCTTACGAGTTTGAGCATGAACCAAAGGATGTTGAAGAACCTGAAACGAGAAATATAGCTCTTGTGGCCAACCACCAAGCATCAACCTCTAACAGGTCAAAGCCTAACTCTTGTGAATTTTTATCTGATGAACAATATGCCTTATTTGTCAGGAAAATGAAGAGGTTTATGAGGAAGAACAACTTCCAAGATTCTCATCGTTCGGGACACCGAAGACAACATGAGAGTTCACCTCAAACCTCAAAACAAGAGACATCCGACTCGCAATTGCTATGCTACAACTGTCGGAAGCCAGGACATTTCAAGGCGAATTGTCCTCATCCAATTGTCAGTAAGCACCAAGACGGCAATACTACCAAAAGCCCATCCAAAGAAGCTGGAGAAAACTACAAGAGAAATGACAAGCCAGAATCATAGAACTCCAGAAACGAAAGAAGAAGGAAAGTTATGGTAGTAAACGAAACATCTGACACTATTGAAGCCGAAAGCAGTTCCTCAAGCTCAAGTTTGGATGATGATAGTGCTGAAGTAGAAAAAGGGCTGCTATGTCTGTTTAGCCAAGAGTCAGATGAGCTATGCCTTATGGCCAATGATGAAGAGGTAAATTCACAATCATCCTCCTGTTATTCAGCAGAGTCCAGTTATATGAGAAATCAAACTTTCAATGAATCAGTTACCGAAATGATGAGAGAGTTCAAGATAATCAAAAACACATACTCTAAATTGAAAGAGGAGAACTCTCGGTTTATGATTAGCTACAATGCGCTTAGGCAAGTTCGAATTGAGAACATAAAGCTAGCCATTGCTAAGAAGCAACTTGAGGAAAATGTTCTCGCTCTGAAAGAGCAGTGTACAGAAAGAGAAAAGAGGGAGCAACAATTACGTGAAGTCTTAGATAAATTCAACAGTTCATCCAATCTAATGGACCGAATGGTGAACGGATCTAGATTGCCCGGGGAAATAACGGGAATTGGTTTTGACCCCAGCTCCTCTTCACAAATCGGCTTGAACAAATCCACCAATGCTTACTCTCACGAGAGTTTTCAATCAGCATTTGTTCAAGGCCCCACCCAGGTGTCTCAGCCTATGACAAAAGTTAACAGTGTCGCTAGGCCACAATCAACAAGCCAACCGAAAGGTAAGGCTGTACAACGAATTGTGGAACCTAGAATTGAAAAATCTCTCAAAGGCAATCCTAGACAAAGATATGTCAAAAGGAATGGACCAAATGGCAATAGACAAAATCTACACCATAAAAAGGGTCAGCCTTACAGGAATATTCAATTAAGGAGAAGGTCGAATGTTAACCAGAGGCAATATCGTCCAAAATCAACGCGAACGAATCCTGCTGAACGAATCCCGAGAAATGGACGAATCAAACAAAACGAAAGATCCTTCAAAAGATCTAGTTATGGCAATGGATGGACTGGGCCATCAGAGGAAGATTGGTTTGACTACCCAGAACCTCTATCAAGAGAAGAATTTGAGAAATTCATCTGCGTAAACAAACTAATTATTCCAAGCATTATCATAATCCTCCTGAAGAATATTTTCACGAGAGATACAATGCTAAAACCTTTGCCAAGATCCATTATGATTATCGCACATATATTGGATACAAATGACCAAGGATGAGTCGAGGAAACTCTAGGTTCATGTGGATCCCAAAATTGACATTTAACCCTGAAGGACCCGTAACTCAAGGGGTACCGAAAAACATATAATCTTTCTTGCAGGATAAACAAGTCATATGGTATGTTGATAGTGGTTGCTCAAGACATATGACTGGTGACAAAGCAATGTTGAGCAATTTTAAAGAAATTGACGGACCCAAAGTCATTTTTGGAGGCAAAACTAGTGGCAAAACTCGTGGAACATGAGACATCATCAAAAAGGGAATAACCATTCAAGATGTATCATACGTCGAAGGGCTAAAATTCAATCTTCTAAGCACAAGTCAATTTTGTGACAAAGGCTACAAAGTTGAATTCTCAAAAGACAAATGCAGTATAATCAGCATGAGAGATGGTGAAACTGTTCTAACAGGCCATCGGAAGAAAACCATGTACGTAGTATCTTGGAATTCTTCTAAGGCTAACGTTTGTCTTGTTGCTAAGAATAATGCAGATTTAAGTCAAGAATGGCACAACAAGTTGAGTCACCTAAATCTAAAGACAATCAACAAACTTGCCAAAAGAGATCTCGTGAAAGGCTTACCGAAAGCATCCTATATGAAAGACAAGATATGTGAAGTATGTCAAAAAGGGAAACAAATCAAATCATCCTTCAAATCCAAAGATACGAATGCAAACTCTCGATCTTTAAGTCTCCTGTAGATGGATCGCTTCAGACCAATTGATCCAGCAAGTCTAAGTGGGAGAAAGTATACTCTCGTTGTAGTAGATGATCACACGAGATTCACTTGGGTGCTTTTCTTTCATCAACTATCGGCAGCACGAACTCCTCAACAAAACAGAGTAACCGAAAGAAGGAACAGAACCTTGAAAGAAGCCGCACGAATAATGATTGCACTCGGGTTTACCAAAGCGCTTTTGGGCCGAAGCTATAAACACTGCATGCTACACACAAAACTGATCCCTGATCAACAAGTCTCACAACAAAATCCCATACGACTATGGAAAGGTAAGATACCTAGTATTGGTTATTTTCATATCTTTGGTTGCAGGTGCTTTATTCACAACAATGGGAAGAAACATCTGAAAGCTTTCGACGAAAGAGCGGATGGAGGACTATTTATGGGATATTCTTCGGTTAGCAAAGCATATAGAGTTCTCAATAAAAGAACAATGGTCATTGAAGAATCAATATATGTCAAATTTGATGAAAAATCCGAGAAATTTCCTATAGAGATAAATAAGGCATCTGGTCAAAGTTCGTCCACTCAAGAGAATGCAACCATCGATGACAAAGACTCTGATTTTGAGGAATACTTACCATCTTACACGAGACTTCAACCAAAGTCTACAGATTCCGAATGTAGAGCTCAAACTGTTGAAGAAACACAAGGCACAAACACGAATGTTCAACCTATCTCGGAACCAATCATATACATTGATCTACCCTATATGCCTGAGATGGAAAATCAGCAGCAACAACCACTTTTTGAACCAGATCTAAGATGGTTGAGAGACCATCTCCCAGATCAAGTGATTGGAAACATTCAAGAAGGAGTAAGAACAAGAGCCTCCCTACATGAAAATATGATGGCTTGTTTCCTATCACAAATGGAACCAAAATCCATAGAAGAAACTCTAAGTGATCCTGACTGGGTGATAGCCATGCAAGAAGAGCTTCATCAATTTGAACGAAATAATGTATGCGAACTTGTTTCGAGACCAACACATCAAAACGTCATTGGAACCAAATGGGTTTTTAGAAACAAAATGAGTGAAGATGGACTCATTGTTAGGAACAAAGCTCGTCTTGTTGCTAAAGGCTACTGTCAAGAAGAAGGAATTGATTTTGATGAAACCTTCGCCCCCGTAGCTAGACTTGAAGCTATACGAATGTTTCTAGCATATGCAGCATACAAAGACTTCAAAGTCTATCAAATGGATGTCAAAAGTGCATTCTTAAATGGACTTCTTGAAGAAGAAGTATATGTCGAGCAACCACCTGGTTTTGCTATTGATTGTAGACAAGAAAAAGTCTAGCATCTCAAAAAGGCCCTATATGGATTAAAACAAGCTCCTCGAGCTTGGTATGATACACTCTCATATTTTCTTATCAACTATGGTTTCACGAAAGGAGCTGTTGATAAAACGCTCTTTCGTATCAAAGACGATGATCATATCCTACTTGTTCAAATCTATGTTGATGATATCATATTTGGAAGTACAAATCCAGATTTATGTGAAAAATTCTCAAACCTTATGCAAGGAAAATTCGAGATGAGTATGATGGGAGAATTGAACTGTTTTCTCTGCTTGCAAGTTAAGCAATGTCCGGAAGGGATATTCATCAATCAAGCTAAATATACAAAGGACTTAATTCGTAAATTTGGAATCGATGGATGTTGATAACGAAGGAAAAGATGTTGATCAAAAGAACTTTCGTGGGATCATCGGGTAACTTCTCTACCTTACAGCCAGCAGGCCCGATATCTCTTTTGCAGTTGGTGTATGTGCACGATTTCAATCCAAACCGAAAGAGAGTCATCTAAGTGCTGCTAAGAAGATCTTAAGATACCTAAAGGGAACCCAAAGTGTAGGACTTTGGTACCCGAAAGGAAATTCTTTTGATCTTATTGGCTATTCAGATGCTGATTTTGCTGGATGTAGAATTGACCGAAAGAGTACCTCAGGAACCTGCCAGTTCCTAGGGGGAAGACTTGTATCTTGGTTCAGTAAAAAGCAAAACTTCATTATAACTAGCACTGCTGAAGCCGAATACATTGCGGCCGGCAGCTGCTGTGCACAGATCTTATGGATGATCCACCAGTTAAAAGATTATGGAGTAACAGCACGAGAAGTGCAAATTAAGTGTGACAATACAAGTGCGATTAGAATCACGCACAATCCTGTTTTGCACTCTCGCACAAAACATATTGATATCAAGTATCATTTTATTCGTGATCATGTTGAAAAGAAGAACATATCTCTTGAATATGTTAATACTGATGATCAATTGGCAGATATCCTCACGAAACCACTATGTGAGAATAGATTTGCCACACTTCGGCATGAAATTGGAATGATTGAGCTAACATAACTCGTTGGCGTGTTAATAAGTCTAAATACCAGAGATTCCTGAAATGATTCCTTAAAGCATATCTCGGGAAGCCAAAAAGGAAGCAACTTATCCAATATGTCACGCAATAGCACATGATCTCGAGCTATATAAACGGACAATGGATGGTACAATGAACTCACACTAACTTTTTATACTAATTAGTTCTGTTCATGTAATTTGTGGTTGCAGGTATGAGCACAGAAAATGAAGCAAAAACGACAATCACAGATAATAAACAAGAAGAAACTGAAATCTTCCATGATCCTCTAGAAGACGAGGGCCTCCTAAACAAATTTCTATATAGCTCACAATATCTGCAAAGTCCTTCGTGATCCAACAGAACACGAATCACATGAATCATTTCACTCTGTTGGCAATACCATAGGATATGCCAATGTGGACAGTGGGCTAGAAAGGAGTGACAGTTTCGACTACTCACCATCAAGCACTCCTCCGAAAATGCCCTCTCCACTCAAGTCCACAACTAGCCGCAAGAAGAAAAAGACCTAAAGAATCATCTTAGGTCACAATAATAAGTTGTGGTCATGTTTGTCATAAATAAATTTCGTGTTTCTAAGGTTTAATTTAATTATTGATATCTATTGTGTTTGAAAAAGTATATCACGAATCTTCTGAATGCGTCCCTAACACGAAACCTAGCATCGTCATCTAAAATCTTTTAAACACATCTGCACGCAACCTTTGCACTTATAAATCAGAACCCCCCTTCAACGAATTTTACTCACTCATTTAGTATTTTAGTGAGTAACATTTGCAGATATGGATAAAGGCAAAGGAAAGATGGACGAAGCCGAAAAACGAGCTAGTCGGCGTGATCACCACCTTCTGGAAGCAAGCAAACTCACAAATGCCACAATCATAAAGCTAGAGGAAGATGGTGATAGGGTCAACGTAACATACTCCATGCCAAGCTCGGCTACCATGAAAGAAAAAGAGATTCTGGACAACATTATCAACGAATCTCAGGCCAAGAAAGCCTTTCATCTGGAACAAGCCAAACGTTTGGCAAACGAAAGGATAATGGTTATGAAAAGTGCAAATAAGCACTCATCCCATCCACCCACCTTTCATTGGTATCCCTTTCTTGAAGCTCCACAAAAGAGTGAGAAATCCTATGAAGATTTTACTCTAGTTCACTCTCAGTCACCAACCAACTCGACTATGCCCACTCTCTCTTTAGAGGAACTGGACGAATGTGCGAAAACGGAAAACTTGCCTGATGTGACTGATGAGTCGACTCGTCTAGAGCTTCACATGCCTTATCGTTTTCTTTAAATGTTGTTTGTTTTTATCTGTAAGGCTTGGGTACCTCTTCCTGATCTCGTTTAATGCAATCTCCTGTCTTTAATGCCATTACTGACTGTTATCTTGACCTCGTTTCTATAATGTCAGAATATTTCTTTTCTGGTCAAAGGTGGAATTATTACACATGTACCTTTTCCCAAAGTTTCTGTCCTGAAATTAAGAGCTGTGCAAAAACTCATGATAATGAATGCATAGACTCTCATCTGTTTCAAAAATCACAGAAATCGATGCTAACTCTCCTAGTTTTTCGCATCTGGTTAAAATCAATGAACAAGCATTGATTGCCATCTCATATTTATTGCTATAAAAGGAGGTTATTGGTTCCATTTTAACGCATCTCACGCTCCTCAACAATGGCTCCTAAAGCACCAATCATTAGGGATGCCACAAGGAGAACCAGAGAAAGAGCTTGTCTTGTGAGAGACGAACAAGGTGATCGTTATCCCGGCAATAACCTGCATGCTCCTCTGGATGTTTCCTCTGACTCAGAGATTGAGGACTATCATGATCTCATCAAAATGAGAGCCGATGAAGATGCCAGATCATTTGATCTTAATGAGGAACCCCCTCTTATTGTTAAAAAGGGCTATCTGTCTTTTGATACTTGGAACAATCCTAAGATGGACAAAGATCTTCGGGATTTCTATCGAACCTATAATTGCAAGAACGAGCTTGTAGGATACATTGAAGGTGAATCTGATGAGGAAATGAACCGCTCTGATGGAACATCTCGTCCGGATGTCTTTGCAACAAAGAAAGTCCCTAAGGGGTCCAAGGGCGAAACCAGCAAGACAAGGAAAGGAAAGGCGAAGAAATGAAAATTTCTTTGTCATATGTTATCTATGTTCAAAAATCATCTTTCAGTTTCTTATTATGTATGGTTAATGGCCTTTTCATTCTCATATCAGTCATCTTGAATAACACAAATCGTTAGTTATGTTTCTAAGTCTCACAAGAGAGGCACAACTCTCAATGGAATATATTCTTAGCGCCTTTTTATGCGTTACTTAGTCAAAGATGAAATAAGTGGCTCGACAAATAACGTAAAAGCTATTGAATGGTCATTCAATGTTCACCATATTCAATGAGGAGAATCATTCATTTTGTGCTATAAAAAGGATGGACATATACACTTCAAAATCACACAATCTCCATCAGAAAGAACATGGCATCTCATAGACCCTTCACTCGGTCCATGACCACTCTGGGAAACGAAGCAACCCGAAGGCTGAGAGCTGAACAAGGAGACCTCTATCCAGGAAACAGCAAGGATGTTCCTCTAGATCTCTCATCTGATGAAGATCAGCCAGAAGAGGTTGTTGTCCCTCTTGTCCCTGAAAGCAAAGACAGTCCAATCACTAATCTCAACGACGCTCCTCCTCCCATGGAAGGAAAGCAAGCCTTTCCCACTGAAGAAGACTGGAAAAATGCTATGTATGATCATGACTATCTAAGCTACCTCAGCTCTAACATCAGTGAATCTGACTCTGATGAAGAGGTCCACACTCCTAACTCTCCATCTGGCTCCAAGACTGCCAAAACTGCGAAATGGTTTAGCAAGGAGCTGGGCAAAAAGATGTCGGTGAAGGCCATGACGAGCAAGGATGCCAAGGGAAAGGGCAAGAAGTGAATCCTTCAATCTTATTATCCTGAATGTACTCCTATCTGATGTTCCTCTATGTCCACTTGAAATAAAATATCCTTATTGTGCTATAACGAAACTTTATTTGCTTCTATATCTCAAACCAAATGATGGCACAAGTGACAAAACGAGAGAAGTAGATCTTTATTTGATTTACTTTATCTTTCAAAGTTGGCGATGTCTTATTGATCTTCTCTCGTCAGGAATCTATTTCAATCCTTGGAACTAAACAATGTTTCATGCTTAGTCTTTCACAATGACAAAGTGTCATACCTCGGTATGAACATTTATTCTGACTATAAATAAGCACATCTCATGATTTATAATTAGTCAAGAGTAACTCACAATGGATAAAGGAAAGAAAAAGATTTCCTCCACTATATCGTTACCAAAGAAGGACTTGAAAGATGTCCAAGAGATATACAAATCTCTCCATTTATCTTTTGAGCGAGGAGAAAAGTTCTCAAGAAGTTTCGGGTGCTAAAAAGCCCCTCAGCTCATCATCTGCTACGATGAGCTCCTTCAACAATGATCCACCTTACCAAGTGTGGAAGATATTTTGTGAAGATCAGATTCAAGATATTGAGGATCAGCTGAGAAAAAGGGTAAAAAGAGCCTGAAAATGATACATCGAGAAAAGAAAGTTCTATCTCGATAACACCAAGAGATGTGTGTTTCTTTCGTGTTTATTCATGTAATAACTCATCTTTTTGCATCATGGGTGATTCATATTATATACCGATCTCAGTTTCTTGAAATTCTATTTGACCCGAGAAATATGGAAACTGATTATCCCATAAATTCAAAAACCAGACTACACGTTCTAGAAGTTACTTGGGAGTGGGAAATCATGCTCTAACCGTTCGATTACATTGATGATGGGAATCGTGTGGCCACAAAACCCGGTCCACTAACCCATGCATCTATGTCAAATGATAAGACTAGCATTTAATGAAGGTTCCCTATACTCGAGTGCTTTTCTCTCTCCTATTTAATGCGGAATGATAAAAATTGATATGATACTAAACTTATCAGACGCATTCATCGTATCAGTTTTCCGAATTGGTCGAACACTAAAAGACCAACCCATTCATATTCAAGAAAAGGGCCGGGTCAAACGTTCGATCTTCTTGGCCCATTGGATAACCGCTATAGGAATTACGCATATAAAACCTAGATCATCATCTCCTCTTCCACTTTTCAAAAACAAAGCTTCCTCAATACTCTAAGTTTTAAAACTCTTTCAGAAAACCTCCAAGCTTCAAAACCTCTCAATCCTTGAAACCCCGTTCCATTACCTCCTCACTGCTTGAAGTTATGGCAAACACAGCCAAAATACCTTCATCTGATGCTGAACAAGAAACAACTCCCATGATGGTGATACCTAGCTTTCCAAAGTCTGATATCAACTTCATCGAATCAAGAGTGCCGTTCATGGTTGGTGGTAGCATGTGGGATGCCCACGAATTTCTGGAATACGTCTTGGACCGTAACTTTGGAGAGAAAGTGATCAATCTTCTCAAGGATAGCAGTTTGTACAATTTTGTTACTCATCTGTATACTTATTGGTTTCCTGTTGATGTAGCGCAGTTTTATTTGAATGCGAGTGTTTCCGCCGATGGATCGGAAATCACCTCTGAAGTCAATCGCACCACTGTAATATTGACTGTTGATGACTTGAGGAAAGATTTCTCCTTCCCTGACCGAGATGAATCCTACCAGCCTGACTTCTCTCGTTATTACTATGAGCAAAATGCTTTCTACGAGAAGATCAAGAACAAACACAGACCAACTGAGGTAACCTGGCCTTTGAAGAAGAAGTGGCTGAAGATGGACTATGAATTCACTGTGGATATTTTCAACAAAATGGTTGAGCACAAAACCTCGGGAACTGATGATGTCACGAAGGATAAGTTCAAAATGTTGCATGCTTTTCTCGGGGGTTACAAGGTGGACTGGTCACAAGTCATCTTCACTCATCTTCGCCACACCATCATACATGGGCGCTCCCCACCAAGAGATAATACCAAAAAGTCAAGCGGTCATTCCTTGCCAGGAGACATTACTAAAAAGATGGGTTTCGGCTTTCTGGTCAGTCACCTTCTTGCCATGAAGAAAGTTCCTTTATGAGCAGGAGTCTCACCAGGACGAAAGGTGTGCCACATGAAGTCAAAAACTACTGGATACGACAAACAGAAAGCTCTTGAACTTAACTTACCCTTGGAATCAGTAAAGAAATCGCGAAAATCTAAACGATCAAAAGGAAGCGATGATGACGTGCCAAAGGCCAAGCGATCACGAAAGAACAAGAACTCGTCTGTACCTGAAACATAAGTACTGATACTGCTCTACCAAAAGCTACTGATACTGCTCAGCCCGACATAGAGACGAAAGAACCATCACCTCCACCCACTGAACCAGAAAATATCACGAAAGAAGTTTCTCAGAAGACCCCTCAAATACCTTCCACCGAACCGGTCATAGTAGATGATTCCGCTGAGGAAGAAGAAGTTCCGCACTCCAGTCCTGTGAAAACATCAAAAAGCCACTTTCGGCCCACCATTGCCAAAGCAAACGAAATTTTTGCGAAATTGGCTCCCCCTCCCGAATGGATATTGCCATCTACACTGAAGAAGAAACTTGCATCTTCTCAGTGGGAAGAAAAGAAGAAAAGGGAATCGAAGAAGAGAAAGAAGAGATCGAAGAGCCTCGAGAGCTTGAAGAAATCACCCTTGCCATAAGAACCCATCCAGGAAGAACAACTCAACACGAGTTTGACACAAGAACCTGCCACGATGGAAAGGGAAGCTCAAGGAGCTCTCATCCTATACGATCACTTAAGTTTCCCATAAGAACCTGGTATACCAGAAGAGACGAGAGAAGTGATCGCTGATCCACATTCAACTCTTGAAGAATCACCCCTCCCACAAGAACCTACCCGAACAGAACAGATGGCTCTCATTCTAACACAAGAACCTGTGAGGGTAGAAGAGGAAGAAGCAGCTCAACAAATTTTGGGTCACTTAAGTCTCCCACAAGAACCTGACAAACCAGCTGAGACGAAAGAAGTGACTCCTCCAATTGAATCCCATCCTGATATAGCTCAGCCCGAAAGAGAAGTCTTGCCCAAGACATCAACACCCGAAAGAACAATTATGACAGTACCAGAAGCTGCACCAATTCCTCCATCAAGGGATCAATTGCTTCGGGAATCCATTGAGAATGACTATAAAAAGGTCTTGCAATGGCAAAGGTGGCACACATCCCCATTACAAACCTTTATTGAAACATTTGAAGCAATGAAGGATGAAGAAGAATTTGCTTTAGAGTGGATCGACACGAAAGATGTTTATGAAGCACTGCGTCTTGAAACAATAAGACGAGTGTACTCTTACAAAGTGACCAATTGCACACTCGGGAAAGACAAGGCACCCTTTGCATTAAACTCAACAAGCCACCGTTGGATCCAGCCTTCGTTGAAGAAATGAAGGAACTTCGATATGCAATGCTCCTATCCAAAATCAAGACTGATTTAGAGAAATCGCACCAAAATGATCCAAATTGCGATGTCAGTGGATCAAAGGATGAAAATGGCAGGGAAATTGATCCCGAAGAATAACAGATCCAGGAAGAAGAAGAAAATGACAAGAACTCCAATCCAGGTGACCATACGGATCCTGATGATGATCCTGAGAACCAAGAAGACGATGAAGCCGAAGATGACAAATTTGATGATGCGCAAGATGACTCTCATGGAGATGATGGCGATGATGATGATGACGAAGGGAAGGACAATAATCAAAATGATGACTCCGATGATGATGACGATGACGAAGGTAACTCAGGTTATGATAGTGAGTCTCCTATCATAGGCAATACTGAGGATTTACCTGAAAAACCACCGGCTTCTCGTCAATCTCCACCGAAAGAAGACCCTACCCATCTGCTACCTCTCGCCATGCTACCTCCCCACCAAGAAAAAGCTCGTGATGGAAATAGGGATGCATCATCGAGTGATGACAGTGGAGAAGAATCACCTCAAATATCGGAACATAGTCCAAGGCACATCATGGAACAAGTCCTTAATGCTCTGTTCAATGCTGAGGTTATCCACATGCAATATCTTGATCAACGACAAAAAAAGACAGAAAACACATAGCCGATTTGTCTGCCAAAGTGGATCACATGATGCAAACCATGCAAACAATGTTTCGTTCGCAACCTGGACACTCCACCCCAATCACTCACAACAATCTTGAACCCGAGCTTCGTCAACAAAGAATCATCCTTGACAAGATTGCAAAAGAACAACATGCTCTCAAACACGCTCAGTTCGGTCTCAAAGAACGAGCAGATCTTGCTTGCACAAAGATCGATCTCGGGCATGACAATATGTATCAGATGGCCGAATATCAACTCACAATGCTTGAGTATGTTAAGGATGTCTTTCTTGCAGTCCAAAGTTTGTCCAAGTTTTCCAACACCCCGTGCGATGATGCCAAAAAGGGGAAAAATTCAAGAAAGGATGATGATGACAAAGATGGAGATAGGAACAAATCACCACAACATGGACATGAACCAAGGCAATTCAATGACTCTTCCACAAGACATGACGAAAGAAGAAATCCTTCTCCAAGGAACACGAGATCAACACCTCCAACATCCATATCTCGGCAACAACAACCTTCCAGATCCAGACAACATCATTCGGTGAAACCCCGACAATCCTTCGGTTCCAATTTCGAATTTTCATTCTTTGGAAAGACAAATAGAGAGAAAAGAAATCTTCGTCAAAGGTTGCTGGGAAATGAAAATATTACTATGGATGCAGTAGGAAACTTTCACACATTTCGGCCATACGAAGAAGGAAGTGGAAAAAGATTTGAAGGGTACAATATACCCATTTGGATGAAGAAGAAAGAAAATTACTTTCAGCAAGTGCATCAAGCCCAAAGAAATGAAGCAATCAAAAAGGCAAACCGTGACCTATGGAATAAGCAAGTGGAAGCAAGACTTGCTAGAGAAAAGGAGCTAGCCGAGAGAGAACGAATCAAAGAAGCAATAAAATGTCAAAAAGGATGCTGAGCCAGGAGTTAAATACAACGCTGCCTTCAAAATTCACAAAGAGTCTGGACGCAACTACACCGAAGGAATGCATTAATTCGAACTCATTGCCTGGTGGAATCTCGGCATAATTGAAGGTGAAAACATTCTTGAAGCATTCAACATCTACTTGAGCAGCAACATCAAAGGAGAGTATGAACAAATTGTCAAAGAAAGCTGTAACACCCCAGATTTTCAAGACTTTTTAAAACTTATAATAAAGGTAGAATCTTATTAAATCCCAAGATATAATACAAGCGTTCGGGGTGCTATGCCACACCTGGGCTAGAGAACCCAAGTGCACAGGCTAACTAACTAATATCCTCGAAGTGTGATTACATAAACGTGGCACGCAGGCCGAAAGGGAGACTATCTACTTCTACACTCCAAGTTCTAGCGCGCTCCAGTGACTTAATCTTCTGCCTGAAAGCCAAATATATCTGTTCAGCGAGAGATGCTGGTAACCCACTCCAACGCGTTGAAATACAATACATATAGATATATATATAGATATACAAAAACCATTTTGAGCATGAAGATATATCCTACGAACTCTAGTTTTAAAACCGGGAATGACTCGACAGATAAGGCCGGACATAAGCAACAGTTATAACGAGCATAAGCAGTTCACAACAGATAAGGCAGATAAGGCAAAGCATAACAATAATCACAACCCAACATAAACAATCCCCAACATAAATCCCACAGTCACATTCCCCGAAGACACTCATAATCACAACTCATCCATATCACAACACATAGCACACTTTGTTGGCGCCACAGGACCAATCGCATGCCCATACATGAGGGTCAGCGCATATAGCTCTGACACGGCCCCGCAGCACCCTGCCCCGTATCGCAACACGGAGGGGTCGATCGCAACCGACCGATGAACCACAGCTCATCATAGTGTTTGATCGCAACCAAACAGTGGACCGCAGCCCAAGAGAATGTCATCTGACCGCAGCCAGGAAAAAGGACGAACCGCAGCTCGTATAGAAACGTTTGATCGCAACCAAACGGTGGACCGCAGCCCAAGAGTATCAATCTGACCGCAGCCAGCTTCTGAACCGCAGCTCAAGATAACCAATCCGATCGCAACCGAATTGGGGTAACACACACACATAACACATAACAAGCACATGCAACCCATATTACACGTCGGGAAGGGGGAGAAAGCGCATAACAAACCTATGCATGATCCATCACATACTAAGAATAGTCCTAAGGGGTTCATACTCCTTCCACCTAGGTCAACGGGATACCACTTCAACTAGCATGCAATATAATAGACTCATAAACCTACGAACGGTACCCGAAACATCAAACTAGACATAGGCACGATAAACGGAGTCCGCTGGGACACCACGGGGAACGGGGAAACATCAAATGGGGAAGCCGGGGTCCCAAGGTGGGATAATTTCCAGCGGGTAGCCGGCGGGTAGCTGCCCGCCCGCCGGCGGCCCGCTGCCGGGAAGGTGTTCTCGGCCGTGGGTAGGTGGCGGGTCCCCTACCCCCCACTGATTCTTATCACACAATACGCCCCGGGAACCGTTGTGGAACCCGAAACCATGCTTAGACACTTTACAACGTAATTAACGACAACACGTAGACAAATGACGGATCAAATACGAGGAACGAACGGCACATAACCTATCATGCTTTTCTAAACATAATCAACACCCAAACATGCGATTTCCTCACCCCCACAATCCAAGAATCATAACATACGATACAACCTTGGGTTCTAATCACTTTTATGTCAACAAGAATACGATTCGCCTTCTAATTGCAAGATTCGGTAAGGATAACACATAAGCATCAAGAACATCACACAATTATCAAGAACAACACATAATTATCAAGAATTCCATATAATCATCAAGAACACCATAATTATCAAGAATCTCCCAATATCAAGATTATCAAGATCCCTCATGGGATCATCACGTCGAGCATCAATAATAATCAACAGATCTCGCCATTCACAATAATATGGGGGAAACCCTAAGGGGAATCATAGCTATGAAAATAGGTTTTGTTGAGACATGGGTTACCTCTTAGCCTTAATTAATTCCTTGGCTATGAAGGATCTTTCTTTAAGCTTTCTTGATTTCTTGATTTCTCCTAAGGGGATTCTTGGAACTCTTTGGGTGGTGAGAGATTATTGTGGTGGGGATTCTAGGTGCCTCCTATGTTCCCTATTTATATATTTAAGACTCCTAGTTAGGGCCTGAATGGTATGCGTTTACTAATTCTATTCCTTATAGGGCTAGGGTTTGTTTTAGGGATAATGGTCCACGGTCCATAGTGGACCATATTAATTAAAGAGGATCCTAATCATAATCTGAATAGTAAAAGGCCTACTTCCATTATTCCTAACAGGCTTAAGACTCTTATTCGGGCAAGGGTCCACGGTTCATGGTGGACCTTACTAATTAATTAAAGGTGAACCTAACATAATTAAATCATATTTAATTATTATTAACGGGATTAATTAAATAATTAATCCGGGATTGAAGGCCGTAACACGGGGTGTTACACTCTCCCCCCCTTACGAGAAGCATCGTCCCCGAAGCTTGGAAATCATTGCAGGGTTAACGAGTCAAGAGTAGAACCGTGGTCCTCTAGAGAAGGTATTCCACGGGGATATTGTATACTTGTACGCCTATGCGTGTTGGGTTTTTGGGGACGATTAGGTTTACAGGGCCAAGAGAGTGGGTTTCAAACTTGAGGGCACGGTGAATTCAGGAATTAGGATCAAGTTTTCAAGGTTGCAACTTAGGTTGTGAGGTTGTCACTTGTATGGAATCGTTAAAACATGGGATTAAGAATGGGGTCTGAAGGGTAGAAAGGGTTTTGAAATAAGGAGGGGGCCGATTTTTCGAGGGAGGGAAAGGAATTCGACTAGGATGGGTTAAGGTTTCTCGATCCCAAGTGAATAATCTGGTTAGATGGTTTGATCACGATGCGTCGACGAGCTGATGATCCTCCTTCCTTGGTGTTGGTACTTGCTTGACTTTAAGATCCTTGTTAAACCTTGGTTCCCAGGCTAAGGTTTCATCCTTCTCTTCTTTCTTGAGGGAATTTCCCGTGGTGATTCAACACTTACTTCTTTAATGCGCCCAAGGTCTTGACCAAGTTGAGTCAACCAAGCCAATCTCTTAGGGCGCACTTCCCAAATTCTTCCCAAAGTCTCTTGGGAGTCGATGGACTTTGGGCTGAATTTCTTTTCTTATTGAATTTCATCTTCTCTTTAGTGGATGAAATTCTTAGTAAGACTTCATGTCTTACCCGAGGTTCGGCATTGTTGTGCCCTTTTTGTGTTATTTTTAATGCTGAAGGTGTCCTTGCGTGCCCTTTTTCTTTTTAAAGCGCAGTCGGTTACCAAATCTAGTTGTGGGATGACTCTGCGACTTTACGAGTCGCCTCATTTCCTTGTGGGTCCTTAATGACCCTTGAAGTCTTGGCGTGAATGTGCTTTCACCCTTTTGCTTTGCACCATGGACTACGTAGTTTTTGATTCCATACAACTTGTAAGGAGTCCTCTGATTTGCTCGAACGATGTTCATGGTTTGGAGGAGTCCGGTCCACCCTTAGCATTTTGACTTTTAAGGTTTTCGTGGGTTCTTAGCACGAGTTCCCAACTCTCCTCATTGGTTTGCGCAATCCTTTACGCCAAACATCCCTAGTCGGTTGTGTCGTAGGACCCAACTTCAATTACTCGTGCATTGTAATTGATTGTGATTTCCCGATGGTGTCTCGTGCATCAAGGTCTTTTACGTAGGACACTATGTTTGGGTGGTCCATGGTTCCTTACCCAAGACTCACATTCATAAATCGAGGCACACAAGTGCGCCACAAATCAATAAAATGAGGGGTTAAGAAATCAGCACATTGTACCAGTGGGCGCGAGGTGGGCGGTCGTCCGCCTACCAAGCTCCTGCCAAGGACCCGCCAAGGTCCCGTCAAGGACCCGTTGGGGACCCGCGGGAAAGTGACTAGGAAGAGTCAATTCCTTCGGGAAAGACCCCAAAAATGCACAGATTCATGTCCTGACAAGTTCCATGCCCTTGTGCACAATAAAGGGACTTGGATACATAGGATGACCCATCATACAATGTTTATTGATTCTTAAGCACGAGTTCTAGAGGTAGATATACATATATATATATATATATCTATGTTTTATTGGTCTGGGTTAAGGGGTGTAAGAAGTGCAAGGGCTAGGTTTCAAAGTCGAGGGGCGGATAGGGTCGATGTCTCCAAGGTCGTAATACAGGAAGGAAGGTTGCTACCTTGTACGGGTTTGTTTGTAATGAGGGATCAAGAGCGAGGTTTGGAGTGGTAGGACGGATTCTTTAACGAAATGGTACTTGATTGGCACGGGGAGGGAAAGGGGCTAAGGACTCTTGGCTTCGAGTGATTATGCCTGTTTGGGGCTTGGTTGTGGCGTACAGTCGAACTGGTGATCCCTTTTCCTTGGCTTCGTTTGATTCTAAGATTTTCGTTTGATCTTCTCTTCCCGTGTCGAAGTCCCCTTCGTCTCTATGGCTTCCAGGGGAATTCTCGTGATGGTTTCCGTGTACGTTCCCCTCGGATGTCCAGAAGTCTGGACCCAGTCGGTTAGTGGGTCAAATCCCTAGGTCTTGACTCCTAATCCTTGCCGGGGGTTCTTAAGGGTCAAGGGGGGTTTCGGTTTAGTCTTTCTTGTTCTATTGGGTTTCATCCCTTCCTTGGTGGATGAAATTCTTAGCAAGGCTTTATGTCCTCCTTGAGGTTCGGCCTGTTGCACCTATTTGACGATGTTTTCTGTAGCGAGGGCCCCTGACACATTGAACGTATTTGTTTGCCCGCTCTTGTCAATGCATGGCGTTCTTCGGTGGCGTACGTACCGGCTATGGTTTCTCGTAAAGCCTTCACGGTTTTCGTGCAAGGGTGGGATGATACGTATTCGTAACTTCCACCTACTTCGCCGATTCCTGTCTAACAACTTATTTTAATATTGAATCGATGAATGTTGGTTCTTCACGCCCCTGGGCAGGGTAAGGGCTTTATGCTGCTCTACGGTTTTTAACAGGGTTTCCAAACGAAGTGGGGATATGAACTTAGAGTAAGGGCGATGATTCCAATGCTCATAACAATTTAGGGTTTCCGAGGGTTTGGGTTAGGCGCAACAAAGGGTGAGCAAGGTCATGACGGTTGTGAATTTGCTCTTAAGATAATTAAGGATTCGGGGTGGGAGTTTTCAAAAAATAGGGGTATCAAGATGCTGGGGTTTCAGGGCGGATGATATTTTAAACGGGGGTGGTGGGGTCGCAAGGTGTCACGATATACTTACCTTGCGCCCAAGGATTCGACTAATGGTGTCGTTCATTCGCTACTTTAATCGGTGTCCTAGTTCTCCTTCATGTTAGTTGTAGCCGTAACCCGGGTTTGCCGAGATAAAGCAACTTGTCGGAAGGTGCATGCCATTTGTCTGAATCGGGGGTTATCGTGGTTAACCCTGGGTTGGTGAGTATTGCAGTCCGTTCCTTTTAGCAGTCCTGACGTCTTGATGCAACGTCTTTTCACCGCCTCTTCCAAATCTTCCTTTTCTTTGGTCATGGTCCTTGTCAAGTCTTTTGACGGGAGTTAGGACGAGGCGATTTATCGGGTAAGTGTATGTTACCCCAGTTGTGGAAGTAAACTTATCTATTCGCACCCTTACCTGGTGTGGTAAGCGAAGGGGGAGGTTCCTTTAAGTTAGAGAGGGATGTTATGTGTAGGTTTCACAATCTCACTGCGCGTCCTAAGATTCCTGAATCCTATGTTCCTAAGTACCTAGAGTTCAAGCCTAGTGTCCTAAAGTCCGGTCTTAAGAGTCTTATCCTAGGGTCAAACTTAGGCTCTGATACCAACTGTAACACCCCAGATTTTCAAGACTTTTAAAAACTTATAATAAAGGTAGAATCTTATTAAATCCCAAGATATAATACAAGCGTTCGGGGTGCTATGCCACACCTGGGCTAGAGAACCCAAGTGCACAGGCTAACTAACTAATATCCTCGAAGTGTGATTACATAAACGTGGCACGCAAGCCGAAAGGGAGACTATCTACTTCTACACTCCAAGTTCTAGCGCGCTCCAGTGACTTAATCTTCTGCCTGAAAGCCAAATATATCTGTTCAGCGAGAGATGCTGGTAACCCACTCCAACGCGTTGAAATACAATACATATAGAGATATATATAGATATACAAAAACCATTTTGAGCATGAAGATATATCCTACGAACTCTAGTTTTAAAACCGGGAATGACTCGACAGATAAGGCCGGACATAAGCAACAGTTATAACGAGCATAAGCAGTTCACAACAGATAAGGCAGATAAGGCAAAGCATAACAATAATCACAACCCAACATAAACAATCCCCAACATAAATCCCACAGTCACATTCCCCCAAGACACTCATAATCACAATTCATCCATATCACAACACATAGCACACTTTGTTGGCGCCACAGGACCAATCGCATGCCCATACATGAGGGTCAGCGCATATAGCTCTGACACGGCCCCGCAGCACCCTGCCCCGTATCGCAACACGGAGGGGTCGATCGCAACCGACCGATGAACCACAGCTCATCATAGTGTTTGATCGCAACCAAACAGTGGACCGCAGCCCAAGAGAATGTCATCTGACCGCAGCCAGGAAAAAGGACGAACCGCAGCTCGTATAGAAACGTTTGATCGCAACCAAACGGTGGACCGCAGCCCAAGAGTATCAATCTGACCGCAGCCAGCTTCTGAACCGCAGCTCAGGATAACCAATCCGATCGCAACCGAATTGGGGTAACACACACACATAACACATAACAAGCACATGCAACCCATATTACACGTCGGGAAGGGGGAGAAAGCGCATAACAAACCTATGCATGATCCATCACATACTAAGAATAGTCCTAAGGGGTTCATACTCCTTCCACCTAGGTCAACGGGATACCACTTCAACTAGCATGCAATATAATAGACTCATAAACCTACGAACGGTACCCGAAACATCAAACTACACATAGGCACGATAAACGGAGTCCGCTGGGACACCACGGGGAACGGGGAAACATCAAACGGGGAAGCCGGGGTCCCAAGGTGGGATAATTTCCAGCGGGTAGCCGGTGGGTGGGGGGCCACCCGCCGGCTGCCCGCCGGACTTTACTGTTCCGGGCAGCGGGTCGCCGGCGGGTAGCTGCCCGCTGCCGGGAAGGTGTTCTCGGCCGTGGGTAGGAGGCGGGTCCCCTACTCCCCACTGACTCTTATCACACAATACGCCTCGGGAACCGTTGTGGAACCCGAAACCATGCTTAAACACTTTACAACGTAATTAACGACAACACGTAGACAAATGACGGATCAAATACGAGGAACGAACGGCACATAACCTATCATGCTTTTCTAAACATAATCAACACCCAAACATGCGATTTTCCCACCCCACAATCCAAGAATCATAACATACGATACAACCTAGGGTTCTAATCACTTTTATGTCAACAAGAATACGATTCGCCTTCTAATTGCAAGATTCGGTAAGGATAACACATAAGCATCAAGAACATCACACAATTATCAAGAACAACACATAATTATCAAGAATTCCATATAATCATCAAGAACACCATAATTATCAAGAATCTCCCAATATCAAGATTATCAAGATCCCTCATGGGATCATCACGTCGAGCATCAATAATAATCAACAGATCTCGCCATTCACAATAATATGGGGGAAACCCTAAGGGGGAATCATAGCTATGAAAATAGGTTTTGTTGAGACATGGGTTACCTCTTAGCCTTAATTAATTCCTTGGCTATGAAGGATCTTTCTTTAAGCTTTCTTGATTTCTTGATTTCTCCTAAGGGGATTCTTGGAACTCTTTGGGTGGTGAGAGATTATTGTGGTGGGGATTCTAGGTGCCTCCTAAGTTCCCTATTTATATATTTAAGACTCCTAGTTAGGGCCTGAATGGTATGCGTTTACTAATTCTATTCCTTATAGGGCTAGGGTTTGTTTTAGGGATAATGGTCCACGGTCCATAGTGGACCATATTAATTAAAAAGGATCCTAATCATAATCTGAATAGTAAAAGGCCTACTTCCATTATTCCTAACAGGCTTAAGACTCTTATTCGGGCAAGGGTCCACGGTTCATAGTGGACCTTACTAATTAATTAAAGGTGAACCTAACATAATTAAATCATATTTAATTATTATTAACGGGATTAATTAAATAATTAATCCGGGATTGAAGGCCGTAACACGGGGTGTTACAAAAGCTCAATCCAGAAGTATTACATATATATACACAAATCAAATTTGATTAGATTTACAAAATCTTTACCATTAAAGAGTTGACAAGATAGTGTGATGATGATGATTTTATCTTCATAAATGAGAACACCTTTCTATGGTAGTTGCATACAATAAATTCTCTAAAAAGAATCAACTTTCTTTTTCTCTCAACTACATAAACGTGTATATATGTACATATATTATTTTTGGAACAGATTTAGTGCTCTATGAATTTTATTTCACCGAATATCTAAAATCTTTGCACCACATCAGCAGACAAATTGGATGGAGAATATATAACCTAAACTAACTATTAGCTAGGTTAAAGGTTCGAAACCTTTGGAATATCAAAAATAACCCTCACCTCTTAAAGTAAAAAATTAAATTTTTGATGATATTTTTGTAAAGACACCCCCCCTCCACCCAACCGAATCGAAAAGCCACCTCTTCCACTCAAAATCCTCCAAAACCTTCCTTCTTCCATAGCCGAATCACTCTAAAGCTCCATCTCTCTCAATCTCAATCAAAATACCAAGCACATTATGCAACCATTGGAGATTCAAGCTCTCAACCTAATGAGGAACAATCTACACAACTCAATCTCACCAAGCTAGCCATTGGAATCAAAGCCGGAGGAAGTTTTGACCCCCACAGATTTCTCAAAATGGCCAAGAACTCCGAACTAGCACAAAAGATCATCCATGCACTCCAAAGCAGCGAACTAATGAGGTTATGTTCCTATCCATACTCTGGATTTTATGATGAAGATGTAACAGATTTTTATGTCAATGCCAAAGTTGTTGGTTGGACCATTGAATCTACCGTAAATGGAACTCTCATCACCATTGATGAACAAGAGTTACACTCAACTTTTGGACTTCCTATATCTAGTCCAAAACAACCACTGTTGGACCTAGATATACATGCATATGATCACACCGAAGTTTGGGCAGAAATTCGAAATGAGAATGCATCTCTTGAACACAATCTTTCTGGACAAAAATCTGACTTGAAGCCAGAATATGAAATGCTAGTCAAAATTATCTACAAATGTATTTTGTGCAAATTAAATAGTATGGAGGACATATCACCTACAAGAATTGGATATTTGTATGCTTTGATGATTGGTGTTAGGGGAGACTGGAACAAGCTTATATTGAGCCGGATTGCTCATTTTGTGAAAGGTGCAAAGATTAGGAATGGCAGGTTCAACCACATTCTAGGTTTCGGGTTACTCATTGGAGAGATAATCAAGAGAAAAGGATTGCCAATGAGGGCTAGAAAGCCATTTGGAAATAACCGGATACTCTACAAAGACTATGAGTTTTCAGCTGAGTCCAATTCCAAAAGAAAAAGAAAACCGAGAGGCATCCCTGCTAGAAAAAGACCAGTACCAGAAATTCTTGGATTAAACCCTCAACTCACAACCCAACCTCTTGAAAATCCTACCACAAGTCACAACCTTACCTCAAGTCACGAACCAAATTTAAGCCACAATCCAACATCAAGCCACAATCCAAATTCAAGCCAAAATCCCACCTTAAGCCATAACCCTACCTCACACTGTGATCCCAACCCTAGCCAAAATACCATGAGTTCTTTCTCTTGGATAGCCTTGTTGGAAACAGTGATGCATGAAGAAATCTATCAAGTTGATGGACTTGATTTGATCTTAGCAAATGAGTATCAAAGAGTATTTAATTGGAGAAAATGGAGACTTGGCTCTTATCAAGAATTGATGACAAGAGGACCAAGTATGGAAGAAGAAGAAGCATTCTCTTTCCAATGGATTGGCAGTCTAGACATTGGACATGCAACCTTGATATCAACCGTAAATAGAGCTTTCATAAATAAGCTAAAAGCCAAATTGGCCGAGACTTCTCATGTCAACACAACACAAGAGAACATGCCAACTGGAGATGAATTTTTGGTTGATATTGATGACTTTAATCAACCCATTGAGCTCACTAGACATGAAGAAGGAGAAAATGTCACACGTGCTCAGCTCTTTGATCAACATGGTGTAAATCCACTTTTGATGGACATCAAATTATATGATGTTAGTGTGTTACATCAGACTGAAATTAGCCAGTAAAATCAAGTCATGCAGGCCAGCCACTATACGGGGGAAACTCAGTCAAGACATGCAGAAAGTGTTCAAGGTGACACACACGTGTTGGAAGAGCACACGCAGGAAGAAACAAGGAATGTGCTAGAAAATCAAGCACAATCTCACATGCTTTGGAGATAATTCTGCTCAAGAAGGAGCAAGACACATTCCCGCAACCCAAGAAGAGCACAATCTTGATGGCACTACCTCAAATGCACAATTGAAAAATCTGGAAAGTGTTGTACTGAGCCTAGTTGACCGAATGGATAGCATGATTCAAGGAATTTACACTCATGTGGATCACGTTGTCAATACTCAAGGAAGAAAATTCGAAACTTCATTTGATGAAAACCGAAGGAGTCAACAACACTTGATTGATATACACCAAGCTCTTGAGAGACAAGTTGGCGGTTTGAATACAAATGTCAAAGGACTACTCAATGAGTTCTTCATCCAACTCTGTCAATCCCTAAAAACTGATAGAAAAGCAAGTGAAGCTATTGTCGTGAATCAAAGGAAGGGGATTCTCAATGTGGTACATCAACATGAGAAACAGATTAGTGATGTCCACACAGATCTCATCTCCATCAACACCAAAGTAGGCTGCCTTCGAGGTTCATATGACAATATCTCTGAATCTATTTCATCTCTTCGTGAATCGGTACACACACTGATTGATTACGCCAAAAGGGGGGAAGAGAGATTCAGTCATTTAGAAGGCATGCTGGAAATTATCATGACTGCCATGGCTACCAAAAATATTGGTACAAGCAGTATTAGAGGAGGAGGCAGATCTGCTGGCAGAAACAATGTTGCAAGAAGAGGATGAATGGAATGTTGGTTCGGTGGTGATGCAGGCAGTCCAGGTGGATCAAGCAGTACCAATACCACTAACCGATCTTTTCATGAAATTATTTGTGCAGGAGGAAATCAAGAACAAATAAATTGGTACAACAAAGCAGCTCTTTATTTGGAATCCACACCAAGGGATGGTAGAGTTGAAATGCCGAGACTAGCAACCTTGAATGATCTACCAAAAGGAATGAAAAGGAGTGGTCCAAGTGACCAAAACATGTGGGTTTCGAATGAAAATTTCAGGAGAATAAAGAGCTATGCAAGATCTTTGATGATCATGATACTTAGAGATTACATCAAAGTGAATGATGTCGAGCTTCAAGGAGACAGAAGTCTAGAAGAATGCATTATATGGTATGAAGAAAGTATACTGCCCGGGAACAATATTATTGAAGCATTCAAATACTACGTGATTGGGCAGGTATGCAAAGATTATGCCATTAGTGACAACTTTGTTGAAATTAAGAATCATATAAATCATGTGCTAGAAGAAAGGAGAAGTAGAATAATCAAATGATTTGTATGATTAATGTCACAATATTTTTGTATGGTCTACGAACTTGGAGTATGACCATAGACAATTTGCAATGATGATCCTGATTATCTGTTTATGATGTTTTTAAGTATTTTATCGTTTGTTATTTTATTTTGGTTGAAAGGTTATATTTTTAGCATAGATTGCAAAAATCGCATATTTGGAAAAGTTACAAAATTCATTAATCTTAAAAATCCAAAAATGCGAATAGGAACTTTGTTGCTAAAAATACCTTTCCTAGAGTCAAAATCAAATGTTAAACTCGTCATGGCTATGTCAAAAGTTAATAAAATCTTTTGAAAAATAATTATTTTTTAAGGCAAAGCCAAATGACTGAGTATAGGTTTTGGTGTCATCAAAAAGTGGGAAAATTGATAGAAATATTTTTGTAACAAATTTTTGATGAGCAAAATGTACTTTAGATCCCCTTAGATTTTAGATCCAGAATATCGAGTCAAAGGAAATCTACCATATGAAGAACAAAATTAATTTGGGAAATTAATTTTGGTCCTACGAGTATTCATCCGAGAAAGAAGCATAGAGGAATGCAGTTGCAACAAATGACTGGATGAGCCTAATGGCGAAATGGTAGAAGTCCTTACATATAACGATCACACCCGAGATTAATTCCCCCCAAGGACTTATTTTTTACAAGTCAAGATTTCAGACAAGCAAGATGTGCCAAAGGAGCACAATGTCTGAACAGAGCACAATGTCTGAAAGGAGCACAATGTGAACAAGCACGATGTGTCCAAAGGAGTACAATGTGACCTAATCAGAAAAGCACAATGTTCAAGTCAAAGGAGCACAATGTGGCAAAGAACCAAGATGATCAGAAAATAGATAAAATCAAAGGAATTTATTTTGAATCAGCCCACATGGCACAAGAATCCAAAATTTCCTAAAGATATGATCAGAACGGGAGAAATATTTATGAAGACATGAATATAAAATCTTATCCAATAAATAAATTCTATCAAAAGGATTTATTTCAAAGATACGTTGGAAATTCAAATTGACAAGAATAATAATATTTTAAAGAAACAACTTCAAAATCAAGTTGAGATAAAATATTATCTTGTTAGGCAAGTTGAAATCAAAATTGAAGATCTACTATTGTCAACAATATCAGGCTATGAAGATTCAAATTTCAAATATCAAATTATCCCACTCCAACGGATATATTTGATTGCCTATAGAAAGCCATGAAGACCTGAAGACACAAGAACAAGATAGACACGAGAAGTGAATACACACGAGATATGAAGTGAACAAGTGCAAGTGCTCAAATATTTTTTAAGAGACTTAGTCTGAATAGTCTCAAAAATAGTTGGAGAGAGATACAATTACCGTTGTATTTGTAATTGTAAAAAGAGTATAGCTGTGTGCAAAATACTCTAGTGAGTGTAGCTGTGTGCAAAACACTCGTAGTTGCTAAGTGTAGCTGTGTGCAAAACACTTAGTTGGCGTTGAGTATAGCTGTGTGTGAAATACTCGGAGTTGAGTGTAGCTGTGTGCGAGACACTCGGAGTTGGGTGTAGCTGTGTGCAAGACATCCGGAAGAAGTGCTTGTGTAGCACTTATTCACTATTGTAACTGTGTGTGGAAAATAGTGAATTACTCCTAGAAGTGAATGGAGTAAAGTGGACTAGGAAGATTACGCCACTTCTGAACCACTATAAATTGTCTCTCTCATTTACATACTGCACTTACATAATTTGCTCTATCTATCTATCTCATACGACTAACATGTTTACTATTCACAGTTAATCTTTATCTTTCGGGTTTAGTGTGTTTTCACGTATGCATGTAACTCAAACTTTCCAAGCTTAACCTTTGAATTATTCTAAGCAAGTTTGACGTATTGCATGTGATGTTCGTCATACGGTTGACGTGACACGAAATCTCATTTACAATCTTGAATATTATTGTTATATATTGAGTGCACCATCTCCTTTAAATATTCAAGATATTTATGTCACCATATCCTACATGTGATTTAAGTTATTGATTGGGCATAACTCTTTACCTATATTTATTCCGCTGTGCAGTTCAAGCTTACTCTATTTACTTGTTACTTAGAGTTGAAGTTACCAAAGAGTTATTTATTTGGAAAAAGCTTGAAAGTCTATTCACCCCCCCCCCCCCTCTAGACTTTCACCACCCTATCGGGACCAACAAAGCGCACATTGTCGTTTTGATTGATGACGATGTTTGTGAGAAGATTATATTGAGTTGAATTGGGAGTTACAGTACAGGAGTTTATATACATGATATCTAACAGAATAGTAGTTAACAAAGCTAAAGACTAGGCCATGCTAAGCTATGAATGCTAACTGCCTAATACACCCCCCTCAAGCGGAAGGCGGGCACGACACGACGCCAAGCTTGAACCGTAAATCAATGAATCGAGACACAGATGGGGGTTTGGTGAAAATGTCGGCCAGTTGATCATGAGTAGACACAAAATTTACCTTAAGAGCACCAGACGCCACCTTGTCCCGAACAAAGTGATAGTCCACTTCTACGTGTTTGGTCCGTGCATGGAATACCGGGTTCGAGCAGAGATAGGTCGCACCCAGATTATCACACCAAAGTACGGGAGTCGTGGGGCAGGCCAAGGCTAGATCCTTCAGAAGAGACTGAACCCAAACCACTTTAGCGGAGACATCTGCAAGGGCTCTGTACTCAGCCTCGGTGGAGGAGCGAGCGACAGTCCGTTGTTTCTTTGAGCCCCATGAGATTAAATTGGGTCCAAGAAACACCACATAGCCAGCTATAGATTTCCTGTCAATTGAACAACCGGCCCAGTCAGAGTCTGAGAAGGCATGAACCACAGGAGACACTGAACCTGCAAGTCGAAGCCCAAGAGAGAGCGTGCCTTTCACATAGCGTAAGACACGCTTAAGTGCAGCCCAGTTGTCTTCTTTAGGAATGTGCATGAACTGACAGAATCGGTTGACTGAAAATGACAAGTCTGGCCTCGTGATCAGTAAGTACATAAGAGAACCAACTAGTTGGCGATAGAGAGTCGGATCATCCAAAGGAGAGAAAGTAACGTCACTAGCTGCCATGGTGACGGTCATGGGAGTAGAAAGTGGCTTACAGGAGTCCATCCCAGCTTTGCGAAACAGTTCAGTCATATACCGTCGTTGAGATAATAGTACTACACTGTCAGTGTATAGAGCCTCAATGCCAAGGAAGAATCGCGGATGCCCCAAGTCGCGGATCTTGAACATCGAGGCAAGCTGCTTCAATATGAACATCACCTGCAAATCATCATTCCCTAACAAGAGAATGTCATCAACATATACCAGGATATAAATACGGGCTTGGCCAGAATCATAAATGAATAGGGAAACATCAGTTTTAGAAGGCCGAAACCCAACTGAGACCAGGAACTCTTGCAACCTTGTAAACCACGCCCGGGGGGCCTGTTTCAGGCCATACAACGACCTCTAAAGCTTACAGACGTGATCGGGGAAGCTCGGATTGGCATACCCAGGTGGCTGCCGCATGTAAATATTTTCAGTAATGTGTCCGTTTAAGAACGCATAGTGAACATCCAGCTGTTTCATAACCCAGTTGTTGGACACGACATAGGCTAATAAAAGCCGGACCGTAGCCGGTTTGACGACCGGACTATACGTTTCTGAATAGTCAATGCCCGGAACTTGGTTGAACCCTTTGGCCACCAGGCGGGCTTTATACCTCTCGATTGTGCCATCAGACTTGCGTTTTATGCGATACACCCATTTGCTACCTATTACATTCATTGTGTTACAAAAAGCTACTAATGTCCACGTGTTATTTTGTAGTAATGCATTAAATTCTGCATCCATCGCATTGCGCCAGTGTTGACTTTTGACCGCTTGGGAGTGGCAGGATGGTTCATCGTCATCAACGGAGGCAATCATGGCTCGGGGAGGGCGGCGCTGCTGACTTGTTGTGTCACGCAAACTCATGACATGCTTGCGAGTCGGCGAGCGTTTCCGTCGGGGACGAGGTACAATTTTCGATGAAGTGGTAGGGTGGTAAGAAGAATCCGTGGTATGAGCTGACGAACTTTGCATAACATTAGTCGGTTGAGCATTGTCGCTGGTAGGTGAGTCTCTGGTCGGGCGAGGCACTGACGTGGACTGTGTTGTACCATTGATCATGGGTTGAGCAATCTGGACACACGCCTACTGTATTTTGCTAGTGCTAGCGCAACATTCCTGCGTTAGTTCTGGGCTATACTGGAATGGGAATACATCCTCATTGAACCGCACATGACGAGCAATATATACTCGCCCCGTTGTTCTGTCCAAGCACCTGTAACCACTAAATGAATTGGGGTAACCCAAAAAAACACAACACACAGACCGGAACTCCATTTTATGTGTGTTGTAAGGACGCAAACACGGAAAACATTCACAACTGAACATCTTTAAAAAATTATAGTTCGGTGACTTATGAAACAGTAAGAAGTACGGACTTTGATTATGAAGAACTGAAGTTGGCATCCGATTGATTAAATATACTACTGATTCAAAAGCGAAATACCAATATTTATGTGGGACATGACTATGGGCTAACAGAGACAGACCAGTCTCCACAACATGACGATGCCTACGTTCAACTAGACCATTTTGTTCATGTGTGTGGGCACATGACTGGCGATGTAAAATACCTACAGCCGCAAACACCGAATGCAACTTTCAGTATTCACCACCTAGGTCAGATTGGATACTTTTAATTTGACTTGAGAAATATTTTTCGACTAAGGCACGAAAATGTGGAAAAAAAATTGAATAAATGTCTGTTTTATTTTTCATCGGATAATACCAAATGTATCTTGAATAGTCATCTACAAATAGTACAAAATATTTAAAACCTTCAGTCGTGGTGACCGATGAAGGTCCCCAAATATCTGTGTAGACTAATTCAAGAACTGAAGTTGTGGAATGCGTAACTTGTGACAAGGGAAAGCGAGTGGACTTCCCCATTTGACAAGCAGTACAGACTTTGTTCAAAGAACTTACAGAATTATTAACTGGAAAACTAGACAAAACCTGACGTAGGACTTGAATATGCGGGTGACCGAGGCATTTATGCTAGACTTGAGCTGATGTTCTAGCAGACAAAAGGGCAACTGGAGATGGAGCACTGAGCGAGTACAATCCACCTTCGCTGGGACCTTTAAGAAGAATTTGGTGGGTAACCCGGTCCTTCACAAAAAAGCAATAGGGATGAAATTCAAAATAAACATTGTTATCCCGTGTAAACTTTTGCACGGATAACAAAGAAGCACGTAACTTTGGAACGTGTAAAATTTTATTTAGAAACAGTGACCAAGACGGGGTAGAAATGGAAACTGAACCTGTACGCAGAATTGACAGACCTGAGCCATCGCCAACCTTTAAATGCTCGGTCCCCGTATATGGTTCGGTGTCTTGTAGGATTCCTGAATTCGGTGTGGCATGAGCATTCGCCCCCCATGTCTAGAATCCATACATTATTAAACGGGGATGTTGCGAAGTCATCTTGAGGATGCTGTTGGTACGCCACATTGGCACGCAGTGGAGCTGATTGACTCCAGGTTTGGTGCAGCTGGCGAACGGCTGGGGCATCATTGTAGCGCCGGTAACACGTCAAGGCGGTGTGGCCGGGGATGTCACATATTTGGCAGCGAATTACTCCACGTCCGCGTTGGCCACGACCCCGTTGCCCTCTGTGGTTACGACCACGACCTCGGTTGCCGTCGGGAGGGTTCGCCGCAGCTGGCTGCTGAGTGAAGAGGGCCGACAGAAATTATGGCATGGGAGGTGATGCGTCGTCCGCAAACAGATATTGATGAGTTTCGAGGAGATCAGCCACCTCCGGTAACGTCAATGGCGCACATTTGGACGTGGGGGAAGCCACTAACACTCTGTACTCCGATCGCAGGCCTCGGAAGACATGGAGGTTCTGCTCGTCGAGGCTTACCGGACGGCCGGCCTAAGTGAGCTGCTCGACGAGGACTCGGGCACGGCTGAGATACTCCGTGGGTGAAGAGTCCCCTTGTCGAAGGTTTTGAAGCTGAGACAACAAGCTGAGAGATCGCGCCCGTGATGAAGAGCCGAGTGCCGTCTCCAACGCCACCCATACTGCTCGCGACGTACCATGGCCAATGGCTAGGTACAGGACCTCTTCAGCAAGAGAGGAGAAAAGCATGCTCAAGATGGATTGATCTTGCTGAATCCACTAAGCACATAGAGGATTGACCACCGGCGGCGCATCGGAGGAGGACGCAGCAACAAGTTTCGGTGGGCAGACGGATGTGCCGTCGACGAAACCAAATAGGTTTTGTCCTTTAAGAAATGGTACAAGCTGCGCTCTCCAGAACAAATAGTTCGTGGCAGTCAGCTTAATTGACACGTAATGATGTGCCTGGTGTAGAACATTTGACGGCGGCGTGGTGAAAGCGACGGTGGTAGTGATCGCTTAAGGGTTTTCCGCTGGTGAGGTGCCGCCAGCCGACTGGGAGTTGGCGCTGGAAGTATTGGCCATCGAGGATCAAAGGTAGGAAAGAAAAAAAAAATAGTTGGCTGTGATACCAGATTGATGATGATGTTTATGAGAAGAAGTATTATATTGGGTTGAATTGGGAGTTACAGTACAGGAGTTTATATACATGATATCTAACAGAATAGTAGTTACAAAGCTAAAGACTAGGCCTAAGCTATGAATGCTAACTGCCTAATAGTTTTATACCACGCATCTTAAACACTAATGTCGCGCATATTAATGCGGAACATCCAGAATTAGACTTCAAGTACATATGTGTGCAATTTTAAGACTTAACGTGTGTTACTTTAATGCTCTAAGTGCGCCAGTTTGACACCTGTATACTCTGATGACACCTTTTGTGTTGTAGGTACAATCTGGTTTTTACACCCTTCACCGGAGTTGATAACCATAAAAAATGTATAACATTTGGCGCTGGACTATTGTTGAAAGAAGACATGAGTCTTACGTTTGGCTCTTTGAAAATTTTAAAAAGGCAATGGGTATGGAACCAAGAATAATTATCACTGATCAAGATCCAGCTATGAAAGTGGCGATTCCAACAGTTTTCAAGAAAGCCAGGCATCGTTATTGCATGTGGCACATTATGTGTACAGTTGGGGAAAAGGTGGGTCCTACGTTGAACAAGAATGAGGAGTTCAAGAACAAACTGAACTCAATCGTTTAGACGTTATCTTTGGAACCTCCTGATTTTGAGAAACAGTGGAGAGAGCTTATGGAAAAGTACAACTTAGTCGAACACAATTGGTTTACAACTATGTTTGGGGCTAGAAAACATTGGATCCCAGCCTATTTTAGAGATGACTTTATGGGGGGTCTACTCAGGACAACGTCTCGTTCCGAAAGTGAGAACTACACGTATAGCCGTTTTACTGGCCCACAGTCTAGCCTAGTTGAATTCATGATGAACATTGATAGTGCTGTTAAATCACAACGTAACACAAATTCAAAGCTCAACAGTGACAATGAAGGCTACAATCCAGATATGAAGACGCCACTAGGTATCGAAAAAACATGCTTCAATCGTCTACACCATTACTGTTTTCTATCAAGTTTAGGAAGAAATATGTGCCTCCTGTTTCAAATGTATGGTGTTGAGTGTTAAAGAAGATGGTGGAATGTTACACTATGATATTATGGAGGGAAAGAACAAAATATTTAGTGTGGTGCACAATGTAAATGACCATGAGGCCAAATGCAGTGGCAAGATGTTTGAGATGGTTGGACTGTTGTGTAGACATGTATTTGTGGTCTTTATAGACCTTGAAAAGATCCCTCTGAAGTATGTGGTTAATCGGTGGACTAAGGATGCATCTTTAAATGCTGCATTTGAAATAGATGGTGTCATTTATGATCAGAATGGTCCAAAGGATGAAAAGAAGATGTTGCTGAACAAACTGTGGTCTGGTGTACACTGTTGTATTGATCTAGCAGGTTCAAACATGGAGCAATTGGCTGCACTTTCGCAAGTGATTAATGAATAGAAACAGCTGCTAATGTCAGGAAACGAAAAATTGTCCCCTCAGCGCAGCAGGAAGACTGTTATAGAATCATTTTGTGGATCAATAGAGATTTCAGAGATCAATATACTTCCACCAAAACATGCAAAGAACAAGGTCAGTGGCAAACGTATCAAAAGCAGGAAGGAGTTGGCAATGGAAAAAGAAAAGGGCAGGAGGTGCAATTTTTGTGGTGTTAGAGGAGATCAACATGACACCAGGCCCACTTAACCCCAAAAATAAGGACAAACAAAAGGGTAAGAAAAAGGCATAGCAGTCTATTTTTACAACGCCTTTACAGTTGAGTACGAAAATAAATATCAAATATGTAACACAAATACTTAGTTAACTCATTTTAGAATGCTTTTACAGTTGAGATACTTGAATTTAATGTTCAACAATTACTAGTTTTTGTTTTTATCACTGATTTGTGTTTAACAATCACTGCTACTAGCTTAAATGGCTTTTCATTAATACTTTACGTGCGTGCAGCAAATTCTTAAAATGCGTTGATTACACTTTTAACGTGCGCTACACTAAGGCTTAATATGCGTAATACGGAAACAGAATGTGTGTTGGTTTATGTATAAAAACTTTGGTCCATGGTAAATGCCAAAGTCTTTACATGCGTTGATTAACGGCCAAAAGAATTTTAAATCTTTTGGGGGAATTTGATCTTGGGCGGAGTCAATATGTTCAAAGACTTCTACCATTTCGCCAGTGAGCTCATCCGTTTATTCCTTGTACACCGAAATATATATTGCCTACCAACTGATCACAAATCTAAAAGGAAAGAAAATGCATGTATTTAATTGTTTATGTGTGTTAGATTATTCATTCATTGCCTTTTAACAAAATCATTAAAAAATGAATTACTTTCATTTAAATTCATCCAATCATCTCAACCGTCGATCAAAAAATAATGAATTCCAGTCATTTGAATTATGTTCAACTTGCGCGACATTAAAACTTAAGATGCGTAATCTGGACAAAGACAATATTTAACACTTTCTTTTTCTTTATTTATTAGTTAATTTAGGATGCATTAAAAATTAGTCTAATATGCGCGATTGCAAAACTTAAAGTGCGTTTGTTTGATTACGAAATAATTTGCAAATAAAATGGCACATACATAATCGAATTTTTTTTATTTTTATTTTTTGGGTTGTAAACCACAATGTGGTCCGCACAAGTTATCATGGAATCGTCCCGTGGGTAACCCCTATTGGCTTAAGTACATGATCGATTTAGTACTTTATGATTTGAATTTAACATGTGCGACATATCAATTTAAAATGCGTATTATGGGAACACAATGAGCGTTTGTTTCTATATTAATAAGAATAATTTACACTCTAATATGTTAGTATTTGTAAACGTAAATACACATTGAAACAAAACCAAACACATTCAGTGCGTGTTTTCTAGTACTTTGAAGACATATCTTCTGGTTCTGGCAGCATCCGACACGCTGCCAGCCTGCCACAAGGCTCAACTCTCAGCCTTGGAAGATGTTTGGTTGCGGCATGATGAGCTTGAAGCTGCTAATGACGAATGTTGTTTTAGGTTTAGAATGTGTTGTTTTTGTAGTTAGTTACAATCACTACAAGCTGGATAGCGAGGAAGATGAAGAGGACATAGAAGATGAGGAATAAAAGAAGAGGGTTCTTCTGTACGTGCAGAAACATGAGAGATAGCCATTTCAATAAAACCTGATGCTCAGTTGTGTGTTGTTCCTTCTAATTTATAGGTGAATAACTTGGTCACGTGCACTGATTTGAGATTTCAATGTTGCGTGATTTACAGACACATTAGATTTTTCAAGATTTCCTTTAATGGGTGCGTTTTTTAAGGCATTGAATGACCATTCAATGTTATCCGTTTCCCCAACTACAAATGCCTTAAAGTTCTAACATCAAATATCTTTGAATATTACTTAAAGACGGATTGGTAGAAACGACTTAATGCGCTTCGCTCTGCTCTGTTACATGCGCGAACTACAAGAACAATATGCGTGTAAATATACATTTAATTAAATTGCATCGAAATAAGAGATTTTTAAAAGCCAAAAGTTTAAAGTGCGTTGGAAAACCAATTAAAGTGCGCGAAATATCACTTTAAGATGCGTTAATTTAAGTCCTAATGTGCATGGATTCAACTACCAAATGCCATTACATTTGTTCACGTAAAATCTTTAGCTACGCACATAATAGTTTATCTAACGCACCTTGGTGATATTATTTCCATCAATCGAATTTGAAAACCATCAAAGAAGTGATGATAAATGAACTGTAAGTCTTTATTGGGTCAACCGACTGTGCGCGTCAGCGGTGTGTCGGATCGTGGTCGACGTTGAGTTCGTCAGCGGTTCTCAAAGGGTTGGTTGCGATCAACTCCCCTCATACCACGGTACTGAGGTAGGGTGCTACGGGGCAATGTTAATGCTATAAGCATTAACCCTCATGTTCGGGGCATGCGATTGGTCCCGTGGCACCATCAACGATTATGTGATATGAATGATACTTGAATGATGATGTGTTTGAATTGAAAAGTAATCTGTGACCTTATATACGTATTCCTTATGATGTTATCTCTACTTAACTGTTCATCATTGATTAATGTGTGTGTCCCTATTTGCTTAGTCTATTCCTGGTTTTAAAGCTAGAGTCTCCTAAGTATATATCTTCCTGCTTCAAAATGATTTTCTTATATATATATATATATATATATATATATATATATATATATATATATATATATATATATATATATATATATATACCTATATTGTATTTCAACGCGTTGGAGTGGGTTACCAGCATCACTCGCTGAACAGATATATTTGGCTTTCAGGCACAAATGAGTGGATCCCAGAGCGCGCTAGAGATCCGAGACATAGAGTAGTTAGTTTCCCTTTCGGCCTGCGTGCCATGCTTATGTATTGACATTATTTGAGGATTTTAGTTAGGTAGCCTGTGCACCTGAGTTCTCTAGCTCAGGTGTGGCATAGCACCCCATACTCTTATGTTTGATTTCGAGATTTAATGAGGATTTACCCTTACGATATAAGTTTTAAAAGTTTCAAAATTTCGGGGTGTTACAGTTGGTATCAGAGCCTAAGTTTGACCCTAGGATAAGACTCTTAAGACCAGACTTTAGGACATTAGGCTTGAACTCTAGGTATTTAGGAACATAGGATTCAGGAATCTTAGGACGCGCGGTGAGATTGTGAGCCTACCTATCATCACATAATCTCCCCTCACTTTATCTCTCATTAATTTAAAGAATTTCCCCCTTCGCTTATCACATCAAGGTAAGGGTACAACACACTAACTCTTCATTCCACATACTTGCCCTAGAAATTTGTGATGACCTTACATGCTTTTACCTGCTTTGTTGCTTATCACTCTTTGATTATCATACTTGTTTATTTGCTTAAGCATATGTTCCTAATTGATTTTAGACCAAGTTAGGAACCGCATATTATTGCTTAAACTATTTGATCAAACATGCGTTATTTGGATATCTGTTACGTGATAAAATATTTTGGAAACTACAATTAGTAATTTTATTCGGCTTATAAGAACTCACTTGTCCTAATCATAATTGACCAATCACTTTGATAGTTAATTCACTAATAGCTCAATAAGTACTTGCATGAGTTTGCATGAATGGAAATTTTGGGGAACATAGCCTTAATTAGGAAGGGGAAGAACGGGGTGCGTGATCCTTAGGATATCTAGTTAAAGTCCCCTGTGTTCCTTATTAGTGTCATAATAATGTGATCCCTTGAGATTTTCCATGAATTCAAATCCCTTTTGTTTTTCACATAAGTATGGAATTCTTTGGACTTGAAAATTGTGCATTCTCGGGGCTTTCTCGAAGTGATCACTTCTTCACAATCACGTTCCAGTGGGGCCTTGGCAGGAGGTCGACCACCCACCACGTGCCCACTGCCACGTTCCAGTGGGGACTTGACAGGCGGTCGACTTCCCACCTCGAGCCCACTGGTACGGTCGGTGTGTTTTCTTGACTTCTCGTCTTATTGATCCATTGTGCCTTTGTGTGTCTTCCTTGATACTTCTTATGTGTTTAACATGTAAATAACAATCTAATGCTTGAACATGAAAGTTGAATTATCTTCCTAATGGATTTATTTATAAGTTACATAGAAATTATAGGGACTAATTCTATTTTTAGAAATCTAAAACCTCGGATACATTGCACATTAAGTTTTGACCCGAAAATCAATTTGAGAGAGACCGGTAGAAATCCGAGGAACCTAAACCAAGTGGTCATCTAGAAATTATCCTTGGAAAAATATGTTGCGTCCCCAAACTACCCTAAACTATCCCTCTATACTTTGGTCCATGTTGCATAATAGACCACAGGCTTCCAATACCTTGTTTAGAACCCTTTACCACTAAGACAAGGACCCCCCCCCCCCCCCCCCTAAACAAACATTTATACATAAATCGGTATATCACTACTATTCTAAATATATTCCCCTGAAACTCCTATCATATATATATATATATATATATATATATATATATATATATATATATATATATATATATATATATATATATATATATATATATATATATCTAAAGTATGTAGTAAATCCCAATTACATTTATATGCTACACTTACACCAAATCATTATTATTATTATTATTTTCATTATTATTGCACCCTAACCCTAATCACCTTGCTTAATCTTAAATCTTCCATGGTTGCGTCATATACGGTACGTCCCGATATGCTCATATATATATACATATAATAGATAAAACTTGTGAGCCTATAGAACATCTTCCCTTATTCATACGTATTCATATAAATTGTTACAGTCATATTATATACAATAATATCCCCAGCCCCGAACCATACACATGTAACCTAGTTACGATAATCTTATATACACCCATGAGGTTGCCCTTAGCATATCCTAACCCTGAAATATCATTCCGTACAAATTACATCACTCTTATATGTATACATACACATAACCTGAGATAGCCCTAATTCTACTTTTCCCCCTCGCATGACCTCCCTGTTACCACTCCTACCTTCCCTAAATAATTAAAAACTTTAGCATCATCATCAAGTCATCAATTAATTTAGGAATTAGCAATCAAGGGTCTTCAACTTTAAGTTGTTTATGTATTCTGGGCTTCTAGAGGTAAAAATTATGCCTACCTAAAATCTAATTACCACCGAGATAAAGCTAATTTTCCTAAGTGCTTGTGTGATTAAATTCTGTCAAGATTTCTTAAGATAAAACCTTTAGCACTTGTGAACCTAGGCTATCTTACTCATTAAAAGAATATTCGTATGCAAATTGCATGGTCCCATTTATAGGTGGAAATTTATATTTTTCATATGTATTGCATGCCAAATCACATAGCTCGCATGTTTATGTCAAAACACACACTTACACACATTCATGTACATATACAAAGCATGCTAGACAAAAACGGTATATTATAAGGCATCCCACTATGCATATATACAATATTATTAACTACAAGCAGTCTGCATATAAGTGCCAATACTTGTTATGTGATCACCCACCGATATCCATGGTATGCAAAATAAAGACCCTAATTCTATTGTCTCCCCAGAATTTATTTACCCCATAAAAAGCAAGAACCTTCCCCCTAATTACTTACAATCTTCTCCTCAAAAATCTGATTTTCGCTATTTGAATAATTGTTATATGATTTATGACATTCCTGAATTTATATGACAAAAGTTTGGTTATGCCACGATATTAAGTACGTGAATTTAACTGTTAATCATGCACTAAACTAACATGTGGAATAATACATATGTGTGCTTTATGATTCCATAGGACTAGTTATTATTTAAGACTTGAAATAGGGCCACATGCCTTCACACTCTATGCCTATAGACTTAAGAAATTGCATGTTTAGCATAATTACGATTGAACACATATAGGCATGCCAACTTGCAGGTTTCGCATATAACATAAATAGTTAATTATCGTACATGTTAGGCTTATTGTTTCGTAACTGCGAATATTTGGTATAATCTGCTAAGCACGAAGATTAGACATGGATCCTACATATATGGCATCTAGGCTCACAACATGTTACACTACAAAATTAAACGTCTGCATCCATTCGCAAATGAGGTTCGCCTGTGTTGATATATGTGCATGAATACTTTATAATAATTATGTGGCTATCCGAATCTGCACCCGCGTAGTATTTGCCTCTCATTTAGGTACATAAATAATTATACGATCGGTACAACTTGTGATCCTATGTATTAAATCATTATAAAATAATTAAATAAAGATCATGCCATGTGTAAGACTTCTATGTTATGAATTAGTCACCCGTAAAACTTACATATTGTGTGTTGCATATTCGTGACCTTGTTATTTTGTGCATTTTCCTAGCACAATAGTTAGGCTCAAACCCAATAAATTTATATGTGTATGTGTATATATTTCCCATATAATACTTTCCTTATGAACTACTATACTAATTCGGGCTCTTTACCCCAAAATGATTTCTAAGCTTTGGGGACGAAGCTTCTTGTAAGGGGGGGAGAGTGTAACACCCCGTGTTACGGCCTTTAATCCCGAATTAATTATTTAATTAATTCCATTAATAATAATTAAAAAGGATTTAATTTGATTAGAAATCCATTTAATTAATTAATGTGGTCCACCACGGATCGTGGACCCTTACCTAAACTAGAGTCATAAGCCTATTAGAAATAAAGAAAGTAAACATTTTACTAATCAGATCCTAATTAGGAATCCTAGGCCTACACATCTAATAGGAATAAAGAAAGTATACCTTTACTATTCAGATTATGGTTAGATTCTCATTAATTAATATGGTCCACCATGGACCATGGACCCTTATCCCTAAAACAAGTCCTTAGTCCTATAAGGAATAGAATTAGTAAACCCATACCATTCAGCCCCTAATTAGGACTCCTAAATATATATATAAGGACATAGGAGGCACCTAGAAGTCACACCAAAATAGATATCACCACACAAGAATTCCCAAGGGACTCCCCACCACCAAGCCTAGGGAGATCAAAACGGATGGAAATATTAGGGAAGAACCTTAATAGCCAAGGGATGATTAATTAAGGCTAAGAGGTAACCCATGTCTCAACAAAACCTATTTTCTTCGCTATAATCTCCTTCCTTGTCCTCCCTCTATATTATTGTGTCTTGATGAATTCTTCTATGATAATTGTGTTATGTTCTTGATAATTGATAAGCTGATTTATATGCATTTTTGATAATCTTGATGATCTTGATGTTGAAAAGAATTTCTTGATTTTGATGTGATGATTCTTGACGAATATTGATATTTCTTGATGTTAAAGATAAAATATGATCTTGATGATTTGGGTGGGATTAGAGCCCTAGGTTGGATTGGGAGTTTGTATTGTGATGTTCTTGATTTATATTTGGGTGGGAATTCGCATGTTCGGGTGTTGTTTATATTTAGAAGTCGTAATAGGATAAGTCCTACGTGATTCTTGCTTTTGATCCGTTAATTGCCTACGTGGTGTCGTTATTTGCGTTTAAAGGTGTCTAAGCATGGTTTCGGGTTCCACAAAGGTTCCCGGGACGAATATATGAGAAAAGAGACAGTGGGGGGTAGGTGGGGGTAGGGGAACCCGCCACCTACCCGCTGCCCGAAGAACACCGCCCGGCAGCGGGCAGCCACCTGCCCGCGGGCGACCCGCTGCCCGGAACAGTGTTCTCCGACGGGCAGCCGGCGGGTGTCTCTCCACCCACCGGCTACCCGCTGGTCCGTACCCCACCCCGGGACTTTGGCTTCCCCGTTTGATGTTCCCCGCTCCCCATGGTGTCCCAACGGACCCCGTTTGTCGTGCTTGAGTATAGTTTGATATTTCGGGTACCATTCGTAAGTTAAATGAGTCTTAGGAATTGCATGCTAGTTGAATTGGTAACCCGTTGACCTAGGTGGAAGTTGTATGAACCCTTAGGACTACTCCTAGTATGTGAATGATCAAACGTAAGTTTATTTATATGTCTTTCCCCTCCCAATATGCTACTACGTGCTCCTATGTGTTATGTGTTGCATGATCCCCCATTTTGGTTATAGGCCAATTGGGTGATTCCCGGACTAAGGTTCGGAAGTCGGCTGAAGGCCGAATGGACTGTTCCCGGACTAAAGGTTCGGAAGTGGCTGAAGGCCAAATGGATTGTTCCTGAGCTAAGGCTCAGAAGTTGGCTAAAGGCTGAATTGATTCACTTCTTGGGCTGCGGTCCAAATATGGGCCTCGGTGCTATGACCCACCGACCTGGACGCGCCAGGCGGTGTTTAGGGCCAATAAGCCGAGGAAGGCTGTAGTCCACCGACCTGATTGATGGGACAGCGGTGTGTAGGGCCGTAGTCTCCGAGGATCTTCGCCCATCGACTGAGTTTAGCTTAGCGGTGTGTCGGGCTTGATTCGCTACGGTCCACCGACTGTACGCATCAACGGTGTGTAGGGTCGTAAGTCCCCCCTTGTAAAGGGGATCGCGATACACCGACTGTGCGCATCAGCGGTGTGTCGTGGTGTTTTGGGCATCCTAAATTCCACAAGTTGGTCTTCAAGATTCATACTTTCCTAACCTTGAGCATAGGAGATGGTAAGATCCTTGATCTCGTGGTGTTTTTAGTATCTTTCTAGGTGTCTTTTTCTAAAAATAGAATCTTTGTTGTCTTTTGGTGTGTTTATGAAGTTGGAGTTGAAGGAGAGCTTTAGGAGAAGCTTTTGAGGGTGTGAAAAGTGAAGTGTTAGGCTACAAAGGTAACCCATGCTTTACAAAATCTATTTTCTTACCTATATGATGATTTCTTGACTTCTACTTGTGATTCTTGTGATGAAATGTGAGTTTTGATGTATTGTCTTGTGGTAATGCATGTTTAGAGCTTGTTATTAGGGTTCTTGTATGCCATTGCTTGGCTATTTCTTGGGTTCAAGTCATATTGTTGTTTTGTGTGAGATTTTGGGTGTTTTGGACTTGAATTTGGACTTGTTGTTGAAAATCCCTGAACGGATTATTTTGTGGTATAGGAGTGTACCCGCGGGTGGAACGGCGGGCAGGGAACCACCCGTCGCCCCACCCACGGGGTACACCTCTCGTGGGCCTTGGTACCTGTAACACCCCGTGTTACGGCCCCTAAAAACATTTAATTGATCAATCAATAAGCCCAAGAGAAGGAATAAATCATAATGGTTAATTAGGGAAAAAGGCCCACCATAGTCCATGGGCCCTCATATATAAACCCAACCCCTAAACACAATCCTTAATTCCGAAAGGAATAGAATTAGCAAGCCTATAATATTAGTTCCTAATTAGGACTCCTAAATATATAAATAAGGGACTTAGGAGACACCTAGAACTTCCCACACGCCTAAACGCCCCACCTCCCCAGGAGAGCTCCAAGAATTCCCTTAGAAGAAAGCAAGAAAGCAAGAAAGCTTAAAGAAAGACCCTTCATAGCCAAGGAACTAATTAAGGCTAAGAGGTAACCCATGTCTCAACAAAACCTATTTTCATAGCTATGATTTCCCCCTTAGGGTTTCCCCATATTATTGTGTATTAATGACTTGTGATGATTATTGTTGATGATTGATGTGATGATCCCATGGGGGATCTTGATAATCTTGATATTGAGAGGTTCTTGATAAATATGATGTTCTTGATAATTAATTGGGATTCTTGATGATTATATATTGTTCTTAGAATCATGGTGTTCTTGATGATTAATTGGTATCCTTGGTGATTATGTATTGTTCTTACCGAATCTTGCAATTAGAAGACGAATCATATTCTTGTTGATATAAAAGTGATTAGAACCCTAGGTTGTATCGTACGATATTATTCTTGGAATATCGGGTGGGGAAATCGCATGTTTGGGTGTTGATTATGTTTAGAAAAGCATGATAGGCCATGTGCCGTTCGTTTCCCGTATTTGATCCGTTAATTGTCTACTTGTTGTTGTTAATTGCGTTGTAAAGTGTCTAAGCATGGTTTCGGGTTCCACAACGGTTCCCGGGGCGAAAAGTGATGAAAAGAGTCAGTGGGGGGTAGGTGGGGGTAGGGGACCCGCCACCTACCCGCGGCATTCTCGGGCAGCTCCGGCAGCGGGCAGCCGGCGGGCGGGCAGCTGCCCGCCGGGCACCCACTGCCCGGAACAGTGGCAGCCGGCGGGTGGACCCCCACCCACCGGCTACCCGCTGGAAAGTACACTACCTCGGGCTCCCGGTTTCCCCGTTTGATGTTTCCCGGATCCCCGTGGTGTCCCAATGGACCCCGTTTATCGTGCCTATGTCTAGTTTGATGTTTTGGGTACCGTTCGTAGGTTTACGAGTCTACTATATTGCATGCTAGTTGAATTGGTATCCCGTTGACCTAGGTGGAAGGAGTATGAACCCCTTAGGACTATTCTTAGTATGTGAAGGATCACGCATAGGTTTTGTTATACGCTTTCTCCCCCTTCCCAATATGTAATGTGGGTTGCATGTGCTTGCTATGTGATATGTGTATGTGTTACCCTAATTCGGTTGCGATCGGATTGGTTATCCTGAGCTGCGGTTCAGAAGCTGGCTGCGGTCAGATTGATACTCTTGGGCTGCGGTCCACCGTTTGGTTGCGATCAAACGTTTCTATACGAGCTGCGGTTCGTCCTTTTTCCTGGCTGCGGTCAGATGACATTCTCTTGGGCTGCGGTCCACTGTTTGGTTGCGATCAAACACTATGATGAGCTGCGGTTCATCGGTCGGTTGCGATCGACCCCTCCGTGTTGCGATACGGGGCAGGGTGCTGCGGGGCCGTGTCAGAGCTATATGCGCTGACCCTCATGTATGGGCATGCGATTGGTCCTGTGGCGCCAACAAGGTGTGTTATGTGTTGTGATATGGACGGGTTGTGATTATGAGTGTCTTGGGGGATGTGACTATGGGACTTATATTGGGGATTGTTCATATTGGGTTATGATTATTGTTTATGCCTTGCCTTATCTGCCTTATCTGTTGTGAACTGCATATGCTCGTTATAACTGTTGCTTGTGTCTGGCCTTATCTGTCGAGTCATTCCCGGTTTTAAAGCTAGAGTTCGTAGGATATATCTTCATGCTCATAATGGTTTTCGTATATCTATATATATCTCTATATGTATTATATTTCAACACGTTGGAGTGGGTTACCAGCATCTCTCGCTGAACAGATATATTTGGCTTTCAGGCACAGACGACTAGAGCACTGGAGCGCGCTAGAACTGGAGCGTAGAAGTAGAGTAGTTTCCCTTTCGGCCTGCGTGCCATATTATGCGTTGTGTTTCAATGGATATTAGCTAGACAGCCTGTGCACCTGGGTTCTCTAGCCCAGGTGTGGCATAGCACCCCGTACACTTATGATATACTTTGGGATGTAATGAGATATTACCCTTATTATATAAGCTTAAAATGTCTTGAAAATCTGGGGTGTTACAGTTGGTATCAGAGCCTAAGTTTGACCCTAGGAAAAGACTCTTAAGACCGGACTTTAGGACGTTAGGCTTGAACTCTAAGTACCTGGGAACATAGGACTCAGGAATCTTAGGACGCGCGGTGAGATTGTGAAACCTACACATAACTTCCCTACACGTTGCCCTTCCCCATTCTAAAACCCTTCCCCACTTATCACTTCACCAGAAGTGCGTCGAACTCTAACTTAACATTCTTATAAACACTGACCAGAAAGACGATAGCATGGCACCGAACAGAAGGCAATCAAGGACTCCGGAACCCGCCACCGACGACCCCTTGACCCAAACCCTACAGCAACTAACACAAGTCGCGCAGGCATTAAGCGACGCGGCCCTTCGCAACGCCAGGACCCCACCGCCTCCGATGAATGCAAACTCTGACGTCGCTCGACAAGTCTCGAATCACCGACCACCCACGTTCTTCGGAGAGGAGGACCCCGCAGTCCTGGAGGAATGGATTCGGACTCTTGACAAGATTCTAGGGGTAGTAGAATGCCCCGAGGAGCGTCGTGTAGAAATAGCCTCGTTTTACTTCGGACACGAGGCCGACCTCTGGTGGATCCACGAAGGACCCACTCACCGACAAGAACCAGGGTTCAACTGGGAAAGCCTCAAGGCACAATTACGTGAACGGTTCTACCCAACCCACATAAAAGCATCCATGTATGAAGAGTTCCTTCATCTAAAGCAAGGGACGGCCACCGTCGTGGAGTACCATAAACGATTCCTCGAACTGGCGCGCTTCGCACCCGAACTTGTCCCCACCGAGGTGACCAAGGTAGAAAGATTCGTATCGGGCCTCAACTTCGAAGCCCGGAAGGCACTAGTAGTAAGTAGGCCCCGGACCCTCAACGAGGCTTACGTCAGTGCCGCGAACCTCTATCGGATCCAACTACTTCAACGCGGAGCTCAGGAACAAATGCGAAGAAGGAACACCGGAAGTGGGGCACCACCGGTGAAAAGAACAAGGAACGACATCGGCACGAGGTCAAACAACCCGACTAACCCAAGACCGCCCCCGGGAAGCAACAAAGCGAACCCAAGAAACTTTCCTTGCCCGAGATGCAACAAAAGTCACAGAGGCAAGGACTGCGCAGGCAACCCCTGGCGATGCTTCAACTGCGGGGAGGAAGGACAGAAGGCCTTCCAATGCACTCGGCCCCAAAGACCGCGTCCCACCACCACAGGCCAACACGGGGGTACCGGTCACCAAGGGGGCTACGGCGCTCCCGGAAAAGTATTCGTCATGAGCCAAACGCAAGCCGACCTCGGGAACGAAGAAGACCTAGAAGGGGAAAACCCAATCCCTGAAGACGAGGACCATACGGACCCCGCCAAAGAAAACCCCGAAAGCAAATTCTGTCTAGGATAAGCCATCACCCCCTTGTAACCGCCCCCTGTATCGTATAAACCACTTATTCAGTTTAATTACTTCGGGAGCATTATGTCTACTTAGCTTAGCTACTTAGAAAGTATTATGAATAAAGATTCCTTTTCGTTCAAATTCCGATTCCGCTACGAGAGTAAAACACAAGTTATGCCATCCACCCAACCCTTCCTCACTAAAAGACGAAGCAAGGGAAAGGACAAAAATCATACCATCAAGAAATGCCTAATGTCACCATTAGGAATTGAACCCTAAACCTCCTATTTACAAGTCCAAGCCCCTAACCACTAAGCCATGAATGTTTCTTGAAACCTCAAGGGGACACTCCCTTGTTAAACCCCTCTAAATCCCTAAAACCCACAAAATCCCCAAATCAAAAACCCTTCTTCTTCTTCTTCTTCTTCTTCTTCTTCTTCTTCTTCTTCTTCTTCTCTCTCTCCCTCCCCACACCATCTCCTCCTCCCTCTCGCATACCCCACTGCCCCACCACAGCCACCATCTCCCACTGACGCCGCCACCGCCCGGACGCACCCCGGCAGAGCCGCTCGCCTCGCCGCAGTCCAGACCAAGCCGCCGGAGACCACCCGCCATCCGCCCGGAGTCCGCCCAGCCGAGACCCGCTGCCGCCTCCACCCGAACGCCAATCCCACGCCACCTCCTCCTCATCGTGAACCTCGCCGTCGCCTCCCTCGCAACCGGAAAACGCCGCCTCGTCGAGGACGCCCGCCAGAAAAACACGCCGGAGCACTGCCCACCTCGCCGGAGACTCGCCGGAAATCTCGCCGGAAGCCTCACCGGAAAAGTACCACCTATCGCGATGCCAAAGAAACGCCTCGGAATCCGCACCCCGGAGTGGAACAATGCCGATTACACCGTGATCGGAGGTAAAGCACTTGAACCCGACCAATTCTCTCCGGAATTGGTTGATATGCTTAAACACCAAGGACTTTTAGATACGTATCTCACCATCAAAGGGGATACGTACCCCGAATTGGTGAAGGAGTTCTATCAACACCTTGTAGCCACCAAACGGGGTGACAAGGTAGAAATCACCACCAAAGTCCGCGGCAAGGAAATTGTGCTTTCCGAAGGCCGTTTGGCCAAGCTCTTGAAATTAACCACCACGGGTGTGTCCGACTATGACCGGAAGGGGTGGATTGACACCCAAACCACGGGATACAAGGACTATCTCGGGTACTTACTCGGGAAAGAGGATGGGTTCACCTCGGCCACCCGACCAAACCGGAAATGGCTATCGGCGGAGCAAAAGATATTGGTTATGATTGTAACCGATAGCCTCTTGCCCACCAATAACAAGAGCAAGGATGTGGGAAGCTTGGAGTGCACCTTTGCGTATCTCCTAAAACATAAAATCAAGTTCAACCTGCCGGCACTCATGCTAAAGCACATAGAGTTCTGCAAGACAAACAACCGGCTTAGCCTACCTTACGGGATGATCCTAAGTTGGATCATGGAGAAAAAGGGGGTAGACCTAAGCCACACCGAGGTCAAAACCGCCAATGGCATGGTTTTCAATGCCCAAAACCTCCGCCGCAACGACATCTACTTCATCGAAGGAGGACACTATCTCACCCTCGAAGAAATTTGCCAAAAACCCGATGAGGAACGTAGGGAATTGGTTGATCGGTTGGACATCTCCAACAAAAATCTCAAGCGGGCCATGCAAGATTGCGGAGGCACGGAAGAAAAGGAAGGACAAGAGGAGGAAGACGGGCCTAACCCGTCAGTGCACCCACGACCAGGAGGGAACCCGAGGGGGCAAGATGAGGGTTCGGTCAATGAACGCATACTCGCACAGCTCGACCGACAGAATCAAATCATGGAAGAAGGGTTCTCATCCCTGATCCGCACCACACACGCACTCGATCAAAGGGTGGCAGCGATCGAGGCCGCCTTGGGCACTCGCGGTGCACCCAGTTCCAGCGCAGGAAACCGAGGTACAACAGAAAACTTCCCTATCACAACACCATCAAAAGTTCAGCCTACCCCAAGCCAAGACAAACGTAAGGCCGCAACCCTAATCAGGAGGCCGAGCTACGAGGTGTCTAGGGGTGAAAGGATGGACTATAACACCGGGCTTCGGGGACGAAGCCCCTTGTAAAGGGGGGAAAAGTGTAACACCCCGTGTTACGGCCCCTAAAACCATTTAATTGATCAATCAATAAGCCCAAGAGAAGGAATAAATCATAATGGTTAATTAGGGAAAAAGGCCCACCATAGTCCATGGGCCCTCATATATAAACCCAACCCCAAAACCCAATCCTTAGTTCCGAAAGGAATAGAATTAGCAAGCCTATAATATTAGTTCCTAATTAGGACTCCTAAATATATAAATAAGGGACTTAGGAGACACCTAGAACTTCCCACACGCCTAAACGCCCCACCTCCCCAGGAGAGCTCCAAGAATTCCCTTAGAAGAAAGCAAGAAAGCAAGAAAGCTTAAAGAAAGACCCTTCATAGCCAAGGAACTAATTAAGGCTAAGAGGTAACCCATGTCTCAACAAAACCTATTTTCATAGCTATGATTTCCCCCTTAGGGTTTCCCCATATTATTGTGTATTAATGACTTGTGATGATTATTGTTGATGATTGATGTGATGATCCCATGGGGGATCTTGATAATCTTGATATTGAGAGGTTCTTGATAAATATGATGTTCTTGATAATTAATTGGGATTCTTGATGATTATATATTGTTCTTAGAATCATGGTGTTCTTGATGATTAATTGGTATCCTTGGTGATTATGTATTGTTCTTACCGAATCTTGCAATTAGAAGACGAATCATATTCTTGTTGATATAGAAGTGATTAGAACCCTAGGTTGTATCGTATGATATTATTCTTGGAATATCGGGTGGGGAAATCGCATGTTTGGGTGTTGATTATGTTTAGAAAAGCATGATAGGCCATGTGCCGTTCGTTTCCCGTATTTGATCCGTTAATTGTCTACTTGTTGTTGTTAATTGCGTTGTAAAGTGTCTAAGCATGGTTTCGGGTTCCACAACGGTTCCCGGGGCGAAAAGTGATGAAAAGAATCAGTGGGGGGTAGGTGGGGGTAGGGGACCCGCCACCTACCCGCGGCATTCTCGGGCAGCTCCAGCAGCGGGCAGCCGGCGGGCGGGCAGCTGCCCGCCGGGCACCCGCTGCCCGGAACAGTGGCAGCCGGCGGGTGGACCCCCACCCACCGGCTACCCGCTGGAAAGTACACTACCTCGGGCTCCCGGTTTCCCCGTTTGATGTTTCCCCGATCCCCGTGGTGTCCCAACGGACCCCGTTTATCGTGCCTATGTCTAGTTTGATGTTTTGGGTACCGTTCGTAGGTTTACGAGTCTACTATATTGCATGCTAGTTGAATTGGTATCCCGTTGACCTAGGTGGAAGGAGTATGAACCCCTTAGGACTATTCTTAGTATGTGAAGGATCACGCATAGGTTTTGTTATACGCTTTCTCCCCCTTCCCAATATGTAATGTGGGTTGCATGTGATTGCTATGTGATATGTGTGTGTGTTACCCTAATTCGGTTGCGATCGGATTGGTTATCCTGAGCTGCGGTTCAGAAGCTGGCTGCGGTCAGATTGATACTCTTGGGCTGCGGTCCACCGTTTGGTTGCGATCAAACGTTTCTATACGAGCTGCGGTTCGTCCTTTTTCCTGGCTGCGGTCAGATGACATTCTCTTGGGCTGCGGTCCACTGTTTGGTTGCGATCAAACACTATGATGAGCTGCGGTTCATCGGTCGGTTGCGATCGACCCCTCCGTGTTGCGATACGGGGCAGGGTGCTGCGGGGCCGTGTCAGAGCTATATGCGCTGACCCTCATGTATGGGCATGCGATTGGTCCTGTGGCGCCAACAAGGTGTGTTATGTGTTGTGATATGGATGGGTTGTGATTATGAGTGTCTTGGGGGATGTGACTATGGGACTTATATTGGGGATTGTTCATATTGGGTTATGATTATTGTTTCTGCCTTGCCTTATCTGCCTTATCTGTTGTGAACTGCATATGCTCGTTATAACTGTTGCTTGTGTCTGGCCTTATCTGTCGAGTCATTCCCGGTTTTAAAGCTAGAGTTCGTAGGATATATCTTCATGCTCATAATGGTTTTCGTATATCTATATGTATTATATTTCAACACGTTGGAGTGGGTTACCAGCATCTCTCGCTGAACAGATATATTTGGCTTTCAGGCACAGAGGACTAGAGCACTGGAGCGCGCTAGAACTGGAGCGTAGAAGTAGAGTAGTTTCCCTTTCGGCCTGCGTGCCATATTATGCGTTGTGTTTCAATGGATATTAGCTAGACAGCCTGTGCACCTGGGTTCTCTAGCCCAGGTGTGGCATAGCACCCCGTACACTTATGATATACTTTGGGATGTAATGAGATATTACCCTTATTATATAAGCTTAAAATGTCTTGAAAATCTGGGGTGTTACAGTACCCGTGGGCGGAACCACGGGTGGAGGTCCACCCGTGGCCCCACCCGCGTGGTACAATATTGTGGTCGGTCAGGGATTTGTTTCCCGTGATTCTTTTGACTCGGTAATTGATGTTTTGACCTCCCGATGTTGTTTTATTGGGCCTTTTGAGTGTCTTCTTGATGTTTCGTATGTCTAGAACGGTATGTTAGGAATCCATGTAGGATTTGGTGTCTTTAATCGTGCTAAGTGTCCAACTTTGTGATTCGTTGGACTATGATGAGTCTTGTATGTTCTATGGAACTATGTTTGGTTTGCCCGTTTGATAAGCATGCTAGTTTGATGTTGAAATGCTAGTGTGTGTGGTTTGTTTTTTCCTATTGAGGTTGGCAACTTGTGTTGACCATCGTTGGTGTCGGATTGTAATCCTTCCTTGTTGAGTACAGTTTCATATCTTTGTTGTGATCCATTGATTGATTCCGGTGATGAAAGTGTGTGTACTTGTGGTATCTTGATTGCACGATTAAGGGTATGGGACCTTAATCTCTAAGGTACCAATGTGGTCCTCGTGGTGGCCATGAATGAAATTGGTGGTGTAATCTGAGCGTAGGCTCACTTGTTGGAGATTGTGTGAATGAAATGAATGGTACCCTCGTGTACTCATATGTCAAAGACTTCGTTGGAGATTGTTGGAGTGGGGACGACTGTCCCCGGAGGCATAAGTTTGGACTCGGAAGTATAGGGGTTCTCGGAGGTAATGGTTGGAACTGTAATAAGGCCGGGGGTAGCCATAAGGTTGGAACAGGGCCTCGTGTACTCAATTCGTTGTGCCCTTTGTTGATACTTGATTGGGGTTATTGTTGAGCCTTAATCTTCTTGGTGATATTGATGACTATGTGTGACTATGAATGTGATTGGTGGTGAATGACTTGAGCTTTGCTCACATGATTGGTGGTGTGTGATTATGAAATTAATGGTACCCCCGTGTACTGAGAGTTCGGCGGTGAATGATTGGCTGTTTAGGTGGGGGGGAGGGGGGCGACGGTCCCCGTCGGTATAAGGTTGGACTCAGAAGTACAGGGTGGCACTAGGAGGTAACAGTTGGAACTGTTATAAGGCCGGGGGTAGCCATAAGGTTGGAACAGGGCATAAGGTTGGAACTTGAATGTTAAACTTGATATTATGAAACTGATGACATGAAGTTGTCATTGGTGGATTTGAATTCCTTACTTATGAGCATGTCTTGATGTACTCCACCTTGTGAATGGTGGGTTGCATCCTTAGTTGTATTGTCTATGTTGGTTGTGGTCTTGTCTTTGTTGTGAGGTTAATGATCCTCGTCTTTATTGAGAGTGTTGGATGAGTCTATTGATGTTGACTTCTTCTCCTCAATTTTGAAATGATATATATTGTATTCCCGTTCCAAATGGTTTTGATTATAACTATCTATACTATGCTATTTAACGCGTATTGATGAGTTACCAGCAATGTTCGCTGACCGGGTGTTATCCCTTGATTTTACAGGTTTTGAGTAGATGCCGAGCACGCTAGATGTGGACTTAGATAGTATAGATCACATGCTAGACGCTTATCCTTTGTTGGCCTGTGTGCCTTAGATTGTTAATGTTTTGTTAGATTGTTGTTGACTAGCCTGTGCACCCATGATTTATGGGTGTGGCATAACGCTTACCGATTTTTATATAGCATCCGCTTGACTTTTGTCTTGATGATTAGTTATTTACCTTTGAGATTTAAGTTTTAAAAATGTTGAAAAATCCGGGGTGTTACAACATTTTTGCATCCTCACATTTTTATTTTGTTATTTTTCAAATTTCAACAGATTTAATTGGTTTAGGAATTTACTGAAAACTGGAAAATACAGAGGTTACCTAAAGTTTTAAACCAATTAAACTGGTTAAGATCAGAAAAATAACAAAAGAAAAATATGAAGAGACAAAAATGCCCTTACTAAAAATAAGAAAAGTCATGAAAATGACTAAAAGTGTCCAAAAACAATAGTCTGGGATGTTAAATGGCAAAAACGATAGTCTGGGACTAATTTTAATTGCCACCAAAGACAAGGGACCTCTGGTGGAATTAACTCTTTTAAAATTATCAAAGTACTCTCTTTGGCTCTTAAAATGATTTTCAAAATTATCAAAGTACTCTCTTTTGCTCATAAAATGATGTTCAAAATTATCAAAGTACTCTCTTTTTCTCCTAAAATGATTTTCAAAATTATCTCTTTTCCTCCTAAAATGATTTTCAAAAATTTCAAAGTACTCTCTTTTGTTCCTAAAATGATTTTCAAAATTATCTGTTTTCCCCCTAAAATGATTTTCAAAATTATCAAAGTACTTTTTTTTTTCTCCTAAAGTGATTTTCAAAATTATCAAAGTAGTCTCCTTAACTTCCAAAATGATTTTCAAAAATTTCAAAATACTCTCTTTAGCCCTTAAAATGATTTTCAAAAATTATCTCTTTTCCTGCTAAAATAATTTTCAAAATTATCAAAGTACTCTCTTTAGCCCCTAATTTTTTTAAAAAAATTTTCAAATTACTCTCCTTAGCTTTCAAAATGATTTCCAAAAAATTTCAATGTACTCTCTTTAGCTTCTAAAATGATTTTCAAAAATTTCAAAGTACTCTCTTTTGCTCCTAATATGATTTTCAAAATTATCAAAGTACTCTCCTTAGCTTCTAAAATGATTTTCAAAAATTTCTATGTACTTTCTTTAGCTCCTAAAATGATTTTCAAAATTATCGAAGTACTATCTTTTTCTCCTTATTAAATGATTTTTAAAATTATCTCTTTTACTCATAAAATTATTTTCAAAATTGTCAAAGTACTCTCCTTAGCTTTCAAAATGATTTTCAAAAATTTCAAAATACTCTCTTTAGCTCCTAAAATAATTTTGAAAATTATCAAAGTACTCCCTTTTGCTCCTAATATGATTTTCAAAATATCTATTTTCCTCCTAAAATGATTTTCAAAATTATCAAAGTGTTCACTTTTCCTCCTAAATTGATTTCTAAATTATCAAACTACTCTCTTTTGCTCCTAAAATGATTTTTTAAATTATCAAAGTACTCTCCTTAGCTTTCAAAATGATTTTCAAAATTATTGAAGTGCTCTCTTTAGATCCTAAAATGATTTTCAAAATTATCAAAATACTCTCTTTTGCTCCTAAAATAATTTTCAAAATTATTGAAATACTCTCCTTAGCTTTCAAAAATTATTTTCAAAATTTTCAAAGTACTCTCTTTAGATCCTAAAATGATTTTCAAATTGCTACTAAAATGATTTTCAAAATTATCTCTTTTTCTCCTAAGATAATTTTTAAAATTATCAAAGTACTCTCTTTAGCTTCTAAAACGATTTTCAAAATTATCAAAGTACTCTCCTTTGCTTCTAAAATGATTTTCAAAATTATTAAAGTACTTTCCTTAGCTTCCAATATGATGTTCAAAAATTTCAAAGTATTCTCTTTAGCTTCCAAAATGATTTTAAAAAATTTCAAAGTGTTAAAGTAATATTTAGAATAGAGAATAGAGACATGAGGGAGAAAGGAGGATAGTCTTTTCATTCATCTGCTCTATGAGTTTTTTCCCAAAATGGTCCCTCGACTATTGCTCATTCTCAATTTTGCATTTCAATTTTTAATTGCACCCAATGTGGTCCCTTGACTTTTAAAAACTCCCCCAAATTGGTCCTCCGTTAGAAATTCCATCTATTGAGTGTTAAAATGAAGCGCATTTTCATCCATTTACCTATTATATGCCTAATATACTCTGAAAAATAGTCAAGGGACCATTTTGGGAATAGTCGAGGGATCATTTTGAGAAAAACTCATTTATTTATTTCATTTTTGTTTATTTCCATTTTTGTAAGACTATCAAATTAGAGTTTCTATACATTTTTTTTTACAAATATAAATAGTTAAAATCCACAATCAAACCTCAAAATTTTAAACTTTCTATACAAGTTTGTTCCTTCTGTCTAAACATACAAACTTTTCCTCTAATCCTATCAAGTTTTACAATAAGTTCTGTAATTTCAAAAATATAATACTCATATACTTTTTATGTTCACAAACACACACACACACACACACACACACACACACACACACACACACACACACACTAAAACTTCAATAGACAATCAATCACTATGTATCATATTAAATATTATTTTTACCATTGAAAATAACATTACTATTTTTATCAGTTTAGACACCCAAAATGTACTCTTCACTTCTCGACCACTATGCCTTTTGAAAATAAAATTATTATTTTTACAATCAATCGCTATGCTCTGGCACTTCTTCGAACTGAGAAGTACGAGTCACTTCTCGGTCAATGACAAAATCTTAGAAAATATTTTTGAAAAGTTGGCTTAACTTAGCCTGTAAGGCCATTAGTTTCATTCCAAAGTTAGTACAAACCATAACTATCATTTCCAAATGCCTATCTACCCAGAAGTACACCATGCTAAAGAGAGTCTAGAACTATGGCTATCAATTTTATGTCTTAAAGGACAAGTAAAATAAACCAAATGCAAAAATAATTAGCACAAAACAAACAATTCTAAACCTAAAGTCTCATCATTTACCAATATTACAAGTTCTTGTCATTTTGAAGTTTGTTTGTATTTTATATATGAATGTTAATACACTTAAATTTGAAATTTAAACTTGTTTACCATAGTACGTAAAAAAATAATAATTTTATTTTAACTATAAAAATAATATTTAATGTAATACATAGTGATTGATTGGAATTGTCTTTTGAAGTTTTAATATGATATATATATATATATATATATATATGAGTATTTATGAATGTTACGAAATTTATTGTAAAACTTGATAGGGATAGGGGAAAATTTTGTACGTTTAGACAAAAGGAAAAAAATTGTAGAGAACGTTTAAAATTTTGAGATTTGATTGTGGATTTTAACTATTTATGTTTGTAAGAAAAAAAAGTATAGAAATTCTAATTTGATAGTGTTAAAAAATGGAAATAAATAAATGAGTTTTTCTCAAAATGATCCCTCAACTATTCCCAAAATGGTCCCTCGACTATTTTTCAGAGTATATTAGGCATATAATAGGTGAATGGACGAAAATGCCCTTCATTTTAACACTCAATAGATGGAATTTCTAACGGAGGACCAATTTGGGGGAGTTTTTAAAAGTCAAGGGACCACATTGGGTGCAATTAAAAGTCGAAATGCAAAATTGAGAATAAGCGATAGTCGAGGGACCATTTTGGGAAAAAACTCTCTGCTCTATAATACATGAAATACACTTCCATATATAACTAATACAAAAGGACATAAATAAACATAATGAGCCATAAAATCATCCGTTATGTCCATTACAAATAAATGTCCATTGAATATATTTATAACACTCCCCCTTGGACATTATTTGACCATGATCTTGCCTCGTTAAAAACTTGCTAGGAAAACCCTGTGGGAAAAACCTAGACAAGAAAAGAGTACAATAAAATATATATTCATGCCTCATTAAAAACTTCACTAGGAAAACCACGTGGAAAAAACCTAGTTGAAGAAAAGAGTACATGATATATGTAAAAACATATATTGTATTTGGTCGCCTCATTAAAAACCTTAACTTAAGAAAACCCTGTGGGAAAAACTTAGTTAAGGGAAAAAGAGTACAACCATAAGCCTTCAGGGCGCAAACTGCATAATCTTCAGGATTCTGGGGTTTGTCCATTTAAGCACTTATTTTGCAATATTTTCCCATTTACATCATTAATATCATACTCATGCCTCATTAAAAACCACACTAGAAAACCCAATGGGAGAAAACTAGTGAGGAAAAAGAGTACATGATATTTATGCATTTATGTGTTGCAAATAATGCGCAACCGTTAGTCTTTTATGACTTAATCTTCAGGATTTTACGTTCAATCTTCCGGATTGATTCAAGTAAATGTACTTCCCGTTGTGTTGCAAATAGTGCGCAACTGTTAGTCTTTTATAACTTAATCTTCAGGATTTTACGTTCAATCTTCAGGATTGATTCGAGTAAATGTACTTCCCATCTTCCCCTGAATATAACAATCTTCAAGTTCTACATATATTTCAAAATTTGAAGGGATGGATTGGACAAATCTTCTGGATTGTCACTAGAGTAGTGTACAATAATCTTATGGCTCTTCTAGAGCTCATATAACATTTGCGCAACACAAGTGTTATTGTCCTCATTTTGAACATTTAGAGAAATTCATTGTATAACCAGTTTGGTTATATATTAAATAGTCATGGCACTTCTGGTGCCTAACTCTGGATCCAGATTATCATATAACGAGCAATTTGTAATGGCAATTGTGTTGTCGACAACTATAACATTTTTTGTAAAACTCCCATATTTGTAAAAGTAATGGCAATTTCTAAAACAACCAGATTCTAGACATTTCCCAAAGATATTTTGATCTGGTCGTTCCGCATCCCTAGTATTACGTTTGTTTGGTGCACCTATAAGTCTTACCAGGGTTTTTCGTCATCTGGACGAATGTCTGCAGGACATAATTATTCAAGCTATTTCAAGAGTGACAATATTTCTTTACTAGATCTAGTATTACGATCCATATCTCTTTCACCGATAGATCTCCTACACTTCTAGTGTAGAGGAGTATCGATAGATATGTTTGGTCCACGGATATAGGACCTAGTCACTTCTTTTATGATCATTATGATCAATAGATGTATTTGGAAGATTATTTGCTAAAATCGCAAATAGATTATCTTTTGAACTTCCAGTTCAATCTAACTAGTACATGGATTTAAATAATGAAGATGTTTTTATTCTTATGAAATTTCTTGGCATTCCAAAAAGTTATGGAGTAGTATATTATCTCCCCCTAATGCCGAGAAACAATCTTCATTAGGAATGCAGTCAACGTACCCAAATATATGTATTGATCCCCTATCATGGGCTTTCGGTATTTAATCACTAGACGAAGGTTTCTTTGATAGCCCTTTTAGAGGTACATTGTGGTGGTGATATAAAATAGACTGCACAAATAAAATAACGCAGATAGGGAAATGTTACTTCTGAAACCACGTACTAGGTGAAAAAGGGGGTATAGCAATCCTTGAGGGATTAATTTGTGATATGCATTGAGTTAGACTTGGGTAAAAAGAACTTGACTCATAGTAACGTCATAGCAATCCTTCAGGGATTGATGGGATAGGTGGACCATTTTTGGTCAAGAATTTATCGTCAAGATTCATCCTAAAAGGATGACTTAGAGAATTAAAATCTTTAATCTACCTTCTGGACAAATAAATATACAAAACAATGAGGGCTATAAATTTAAATATCATATGCCCAAATCTCATGTCAAAAAGTTTCTATAGCAGAAACTAGCATTGTAAACAAGTCATAGCCTTTAACTATTATCACATGCAAGCTAAGGTTTAGCAACGACAGGTGCAACCTAACCATATTGAGAATTCATGCTATTGCCTCACTTATAAGTTGTGTGATGAATTTCAATAGCTATGGCCTATAGCAAATCATAAATTGCCAACAAGATAAATAACAAAATCTCTTATGTGAACATAATCAAGAGATTATATGCTAAAAGTTGTCAATTAAAGAGAAGCACATGCAACATGTGATATAATTGTCCCTTATGTCTTGCACACCAAACTCTCAATTGAGTCATGCACATCCATTAAATAAAGAGTATCATGTTTGGTACACACAAGGCATGACATGACAAGAGATATTGTTTATTAATTCATAAATTAGAAAAATGAGAGAAGTACCGTTCGCCGAAGAATAATGAGCACATGTTCGCTGCCGGGCTCATTCATTCCTATTTCGGGGAGTCAAAAATAGCACTTTTCCAAGAAAGCTCTCATTTTATTTCATAGTTTCATATCAGCATGAAAACATCACAAAATAGCAAGATATACAAGCTGAAAACGGCAGAAAATTTTCAGAATTTTGACCTGGATTGCAGAATTTTCTGGGGGAAAACGGTAACATATTTTGACACAAAATTTGGCAGATATGTAGTTCAGCAAGTCTAGAATGTACATAAAAATTTTCATGTAAATCCAAGGTGTGGAAGTATTTTTTCTGAAATTTTTCACAACATTGCTCCATGCAGAAAAATAATTGGCAGCACACTGCCAAAACTTTACAAATTTTTCTGGAATAACCAAAGCATATTTTTAACAAAATATTTTTACAGACATCAAATATCACGAGTCTAGGTTCTCCAGAAAAAATTTCATGCCAAAAGGAGTTCAACAAGTATTTTTCACGAATTTACTTTTCAAGCTGCGCCTGTCAGAATTTTCAGGCAGTGATTACTATGTGTAAAAAAAAGTCACAACTTGTTTGCTTCAGGCAAACCAACATGATGTGAGTCAATTTTGACTTTTGGAGAGTAGCATAGCATTAGAAATAGAAGTTGAAAGATAATTTTGTCATGTACTACTACTGGAGTACAATGTGACAATCATAATTGACGGGCAAGCTAACGAGTGACAAATAAATTAGTACTCATGGTTTACCTTCTGGGTAAAACTATATTAAAAAGATTAGGTACTATCAAAATACTTAGATTTGATATTTATTTCAATGCCAAAGACTCATGTGAAATAATTTGTATAACAAATTAGCACCATCAATTAACTTTTAAAATAATACAAAGCCAATTTTACATTGGGGAAATCTCCCCTAGTGCTGTTATCTCTAATTTGTGTTATGACTTGTTGCCTTCTGGGCAATGGTATGTTTAGGATTTAAGATGTGGCCTATAGCATCATTGATCCATAAACCGTGTAATACTTCACGATAAGACTACACTTTGTACCTCATCATAGATCATTAACCATTGGGTGACAACGGGTATGAATATACGATACATGTAGATAGCATTCAATCATATATGCTCACTGGAAAGCACTAATTAGGTCAATTGTGATCAAGTTACATGCGCCCAAACACGCAATTTCAAAGCTACTAATCACATATAACCATATGCAAAAAAAATCCAGAACACATAATATTTGTATATTTATCACAAATGCCACGAAAGTCAAAAGGCGCCCAATGTTCATCCATACTACCATTTTAAACATCACAAATACTACAAATTCATGATATAACTAGCCTTGCAAGCATGATCCTTGAGCTACAACTAGTTAGCTTTCAAGCAATTCATTAAAAAAAAATTAGGTTCACCAATCTATAGCAATAAATTGCATTATGAGTTGAGAAAAATCTGGTGAGATTTGTAGTAGTAATTGTCAGCCCACGAAACCATAGCTGTCAGGATTTGGCAGAGTGGTTTTGCACTATCAATTTATCATGACACCATGTCTACTAATATAATCTTTGTAATCACCGCCGTATGGCTGGATTGTGTATGGCTAAACCAGCAATCAACTCGTTAGATCACGGAACGACAACATTGGCATGCGTGGAAAAACAACTATGGTTAGCCCGGCACAGAGATACCGATATTAGTCTCCAAAAGACTTTAGTTACAAGTACACTGGACCAACCACCGCTAACTCATAACCCCTATTATCTTGATGCTTTGAACTGCCAAAAAATTGCAATAACAAATATATATATATATATATATATATATATATATATATATATATATATATATATATATTGCATAAGAGAGAAAATTGTGATACAAAATAATTGTCACATAACCTTCATAACAATTACCATGTAATACATGAAATGGTAATTTCTAAAATGCCATGATTATCACAATATTTTATGTTTCAATCATACTCTCAAAATTTTAGACATCAATGGGATGCAAATGCATATGGCATATAACCCTCTTAGCCAACATACATGATCACTCATCAAAGTTTAATCATGCGATAGAAACAATCTTCAAGCATATATGATCACACACATGATAATCATCTATCACACAAATATATAAATATTTTCTTTAGGAATGAAAATACTAGCTCTGAGTATTGTCAAGAGCCAACAATGACGTGAAGAGGGATTTTCAGCGCAGCCAGAGCGTAGTCCATCTTCCTATTGCAGACGTGCCCTATCTCCGCCGCAACCGTTTCAATCCCCCACCTCCTCAATTCTCTCGTTCAAGATCTTCTCAACAATCTTGCCAAGGAAACATCCTCAGCTCCGATCCTGATGATGATCTCCTCGCCGGCCTTCCCATGTGCTGAAACACATGGCGGCAGACTATAGTTTAGGAAAGCGGTGGTGGATCGGAGTTGTAAGTGGCAGCCGAGAAAATACTGTTGATGATGGAAACTAGGAGGGAAATACGGCCGCCGGACCAAAACCGATCGTCCCGTTCCGATGACCTCGGAGCCGTGGCTTGCCGTTTCCCATTTTGGTGAACACGCCGTTGTTCTTCTCGTACTTGGGCTCCAACGGCCTTTCGTCGGAAATAATCACCGACTTGCGAGAACAGTTCTTGAAATTCATCTGGATGCTCATCGTATATGATCTGGTACGTCGCCTCCTTCGGGGAAGCGGCATCTGAAATCGGGGAAGTGACATCCTGACATATCCGGAGGCGAACGTGGAGTGGACGGATGCCACAGTCGCGACGGCAGTCCTTGACAGAACCATTGTAACGTACGCACGACGGATGATCGACGGAGCTCAATTGGATGGCTCCGATTGTTACCCTGATGATGGCGACGAGTCTGGGGCGGTTTAGGATTTGGGTTTGAAGCCAAAAACATTATCGTAATTGGTTCACCTAGGATGGTTAGAACATCATGTGCTGATAACGTGTTAAAGTAATATTTAGAATAGAGAATAGAGACATGAGGGAGAAAGGAGGATAGTCTTTTCATTCATCTGCTCTATAATACATGAAATACACTTCCATATATAACTAATACAAAAGGACATAAATAAACATAATGAGCCATAAAATCATCCGTTATGTCCGTTACAAATAAATGTCCATTGAATATATTTATAACACAAAGTACTATCTTTTGCACCTAAAATGATTTTTAAAATTATCAAAGTACTCTACATCAAAATTATCGAAGTACTCTCTTTTTGACTCAAATGACTCAGAATTATAGACATTTAGTAGATATAAAAATAAAAATAATTTTAATATATATATATATATATATATATATATATATATATATATATATATGTATGTATATATGTATGTATGTATGTGTATCTATATATATATATATATATATATATATATATATATATATAATCAATTTGACTTCATAAATATCTGCAATATGTTAATTGAAGTGGAGCATATGCATAATAATATTGTACACGCGATAACCCACAATCACTATTCAAATTTAGGTTTTGATTGAAATATGTATTGTGACTCTAGTTGACAAACAATTATAATATAAACGAGTTTAGGTTATCCATAGTTAACTAGCGCAAATAAAAAACGTCAATACATAGTTTCTATATATGGTCAAACTTAAAACTTTGTACTTACCAAACTAACTACTCGACCAACTCAGTTAAGGTTGCCTAACATTTTGCCCAATATATGATAGTTACCTTTAGATGTTGTAATTGTGAGACAAATATCTGATAAGGAATATACCCTCGAGCGTATAATTGTATATATGCCCGACTTCTATTCCGCGTGTGCATAATAGGGGACACTTCCCGGTCACGCCCGACACCATCAGTGTTCGACCCATCCCGAGTTGAGGCACAAATTTGTTCCTCCAAGATTATTAGTTGTTACGTAGCATACCTTAAGCTTGGGTGAAAATCTCGAGCTCAACGTCCAAACAAATTGTCCCGATCGTAAAACCTTATACACTTACGGGGTGTTTGGTTGGGAGGAAGGGATTAGGTAGGAAAAGAATTGTAATTCGGTGGGAAAAGAATAAGGTAGAAATTCAAATTACGTTGTTTGGTAGTGAAGAATAGAATTATTGGGTATGAAAGGGAAAAATTGGTATAAAGACTAAAATGTCCTTGTGTAATAATAATAATAACAATCAACAAGGGTATTTTTGTCATTTTTACCCCTTTTTCCTTCCCCAAAAGCATTGAATTGCAATTCATGGGGTTACCCCATGAATTGCAATTCAACAAAATGAGGGAATTGCAATTCCATGGAATTGCAATTCCCTCCAACCAAACACTGTAATTGAAACCTTCATTGAATTGCAATTCAATTACATCCAACCAAACACCCCTTAGTGGATAAACATAGCCAATGTCACTATATCCGATCAATTAGTGGATAAACACTTTGTGGCCGCTCGGGAAGTTGAGGGATGAAGATTGCCAGTAGTTTAGCAAGAAGTTACTTGAGTGGAAGGAGCTGACCCCTAAGGATCGGAAACAACATACAAGAGCCTTTGATCCCCCAGTGACTCGACGGCGATGAAGCGCGAACCTCTATAAACTTCTTGACTTTGCGAATGATTGATGTGATACCCAAAAATTTCATAATAAAATTATTTTTCCTACAAAGACTTTAAAAATTTTCATTTCTTTAATAGTAATGGCTTATTATAAATTTTAAAACACATTTTAAATAAAAATATTTATAGTGATATTTATGGTTTATTTAAACCATTAACGCACTAGTACAAAATCAGTCATTCGCATCCAAAGTTAAGGCTAAAAGGCATCCAAAGTTGCTTGGACGCGGATGTAGGAGATGCTAATTGTATATACAATTAGCGTCCAAAGTAACTTTGGACGCAAAAAATGATAATTCGCGTCCAAAGTTAAAGAACTTTGGACGCGTATAGTATATTTTATTAAAAAAATAAACACTATTTTTTAAAAAAAAAATAGTGTTTGTATTTTTTTAAAAAAATACTATACCCGTACAAAGTTCATGAACTTTGTATGCGTATTATATATATAGTTTTTTATATTTAAGATAAAAAACTGAAATCAGCACTAATACATAATATGACAAAAATAAATTGTCATCTTTTGCGGCATTGAACTTATAGGCGCATAATATATTTAAATCTAAAAAGATAATCTAAACATACTTGGAAAAATCTTAAGATCCACTTCTGAACCAGAATATTTATGGTTTTCCATTGACAGTTTCAAACAAAAGTAACAATCTTACAGGTTATGATTTACAACTGCTGCAGGCATGCATTTATTCAAAACTCAAATTCTCAAGTTAACAATTTGATATAATGACAATAGTAACCAATAATACACAGTATGATATAATTAACCAAGTCATGAAAAGAATGAACTACAATTTGAGCATGAAAAGATTGGAAGGGCAATATATTGAAGCCTACATAAAAGAATGCAAAAGAAATGGGAAATGAAGCAGTACTTGGTATTCTTGGTTATGGACATAAAAAGATCAGTTAATGCTACAAGATCATGTCACTTCACCTCCTTTGCAAACTCTGTTGGAAGAATGTCCACAGCTGAACATATTATACCATTGCCCTCCATGTCATGATGATATGTATTATTAAAGGGATCATATCTGGGATCAATTTTCAAGAAATAATTGTCACCATCAAAAAATGAAGTAAATAAATGCAATTCTAACTAAATAGGGTGACTTGAATAAACTAGGAAACTACCAAACATCTGTAAAGGAAAATAGGAAATAGAACCAAATTCAAAATAATAATCAATCAGAGATATTGGGAAATTTGTCCACATCATAGTGCTAGAAAATAATATGCAAGCCCACTGTTGAAAGCATTCTAAAAGAAAATACCTCTACCAAAATCCGGCAATTTATATCCTACATCACGGCGCGCGTTGCACTGTGCGCCCAAATGCAAAACGCCGTCATTTTAATTTATTATTATTTTTTTTGAAATTTTCCGCCCCGTGAAAGGCAGTTATTTTTTCTTTAACCACCTTAATTTGATATCCAAGATGTTGTTTAACCACCTTAATTTGATAAAAAAAAAAAAATTAATAAAAGAGCTAAATGAGACTTTGAAGTAACAATCATTAGTGAACCAGAAATAAATAAGAAAAGAAGTCAACATACAATCAACATCAAAGTATCAAACATTCAAAATGTTATGAGAAACACACATCTGCTGAAATATCCTTATCAAACTGTCTGAGTGCATGTTGCTGAAATCTCATAAATAGAGCTTGTACTCACCAACATGCATCCACTTAGTAGAAGACCACTTGTTTCCTCTTATTACAGGGCAACCACCTAGAATAAATAGACCAAAATGAGGTTTGGCTAAATTTATTGAGTATTCACATTCATCCTTGGACTGTTAAAACATGAAGGGCATGCAAAATTAATCATCCCTTACTCTGTGTTTTTAGTAAGGACATGAAACAATGGCAAACATGAATCAGGCAGAATGAAACTCGATGGTGCAAGATACGTTTTAAGCTTAAGCTCTACAAACCTGGCGAGGAAGAAATCTTACAATGTTTTCAATAATTTAAGAGCATTGAGCATGTAACCCCGTGTTCGATGCAGTCCCAATCCAGAAATTTCACTAATCCAAGAAAAATACCTAACATTTCACGAATGCAGCAAAAAATGATTGGAGATTAGAGAAACTCAGTTTTCGTAGCATAATTCACTCACATCGAGACTCCTTTCCACGACTCGCTGCAAGGATCTCCACCGTTAGCCTTCCAGCCAGTCAGCTGTGAAGGACTGTTTAGTGAAGTATATATAACCTTTAGCCTAAGTATATATAACCTTTAGCCTTCCAGCCAGTCAACTGTGAAGGACTGTTTAGTGAAGTATATATAACCTCCAGTGCTTGCACTGCAAAACAGAATAAATTTTACTTCACACAACATTAAGAGCAAATTACACTTTTGGTCCTGTGACTATAAGGGGTGTGTTAATTTGGATACGTGACTTTTAAAATTAACAATTTAGTCCTTTAATTATCATTTTTTTAGCAGATTTAGTCCTCCGGCCAAATTGCCGGTGGAATTTGGACGGAAAGACGTTCGACTTTTTTAAATCAAATATTGGTGGGGGTAATTCGGTCTTTTTAATTGTTAAAAAATAGCTGCAAATTATATTTACTATCCGGTGATATGCGAAGAACAAACCTAATTTCAAATTTGTGATGATGAATACCAACACAGTTTTTGCAATGTTCTTGTTTACACAGTTTTTGGAAACCTTTCCCCAATTCTGAATTAAAAATCGGAGGTATGTCTTTTGATTGAATTAAAAATCGAGGACTAAAAGGAGTACTATCCCAATAGTCAGAGGACCATTTGTGACAGTAACTATATATACACACGTGAGGAAAGAAGACAAAAGAATTGAATGAATTAAATTGATTAATGATGAGGAATATAATGATTTACAAAGCCAAAAAGCTAATCTATTTATACACGTACAGAAAGAAGAGAGAAATGCGGCATGAATATGAGAACATGTATGGACATGCATGCTACGTGGGAGGCAGCTGAGATACGTGCGTGATTGAGTGGAAGACGCCAATGCAACATGGTGAAATGGTCTTCATGGATTTTGAGCCACATCTCCACGTTCGTTGTAGATGATATAAAAGTCATTGCAGAGTCTATTAATGAATTGCAATTGCAATTTTATTTTGTTAAACGGTCAGCGAACTAGGTTGCCCACCTTCTACCTAGGGAGCCTGGTTCTTTGTCTGATCGTATTGTTTGGAGTGATGTTCCTCCTTTGTTTATTGTAATTGTTCTGGCTTCTGATAATGAAATATAGTTAGTGTCCGTTTTCCAAAAAAAAAAAAAAAAAAAGTCTCCACGCTCATAATCGCAAATTTAAATTCCTGTGTCCTTTTCCCCCCAAAATTCCCCACAATCACTAACTGCTATAGCAACGATGTCGTCTTTGGAGAAGAAGGTGACGGTGAGCAGTTCCGATGGAGAGGTGTTTGAGCTGTCGCTGACTGTGGCTCAGCAGTCGCAAACTTTAAACCGCATGATCGAAGACGATTATTGCGCCAATAAGGACTGCATTCCCCTTCCGAAAATTACCGGAAAGATCCTCGCAATGGTGGTTGAGTACTGTAAGAAGCACGCATTGACTTCCAGTTTGAGGGAGCTCAAGGCCTTCGATGACGAGTTTATAAAAGTCGATATGGACACTCTGTGCGACCTCATACTGGTAATTTTATGATTCTGATCTGAAGCTTTAAAATAATTTATATATGTTCCCCAAGTTTGTTTAATTTGTTGTGATTACATTATTTGTATTTGCGTTGCATATCGATGATTATGGTTGTTATTTGATCTTTTAGGCTGCGGATTACCTGTGTATTAAGGGCCTTGCGGTTCTGACTTCCCTTTCCATGTCGAGCTCCATCATAAATAAAACTCTACCTGAGCTTTGCCAGACATTTAACATCGATAACTTGACCCCCGAGGAGTTTGAGCAGATCCGTCGGGAGAACCATTGAGCTTTTGAGTGATATGCTATAACAATCCCCATTTATGACTGATTCTGAGTGATGCTGCAGATGCTGGATACCTGGTTTTAACCATTTGTTTGAATCACTGAATGCTATATTTCATGATGCTACTGTGCTTTTGTTCTTTCATATTTTGGACCTTTTGGTGATCTCTAATGACTAGCTATGGAAAATATTGCAAATTATGCTTAGGAATGGTAAGGTGGACACGGTTCCAAAACGGTTCATAATTGTGAATATAGAGTAGTTCTATAATTATGAACATAGAGTTATGATTGAGTTCTATAACCACGGTAGAAAAATGTTGAAAAAACTAATTAATTGTGCAATAAACTTGATTAAAAAGATATTAATTAACAATAATTAAACTACTACTTTTTATACCGAGAAGAACAGGTTGAACAAAAACTTGATCTCTCTTAGGTGAAAGCCAGACATCCTAACCACTGGACAAATTGATGTTGTGTGGATCACTTGATTCCTTTACATCTCATTTATGTAAAAAGTTCTCAAACGCCCTCAAAAAGTACTTGTCATATCCAAAACTTGGAGGAAGAAATGTGAGTTGAATGAGATGAAATACAAAGATGTCATTTTAAAAAAAAATAATATTAAAAGATTTGATATCTACAAGTGAAGGGGGGTTATATTAAATTGAAGCATGTGTTCCATCTCAACTAAAAGGATAAGTTGATAGTTGAATTGCATATTAATGATTATATACTCAACACAATGATCCATTGCATATTCCTTTAAGTTTCACAACATCTACTTCATCTGTTTAAAATAAAATATTATTTCAGATATTCAATGAGATAACGAATCTATACTATCTATCTATATATAATTAAAAGTAAAATTCTCCTTTTACTATTTTAGATTTGACCTAGGTTGGTCCAAAACTCTATAACGTGATATATCATTTACAATTTTCGAACCCAACGTTGCAATTGCATTAGCAATAATATGCTTATAACTATCCTAAACTACTAGGTTATAGCATTAACTTTTAAACGTTTACGAAATAAATAATAGTGAACCATCTTTAGAGGTAAGTTTAATTTAATAGCTTAGTATATTAGTATATTTGAAATCGACTTCTAGAAAAGCCAAATTTGAATGAAGTCCAATTTGAGAAGCTAATGCATGGTTTAATTATATATAACTGAGTCACTCAACAAATCCTGGTTAGTTTTAAATTGTTGAATATATATATAGTGGAGTATTATTTATATGTAATTAAGTAACTTAAAAGTAAATGTTGATGGCGACGTCATACAAAAAGCCACTATGTAATGCAAACTTTACTTATATTAGTACTATGCTAGTTTTTCTTCAACCTAATGCAAAAATGCAAATAACAAACATCACAAATCACAATTACTTTAAGAAATAAGGGTCACATAGGTCACTCAAATGCACACCAAATTATGGATCTTTGAACAATACAAACTCATACAATTCAATTCAAAATGTGGTGGTCACTAATTTTAAAAATATTGTTTTAAACAAATTTGTAAATAATATAATTAATTAAAACTTAAAAAAAAAAAAAAAAAAAAAAAAAACAAGAATTTTCGCAGACGAAGTCTCCGACCGATTTGTGGTATATATTAGATTTGATACGAATAAAAGCTTAACATGAAACTATTTAGAGGTATTTTTTTTTAATTCTTTAGACTAGATGAATGACGATGAAGACAGTGTAAGATAAACAACCATGGTGAAAGAATAAGAAAATGGAAACATGGATTATCACTGATATGAGTTCTTTTAGTAAGAAGCTTCGCAATAATGGGTTCAGTTGGTAGAGTTACGGATTTGCAGATTTTATATGATGTATATATTGTTGGGAAAATACATTCAAAGTTGAAGGACTTTTTCCTTGTCCTAATTTCATGGGTGCTCATGGTTGTTATCTACACAATTAGTGTGAATGTGGAATGAGGAAACAAAGTCAAGGTCTAAGGTTTTCTACTTTTATATGAATGCATGGAGAAATTGAATTATGTTTCTTACGTAGCCATGACACTAAATTCTTCCCAACAAAGAAGCATCTATCAGATGTACTTTTTCTGTCGTCAATGTTTCATGCTCAATCAGCATCACAGTAAGCAAATTTAATTAATAACTATTCATAATGCACTCAAAAAAGGAAGTTTCCTCCCTTTCCATGTCGAGGTTGATCATAGATAAAACTCTACCCGAGCTTTGCGAGACATTTAACATCTATGACTTGACCCCCGAGGACTTAGAGCAGATCCGTCGGGAGAACCATTGAGCTTTTGAATGATATGCTATAACTCTCTCCATTTATGGCTGATTATATTGCTGCAGATACTGGATACCTGGTTTTAATCATTTGTTTGATTCACTGAATGCTATATTTCATGATGTTACTGTGCTTTTGTTCTTTCATATTTTGGACCTTTTGGTGATCTCTAATAACTTTCTATGGAAAATATAGTGGTTATAGCCATATGAAGATTATATTAGGAGACTTACTGCAGGCCACCCGGCGGCCTTGTTATAGGTTTTGTTTTACCAAATGAAGCACTTGCCACTGGAATTTTAGATCATAGGGGACACTTCCTGGTTACACCCGACACCCTCATGGTTTGACCCAACCCGAATTGAGGCGCAAGTTTGTTCTTCCAAAATTATTAATTGTTATGTAGCATATTCTAAACTGGGCGAAAATTTCGAGCTCAACATCCTGACAAATTGTCCCAATCGTAAAGTCTTATACATTTATGGCCCGTTTGGTTCACGGAATCAATTTGGGGGAAAATGAATGCTATTCCATAAAGAATGAAATAGATAAGGAATAGAATAGAAATTGTATTCTATTGTTTGGTTCGCTAAAGGAATAGACATTGGGAACTATATTCCAAGGTTGGTTAAAGAATAGGAATAGAATATATGTTTAAAAGACATAAATGCCCTTGTATAAAAAATATTATTATTATTATTATTATTACTAGTATTTTTCCCGTGCGATGCACGGAAAATATGTTATAAAAATATACTCTATATGAGGTTTATTCATATATAAAAATTTTGTTATTTAATAATTATTATGTGTGAATTTCTATGATAAAATTATGAACATAAATATATTTACAATTAAAATAATATTTAAGGTGGTGATTACTACAAATCTTAAACTATATTAAAAATTTAGTACATAGTATTTAATATTACAAATTTTTAAGAACTTAGTAAAGTACAATAGTAATTGAATTACAATTTTAGAGTCACCACGGATCAAATTTTTTAAACCTTTGAGATTTCTAACTCTAGATGTAGCAACATACAATTGACCTTTAAAGACCAAAATCACAATCTTAGTTCGAACATTGATTTTTTCTTCCAAATACTATTGAATTAAGTGTGTAATCAATAAAAGATGACAACTAATAATTCGAGAATATAATCTTAATGTTACTAAGCCTACTTCACGTCAATTAAGTTGGAGAGTGTTGTTGGATAATATCCGATGAATCCACGAATAACGCATCTTTGTCTCCGTAGTCCTCAATATGCACATCAACAATCTTAAATATTAGGCCGC